>NC_045432.1:62760246-63063276 GCF_902635505.1 Sarcophilus harrisii
TATGTAAATTGCCTCATGGCATCAGTAATAAAATAATTTCTCTTTTCTTTCATGAAAATTTCCTCTAACTGCCTAAAGTCAGTTGTATCAATTCAAGTTTTTCTTATTTGTGACTCTACAAAACCCCTAGCCTGTGATTCAAAACTACCCACGGGGGGGGGGGTGCAGGGAGCAGCTACGGGGCACAGTAGATAGAGCACCAGCCCTGAAGTCAGGAGGACCTGAGTTCAAATTTGGCCAGACACTTAACATTTCCCAGCTGTGTGACCCTGGGCAAGTCACTTAACCCCAGTTGCCTCAGCAAAAAAAAAAAACAAAAACAAAAACCACCCACTGACTTCTCCCCCTTGTGCCTTGCACTTACCTATCTGCCTGTCTCTCCTTCCTTTACCGTCTGGCTCTTTGCTTGCTTACCTGTGTACCACCTGTCTGCTACCAGGATGCCTAGGGGAGCATGGCGGGAAGGGAAGCTGTCCAGGGAGATCCTGCCCAAGGACAACGGGGATCGGGCTTCTAGAAGATTCAAGGTCTTATCTGTGCATCTGGTAAAGAATGTAATTGGGGAATCCTGGCATTACAGTGTAATATGGTCTTGTGCATCTATAAACTTTCCCCCGTGACATGAATTATTTCTCATGCCTTCTCTGACAATCTTCTATAAAGGGGAACCCAAGTCCAAGAAGGAGGATTTCAGGAGCCTCTTTCCCCGAGCTCATAATTTTCTCCTTTGGGGATCTGGAGGTTTCTTTGGGGAAGGAGCCATCTTTAGACAGCTAAGTTCCACTGGATTCACATTTGAGGGTGCCGTCAAATTCTACATACTGGACTTTGCCAAGGTCCTTAAAGGACAAGTGATGTGGGGATGTTGTTTTTCAATCATTTCAGTCATGCCTCACTCTTCCTGAGCCCACTTGGGGTATTCTTGGCAAAAATACTGGAATAGCTTGCCCTTTCCTTCTCTTGCTCAACTTTTCAGATGAGTAAATTGAGGCAAACAGGGTTAAGCAACTTGCCCCGAGTCACTCAACTGGTAAGAATCTGAGGCTGGATTTGGACTCAGGTCCTCCTGACTCCAGGCCCAATGCTATCCACTGAGCCACCTGAATTTATAATCTGGGTTCTTAAACTTATTAGCAAGCTAATCACTTAACTTTTCTGAACCTCAGGAGCATCCTACTAGAATAGAGGGAAACATGCTCAGAGAAATAATTTTAAAAATAGATAAATATATATACACACACACATGCACATATATACATATACAATACACACATTATATATAAAATTATTTTTATAGGAGTTCTCTAACAATTGGGAGGATGAATAAAGGCCTCATGTAGAACACGTTCCTTGTACCAAGAATCAGAAGAGCTGGAGCTTCTAAGACAGGTGAGAAAGGGGACCATTCTTTTTTTATTTTTTCAATTAAAACTTTTTATTTACAAAACACATCCTTGCAAAACCTTCTGTTCCAAATTTTCCCCTCCTTCCCTTCACACCCTCCCTTAGATGGCAGGTAGTCTAATACATGTTAACTATGTTACAATGTGTCAAATCCAATATATGTATACATAGTGATACAGTTCTCTTGCTGCACAAGAAAAATCAGATCTAGAAAGAAAGAAAATAATCTGAGAAGGAAAACAAAAATGTAAGCAAGCAATAACAGAAAGAGTGGAAATGCTATGTTGTGGTTCACACTCATTTCCCAATGTTCTCTCTCTGGATGTAGCTGATTCTCTTCTTTACTGAACAACTGGAACTGGTTTGAATCATCTCATAGTTGAAAAGAGCCACATCGATCAGAGTTGATCATCGTATAGTCTTGCTGTTGCTGTATATAATGATCTCCTGGTCCTGCTCATTTCACTCAGCATCAGTTCGTGTAAGTCTCTCCAGGCTTCTCTGTATTCATCCTGCTGGTCGTTTTTTACGGATGTAAGATTACACATTTCCCATAATAACATTCCATAACATACAGATACCACAATTAATTCAGCCATTCCCCAGCTGATGGGCATCCACTCAGATTCTAGTTTCTTGCCACTACAAAGAGGGCTGCCACAAACTTTTTTGCACATGTGGGTGAAAGGGAAGCATTCTTTTTTTTATTATTTAATAGCCTTTTATTTACAGGATATATGCATGGGTAACTTTACAGCATTAACAATTGCCAAACCTCTTGTTCCAATTTTTCACCTCTTACCCTCCACCCCCTCCCCCAGATGGCAGGATGACCAGTAGATGTTAAATATATTAAAATATAAATTAGATACACAATAAGTATACATGACCAAACCGTTATTTTGCTGTACAAAAAGAATCAGACTCTGAAATATTGTACAATTAGTTTTTGAAGGAAATCAAAAATGCAGGTGGGCATAAATAGAGGGATTGGGAGTTCAATGTAATGGTTTTTAGTCATCACCCAGAGTTCTTTCTCTGGACGTAGCCAGTTCAGTTCATTAGTGCTCCATTGGAAATGATTTTGTTGATCTTGTTGCTGAGGTTGGCCAGGTCCATCAGAACTGGTCATCGTATAGTATTGTTGTTGAAGTATATAATGATCTCCTGGCCCTGTTCGTTTCACTCAGCATCAGTTTGTGTAAGTCTCTCCAGGCCTTTCTGAAATTATCCTGTTGGTCATTTCTTACAGAACAGTAATATTCCATAATATTCATATACCACAATTTATTCAGCCATTCTCCAACTGATGGACATCCATTCAGTTTCCAGTTTCTGGCCATTACAAAGAGGGCTGCCACAAACATTCTTGCACATACACGTCCCTTTCCCTTCTTTATAATCTCTTTGGGATATAATCCCAGTAGTAACACTGCTGGATCAAAGGGTATGCACAGTTTGATAACTTTTTGAGCATAATTCCAAACTGCTCTCCAGAATGGTTGGATTCGTTCACAACTCCACCAACAATGCATCAATGTCCCAGTTTTCCCACATCCCCTCCAACAATCATCATTATTTTTTCCTGTCATCTTAGCCAATCTGACAGGTGTGTAGTGGTATCTTAGAGTTGTCTTAATTTGCATTTCTCTGATTAATAATGACTTGGAGCATCTTTTCATATGACTAGAAATAGTTTCAATTTCTTCATCTGAGAATTGTCTGTTCATATTCTTTGACCATTTTTCAATTGGAGAATGGCTTGATTTTTTATAAATTAGAGTTAATTCTCTCTATATTTTGGAAATGAGGCCTTTATCAGAACCTTTGACTGTAAAAATATTTTCCCAGTTTATTGCTAAAAGGGAAGCATTCTTGAGGGAACAGGGAGGTAGTTCAAAATCACAGAAGTGGGAAATGAAATTTAATTTATGGGGAACAGCAAACATGCCAGTTTGAGTTGAATATAGTTTGTGAGGAGCAATAATAGAAAACCAGTCTTTAAAGAAAAAGTCGAAGCCAGATTGTGAAGGGCTTTGATCGCCAAGCAGAAGAGTTTGTATTTTTGTTGTCCAGTCATGTCCGACTCTTTGTGACCCCATTTTGGGTTTTCTTGGCAAAAATACTAGAGCAGTTTGCCATTTCCTTTTCCAGCTCATTTTACAGATGAGGAAACTGAAGCAAGCAGGGTGAAGTGACTTGTTCAGAGTCATACAGCTAAAAGGGTCTTGAGGCCAGATTTGAACTCAGGAAGATGAGCCTTCCTGCCTCCAAACCTGGCACTCTATCCACTGTGTCCCTTAGCTGCCCTATGTAGGGATATGGTGGCTGCCAACTTGGAGACTATGGCCTCATGATATCTATATGATTCTTATGATAACTGCCTTCTAATGGGCCCAGCACATAATTTCTAACCCGACCTAAGGTTTTACACAGCCTTCCTGCAAGGCCAGGCTGGCATAAAGAAAGAGATCGGATGCACAGGTGAACCTGATATTGCTAAATTCAGCCAGTGTGGCGGGATGAAAAGCCACGGACCTATAACTTGAATGACAAATAGGCCTGAGATACTGCAGTGCATCCATCAGCAATCTGGAGGAGAAACACAACCGGCCTCTGGACCTCGTGGACTAGGCCCTCAGAGAAGCATTCATTAGACACGGGGAGAGACAGACGTAAGAGTTGTCCCAAAACTTCTGTCAAAGTTATTGCTGCTTCTGATATTGCTGACCTAAGACTATATATAACACAGGACTGCTCGGTCAACAAGAAACGTGTCTCATATGGCCTCTGCTTCTGGAGTACCCTAGCTACTGACCACTGGCTGACAGTGGGCATTGTGGGAATTGCCCCACAGGAAACAGAATGAGAGAGACTAAGAAGCTCTGGATAGATTTATATCTAGGTAAGTCTGCTGCTGCTACTGAGCTCAGAGTGGGTAGAAGGCTAAAATAAAAACCGTGGGCTTGGACAATTAGAACAAATAAGGCTCAGGTGTTGCCTGGTGGTGATGGATGCTGATTGCTACTCAGCAATCGACTTTGTGGTTTTGTGGGCTGAGCTGTGTGGGCTTTGGGAGGACAATCAGTAGACAAAGGAAGAAGAAGATGTGGTCCTTCTGACCAGAACACCGGGCAAGCTGCTAGTTGCTGGGTAACAGCAAGAAGATGAAACAGACCCCAACTTTGAGCAATTAATGTGTCTCAGGTGGTATGTGATATCTGGCCAACCTGGCTGCTGTGTAACCAGCACACACACACACACACACACACACACAAGCAATGTGATGCTGCTACTGACCTAGGCCTACAGCAGAACCCTGAGCTGATAGGGACAATTATGTCTTAGATAGAGATCCCAATGCCAGCATTTTAGGGCTGACCTCAGCCAAACTCTGGGCATTGTGGGTTAGATTATGTGAGTCTCGGGAAGGAAGATCTTTAGGCACAGGGAGAGACATGGGAACTCTCCATGCACAGACTCACTCATTCTGCTGCTGCTGAGCTTGGCCTGGGGAGTAGGATGTATGGGAATAAGGCCTGTTCTACTCTGTACTAAGGGATCTCAGCTATTACTGCTGAACCCACTAACTGAACTGCTTACTGCAGGTAGTTTGCTGGGTGTTGACAGCTTCCTGATCACAGTCAGTAGACACAGTCAGACAGACACAGTAACTTCCAAACCCAGGTGTGCTGCTGCTGCTCCTGACTGCTGCTAACAGTGGTATAGGGTCTGCATGAATACCCTGCAGTAGAAAGGTGTGTCACAGATGGAGCTTCTCATATGAGGGCGCTGTAGCTGCTGCCCTCAGTCACCCTGGATTGAGCTGGGACCTGTGGGGGTGCAGAAGATGTCAAGTACACACCCGGAGACACAGACATGGGGGGCCACCACCTGCATACCCCCTCATGCTACTACTATTGACTTTCGCCTATGTGACAAAAGAAAGAGGAAAATGCCCTGCTCCACAAAGGAAAAATGTTTCACATGTTGCTGCTGATCTCTAGCCATACCTGCTTTGGACAAGACTAGGCTCAGGCCTTTGGAGTTTGGACTTTGAGGGCCAGAAGAGACCATCCAGGAGACACAGAGACATACAGCCCAGTAGGTGACTGCCACTTTTTCCCCAGGGTCACACTAAGATCTGGCTCCTGAAGGACAAATGTTTCTCAGCTACAAATTCTGATGCCGAGGCACCCTGGATGATGACCTCAGTCAAAACGTGAGGAACTCTGGTTTGGGTTCTATTGATTCTGGGACATAAGTAGACCCAGGAAAAGACATTTATGGGAGGTGTTCACATATACACATGCTGCTGCCGCCACCTTTGGCCTGGGTGACAGAGGAAAAGACCATGCCCCTAGCGATAAATGTGTCTTAATTATTGCTGCTGACTGCAACGGTCAAGAGACATTTAAATGCCTCCTATGGGGCAGGGATTGTACTAAGCCTAAGAATTCACAAAAAGGCTTTCTAGGAACTCACAGTTTCACAATCACAATAACATAGGAATGACTTTGTACACATACCCACCTAACACGGAAATTTGGAAATAATCACCAAAGGAAAGGTACTACAGATGAGGGAGTTTGGAATGGTTTTCCTTTAGGAAGTGGGATTTTAGATAGAACTGGGAGAAAACCAAAAACTAGGGAAGAGGAGGAAGAGTGTTTCAGAGATGGCAACAGAAAATGGAAATACTCTCATTTGGGAGATAGAATGTTTTTAAGAAACCACAAAGAAGCCAGGATCACCAGACCTCAGAGTCCCAGGCAAGTGGGGGCTGGAGGAGGGATGCAAAAGGAAAAAACCAGTAGAAATGTTGGGGGTAGGGGAAGTATGGGAGAGGAGCACATTATGAAGGGCTTTGAACACCAAATAGAGGCCTTTATATCTGAACCTAGAAGAGATAGGGAGCCATTTTTGTTTACCGAATACTGCTGTGAAATGGGCACAGGAGCACTTTAACAAGGGCGCTTTAAAAGTAAAGTAGAGGAAGGCCTGAAGTGGGGGAAGACTTGAGGCAAGGAGACCAACTAGGAGATTATTGTAATAGGACCAAAGTGAGGTTATTAGGGCCAGCACTGAGGGGGAACTGACATTATCAGAGAATGAGCCTTAACAGAAGTGATGTAATGAAAGTATATTCAATAGGCCTTTGTAAAAGATTGGAAATGGAAGGGATGAAAGAGTAGGGGACTGAGGATGCAGGTCTCTCCACACATTTCCCATCATGCTCCAATTACTGCTGACGTGCCATCGCTGAGACCCTGGCATAGAAGTTCTGATGCCGGGGCACGACAGCTGCTGATCTCACTCAGTCTGGAGGGTGCTTTGATTTATTTCCACTGGTGGATTATGTGCTTTAGATATTGCTGCTGATCTCCAGGCGCCCCACTGGCTGACCAGAGAGAGAGAGAGGTAATGAAAACCACTTCCTTCTCCCATTCATGAAGCTGCTACAGATGCTGTTCAAATTCTCTCCTGTGACCAAGAGGAAAAAAGCTGGTCTCTGGACCGCTGGGGGTGCCCTTTCCTGTTGCTGCTACTGAGGAGGTTCATTGTCTGAATAGTTTACAAGGATGAAGGCAGGGTTTGAGAAGAGGAAGATTTATTGTTCGGTCCTTTTTGTCCAACTCTGTGAACTCATTTGGGGTTTTCTCAGCAAAGGTCCTGGAGTGGTTTGCCATTTCCTTCTCCAGGTCACATTACAGATGAGGAAACTGAGGCAAGCAGGTGAAAGCTAGTTGTCCAGGGTCACACAGGCAGAAGTGTCTGAGGTTGATTTTGAACTGAGGAAGATGAATGAGTCTTCCTGACTCTGAGTCTAGCACTCTCTCCACTGCACTACGTGGTTACACAAAGGCTATTTAGGGAATAAGATTGTGCCATTGGAGAACTTAACTCCTTTTGATTCAACTACTGTGACATTATTAATGAAGTTATTAGAGGCTATTGTTTTAATGTTAAAACCTATGAAGCATTTAACTGGATATATTTTAAAAGGAAAGAATAATAAGTGCTTACCTTATGGAAAGGGAAAAAGAGAGGGAGGAAAACTTTGTAAAAATCTCCTTTGTCAAAGTTGCCAGGTCTTTTGGGACCATCTGCTGGAGGAAGGTCATAAAATCTTATCAGCCCTATTGAAAGAACTTGTCAATTGGTTTGTTGAGAAAACGGGATCCTCTTTTGTGTTACAAACAGTCCTTGATAAAGGGAGAAGTTTTACAAGTTTGTTTATTGTGAAAATTACTGTTGTACTGGGAATAATACATATACATAACGATGCATACACATATACGCATACGCATACACATGTTGAAATTACATCTTGAACCAACTCAGTTTTAACAGATTCCCATCTTAGGGATTCAATTTTGCTTAAGTGGTTAAGATATAGCACCTTAAAAGCTGGATATCTGTTTGTCTGGAGACTTGCAATAGTTAGCCAGTGTTTTTCTGCAGAGGAAAGTGTTGAATGAATGATCGCATATTCATTATCTATGTGGAATTCCAGAATGTAATTATTTTCTTAATTTATAATGATTAATTTTTATATCAGGATGAGTTTGAACTGGAGAAGAAGAATAAAAAGAGAAGTAAAAGAAGCTAAGTGAAATTCTGCGTGTGTATTTGAGATGTGCTAAACTTTTTTTACTGACTGTTCTGTTGTAATAACATAAGAGCAAGAAAAACTGTATCCAGTCCTGAGCTATGATTAGTGAAACTTTGCTGTTTAAGGGTAAATCTCTGGTGACTGTGGAATTTCTTTTGGAGGTTTATTTTTCAGTCATGTTTGTGTCATTCAGCTACTGCTTCAAGAAAAATGCCAACCATTCAGTGGGAGTGAAATCTGTGAATTGCTACTGGTGGCTATCTGTCCCTGGGACAGGGGATAGTTGTAGGGGGAGTCACCGTGGGAAGATTAATGTATGACCTTCTCGACTCAAATTCTCATAAAAGAAAATCTTCTCATCTGTAATTCTGAGTCAAGTTGTGATAACCTGTCATACAATTGGTTGTCTAGATGACCTTGCCTGGAATTAACAGAGAAAGTTAGGGGAGCAACTTTTCCTCACGCTAATGATGTCCCTCTTTTTCCTTTTCTAACAAATTTCTGTAATCAGGGCAGGTTGTCAGTAGAAGATATGAGCACAATCCTCATTCCATCATTTAACAAGGTGATACTGAAATACCTCTAAGTTACTATCATAGGAAACAAGTATGTGAGAATTTATGTTTTAAATCTGAAATTTTAATCATTTCTATATCCTAAACATCTAAGTACTTGGTGAGTACTTGGGCTTTTCATCTGCTTATTAATAATTATATATTCACGTGTGAGCTTAGGTCATGTATATGGCACATGCTCTAAAATGCAAGCATATTACATGAGAGTTACCTTAAATTTGTCCCCATTGTTTAAAGAGTATTTAAGAACCCTGTTGTATGTGTATATACTATCTATTACATTTGAACATGTTTAACAACCAAACATGTTTTACTTATTTGCTAGATATTGTATTCTGTATATGATTTGGAATTAATTACCTAGTATATTTACACATCCCATCCCAAGTCTTCTGTTATAATTAGAGTAAAACTAGCATCTTTTAAGTAAATACATTTGTGTAACCATTGAACCTATGGTTATGCATATATATCATAAATGATTCTACTGGGATATGTAGACCTTGAATATGTTCAAAAGATGAATTCCAAAAATTGCGTTCAGGATTTTATATATAAAATTGTATTGTTTACCCTCTGCATAAACCAAGCATTTAAAAATGTTTAGGTTCTGGTTTCTCAGTAGTTATTTGAATTTCTCGAATATATCAACATAATAATTTGCTAATTTATATCTCAGTACGCTTATACGTAGTAAAACTGCAGTTTTTTCCTCTTGTGAAATTTATGTCTGAGGAAAGGGGAAGGAAGAGGAAAAGAGAGGAGAGGAGAGAATGAAATGAATGAATGAGAAGCTGAACAATAGTAGAGCTAACGCCAATTTAGAAAAAAAAATTCTTATCCTTAGCTTATGTGTATAATTTGGTAAATATTAAATCTTTAATCAGAAGGGTGGATTTTTTCAGGTCAGATCCCTACAGAATCTTTTAAAGAGATTTCTTTCACCTTGTTATTGGAAGTGTTTATATCAGGTAGAGGGGCTTAATAAAGGTAGAAATTGCAAGGAGTATGTAAAAATCTAAATGATTTGAAGATTCAAATGAACTATGGGTTTATCTTCTAGCTTTGTTGTGAATAGGATTAGAACCATAAAGTTTGAACTGGTTTCCACCACATGACTTAATCATTGAAAAAGTAAAATTTATAAAGCTGTCCCAAAATGTGTTTTGTAAAAGATTTTAACAGAAACCTCCAAGAACCTGAACTAGAGAAGTGAATCTTCTAGGAGAAGCCCTTCCCTTCAGAACTGCTCTGGGAACAGACCCATTGTGGAATGCTCAAGAGGAGATGTTAAAAAACAAACAAACAAAACAAAAGAAAAACAAAACCAGAAAAATGTGAGATATCTGAACCCTAAGTGTTGATGTGCTGATAAGATGGGCTTCAGGAATGGATTAGGAAGGAAGATAGTGAATGTTCATCCTTCCCTTTCATTTTTTCCCATGTGCTGCTGTCTCTATAAGGCCTACTTGCCAATGGGGACTGCCCCCACTGGACCCTTTCAATAATCTTGGGAGGGCAGAAGTAAAAATAAAATTATAATTCCTATTCTGTAGAACACCAAGCTGTGGCTCAGTCCAATTCAGGTCCAAGCCAAACGCCTTCCAGCATCTATACCTACGGTACACAGGGGTTGAGGAAAGGATCCGATAAAAAGAGGGAAAGTGAGAGCCTATAAGTGTATATGGGTAGATGAGGGGGTCTTTAAACATGGGCAGATACCACCATCCCCCTTCCCAATAGGTTTCTTATTGTTTTCAGAGATGGGAACCAGACAGGGACAAGCAGCCTCCATCTAAAAGGAAAGCAGAATGTGAAGAAACTGTTTGAAGGACATGTTGGAGGGCTGGGAGTGAGAGAGAAGAAAGGAGGGAGGGAAGAGCTATCCGCCAGGAGCAGCCCCTAGGCAGCCAGGGGCACTACAGGAGACATAGGAGGCAAGAGGTCTGGCTAGTTCATAGTTTGCTTCTAGGGACTGGGCCTCCACAACCTCAGTCTCATTCTCAGGGTTGGCTTGCTACATGACAGGCAACAGAGAGAATGCTGCCAGGACAGTGGCAGAAGAGGTGGGAGTGGGAGTGAGGAGACAAGCGTAGATTTGAGGCCCCTCCCAGGATACCTCCTCAAGAGCTGCTTCTCCTCTAGCCTCTTCCTCCTCTTCTCCTACCTCTTCTCCACTAGCCCCTCAGCAACATGGCCTGAGCAGACATCCCCTCTTACCTCCTATCCTGTCCAGAATAACAGTAGTTGGAGGGGGAGGCCCCAGGACAGCAATAGCCCTTCCATCTGAAGGCAAGAAGCTGGGCAGAGCCCCCCATATTTGCTTCCAGAGAATGTGCTTCATTCTCACTTCCTTTCCCTCAGTGCCTTTGGCCAGAGCCTCGAACTTGAATGATGAAGATACGCCTCTATGGATGGGGGTGGAGAGTTTGACCCTGAAGAAGGGGTGGCTGCACAGGAGGCTGCAGAAAAAAGGTGAGGAGGTTGTACAGAAGGAGAACTCGGTCTCGGCTCCATCTTCTGGGGTCTGCCTTGTTCTCCCCTTCATCACAAGATGGCCATCTTGTTAAGGGAAGGCAAAGGCAACAGTGGGAGAGAAAGTGGCCCATTTACCCCTTTGAAATAACTCTGGAAGCCCATGGATTGAGAATGGGATATGAGATGGACGCAGGCAGAAGGCTTTGATTGGTGGGTGGGAATGTACTACACCCCCCACCGTGTCTCCCAGGTGGGGCCTACAGGAAGGTTGGAGATCCTGGGCCGATGCATGATGCTCCAGGATGATGCCCCTGCCGGCACAGGTCCGCTCGGCCCCGAGCCTGGTGCCTGCCATGGAAGCATTCATCCTGGGTAACGGGTCACAATTCATGCCTCAGACCTCAGCCAGGTCCTTGTGGCCACATTTGACAAACTCTGGGTTCTAGAGTGCAATGAGACCTTTCTGGGGAAGCCTGAGGGCTGGCCCCTGGGCAGCTGCAGGTATCCTTCTCTCTTGGGGCTGCTGAGGGGCCTTGTAGGTGTAGTTATTGGGAGGGTGGTCCAAGGTGAGTATCATGTGCCAGAGGGAAAACCATGCAAGAACCAGTTTAAATACCAGATCCTCCAGTTCCTTACCGTACCCCCCCAAAAGAGAAAACCTATATGGCTCTTGGTGGCAATCTTTGGTCCTTGCATCCCTGAGAATAAGGTAAACGCTAAGTCAGTCGAAAGAGGGCCCTCTATGCCCCTGGAGAGCTGTGCCAAAAGAATTCTGAGCAGGCCAGGGAATTAAATGTTTACCAACATGACTTTTGTCACCCATGACACATCCAAAGTGCTAATCTCTGGTGTTTTTATTGCAAATTCTTCCAATCTGCTGCTTAAAGAGGTTTCCATTGGCTATGGGGAAATTGTCTCTTTTTTAGTCTTTGTGATAGGTAACGCAGGGGAAAAAAACCCCATCAACCTCAATTAAAGAATTAGGATTTCACAGAGGCTCTATATAGATACATTTACATCAGAATGACAGAGGAATAACACTTTTATGAATTGCGTTCTTCTATATTCTTTTAGGTTAGAAAAGTTAAATAAGAAGGATGGATTCCTAATCCATGCTATTTCTTCAGAATCATAAAAGTTGAACAAACCCAAACAGAATCATAATGTCATACATCCCCGAGGCAAGAAAACTTAAACAGAGAGTAACTGTGTCAGGTTCCAGATAAACTACATTTAGAGAGTTCACAATGGGATGATTAAGAGGGTAGATTTCCACGTCACTAAGATACCCAAGGCGTTGAGGACATATCAGTTCCTTCCTCTGGCTTTTTATGTGAAGAATATTTGAGGCCTTAAGTAAATTCTCCATATCTCAAAGGATAGATTTCAACCAGCTTCATAACCTCCTAACTAAGACAAATGGCTCTGATGCCTAAAAAGTAAATTTTTTAAAAATCAAATATAAATTATTATCACATCACTTCATGGCTTTGTCCTTCTTGTGATCTCTGTGGTATGTCATCTCTGCAATGGAGCCATCTCTGGCAAGAGAAGGGCCAGTGGAGGGTCCCATCCCCTTCTCCATTTATTGGAGAACCACCAGAATTGATGGTGTTGACACAGGGCTCTTCATGACAACGGTGGCTCCTCAACTAGATTGTGAACTGTTCTCTTATGTCCCCATGATATCAGCTTCAACTTTGGCCTACAGTCCAGCATCCATGAAGAAAATGTGACTCTTGACCTTTCGTGGCCAGTACTAGAAGCTTGCCTCCTCTCTTTGGACTGCTCTCACAGGATCTCTTCCATGGTGCTGGACCTTTGGGGACATTTTGGGTGAGACTGATGCTTTCCTTCAGGTTCCTGGGATGAAAACATCCTAGCCCTCTGAAAGGGAAGATACTGAAGGTGAGTGAGTAGGCATGGGGATTTAAGGGGAACCTTTGCTGAACATGATGACTCTAGCCCAAGACCATCTTCACATAGTCTCCTTAACAGTTATGAAAGGACACTGTGGAACCATCTTGCTAAGGGAATTAAAGAGCAGGAAGGAGGGAAGAAAAGTTCTTGATTATCCCACTGACGATGGTCACAGGGACCCAGTGGTTGAGATTGGGCCATATGAATGAAAAGGCCAGAATCTGATAGGCATGAACTTGCTCCTCCTTCCACTTCTTTGTCCAGATGGTGCTGGGCAGAGGCTGTAGACACAGGTCCCACTTCTATTCCTGCCTGGATGTGGATCTCATTCCTTGAAGTTGATGCATTTAAAGGAGTGATTTCTTTTGTGACTTTAAGGACCCAATTCTGATGATCCAGGGACGTTTCCATCAGCTCAGGTGTTGTTAGTATTTGTAAATTCTTGATTCAGGTATGGAATGAGTCCAGCCCTTGGAAGCCTAAAGTGCCATCCCCTGCCTGATGGGGCCTCTTCTTAGAGGATCCTGGCATGTAGGGTAGGAAGTGAAGTGCTGGGGGAAGCTATGCAAAGCATAGTTTGTAAAGTAATTAGGACCCTTCTGTGAGCAAACAGCTCCGTAATTCCCTCAGAGTATAAGAAATGAAGCCCCTCTCATAGAGGGGGTGACCCATCAATGAGCCACCCTGGACAAGGAAAATGATGCCAGAGCTCCAGGGTAATACGTGTCCTTGCAGAAGTATAATTTTCTCTCTGAGATAAAAGCCCATTGCATTGTTCTCATGTCTTTTTTTCCAACTTCTGCAATCATTAGTTTATTAGTACCATCTAGGACTCAGATGTTCAGTAATGCTCCTGAAATCATACATAAACAAATGCAGAACTGAAATAAGAACCCGAAAGTCAAAATCGTGTAGCAGAACAACACTATCACGAAGACATAGAAAATGACAAGAACGTTGGCCCTAAAACATTGGCCCTTGAGAGAAACATAATTTCAGAATTGCCAAATTGTGCCCCCAGATGGTAAGCTGGTGATCATGCAAATGGTTAGGTTTTTTCTTTTTTTAAAAAATTATTAAGTATTTTGTTTTTCCTAGCTACATGTAAAAAACCATTTTTAACATTTCTTTAAAAAACTTTTAATGAAAACACTGTTAGCTTAGATTTTGGAAGAGAAAAAATATTTAATCAAATTTGATTCATCAATCGGTCTTTAGATAGTTTCCCTTTTTTGTCAAATTTTAAGGCTATTTTCCATCAAGGTCTATTTTATTTGGAGGATCAAATGTCACAATTGTCATATAAACTCTGAAAGGAAAAATACAGCAGTTTAAAAGAGAGTGAATGCACTGTAACTTTGTTTAGAATTGACTAAAATTAGATCTGGATTTACAGAGTTACAAATGGTACCATATACAATGTCAAGCGTGCCAATGGCTATTCATTGCCAGCTCTTGGTACTATATTATAAGCCTATTTGACCTTCAGTAAGTCTGCTGCCAGAGATTAATGGGGGACAGTCTTGTACTTTCCACTCATGCTTTTGGGGTATATCCTCAGCTCTTCTGAAGTAGAAAAATATAACTTCATACTGCCGAAGTTATTAATGTATATTTATTTATTCCTCACATAAAATATTCTTCCATGGGTCCTTCAAGGACACAATTTTAGCAGGTTACGGTCACGATTTCATGCTTCAAATTTATTTCTAAATTCTCCACATAGTACACAGTTCCGTTCTGTTATAAGATTTACTATGTGAAATTTGAGTTAGTTAACTGGTAAATTTGGATTTACAGTAGGAAAGAAAATCGTTATTATACTCTTTTATTTTACCACCTCACAATTAGATAGGATGTGCTGATCAAAGCATTTTATTGGCTATTTGAAAAGATGAAATCTGTAATAATTGACATTCTCCCAAATGAGAATTATGAAAGCAAAGATGAGTTTCCCTCAAGAAGAAAAGTTATGATTTAAAAGAGCACCTATGAAAAGTACAATAGTAACGAAGAAAATTGTATTTATTTAGAAGCATTCAGAATGTTAACGAAACACTTGCAACATTTTTTTTTTTCATTTTTGCAGTTACAGAGTGCAGGACAGAGTACAGAGTTACGGAGCCATAATGACTTCAGGTGTTCTCCCAGAGATCATTGAAGAGTAAATGAAGGGCATCCACTTAACATAACCAGTTTGTGCTGTGTACCTACTTTCGAGTTCCATCCCAATTGAGAATACCCCTCCACTGTACCAAGT
This sequence comes from Sarcophilus harrisii, assembly GCF_902635505.1. NCBI lineage: Eukaryota > Metazoa > Chordata > Mammalia > Dasyuromorphia > Dasyuridae > Sarcophilus > Sarcophilus harrisii. Next base: position 62,775,500 of record NC_045432.1, read on the forward strand.
AAGGTTGTAGGATATTAAAAATACCACTGAAGGACAGGGCTATCCAAAGACACCTTCACTAGGGCATTAATTATACATTTAAAAAGACCGTACAGTTTAAAAACAAATCTTAGCCTTACATTTTAATTTTTTTTCTTTAAAAGGAGTGAGTTATATAGAGAGGGAATAAATGATTTATAGGTGAGAAAAACTGCTCTAAAATGAACTCAGTCATCACCCTCATTATCTTTATCCTTGTCAACTTCCTCTTCTTTCTTGTTTTCTTCTTCCACCCCTTTTTTTCTCTCATATCTGCTTTCACACCTCCTCCCTTTTTATCTACATTAGGATTTCCTTTAATTTTTTAGGATGCAGTGATATCCTGTGCATATTTTTCTCTTCTTTTTTCCAAGGTGTTTTCTCCAGCTTGATTACACCATATTTCAACTGATTTTTTTAATTGCAGATCTGAAGCAGTAGCAGGGAGGAGCAGTGCTATAGGATCAAACTCCAGGTAGCAGGGGGCACTATTGAAAAAAGAGGAAGAGGGGAGACCTTTCTCTTTTAGTGGGGTCAGAGCCTCTAGAATCTTGCCTTTTTTTCCCAGTTGTCATCCTGTAGGGTAAGCAGAGGGGTTGGGCTGCCAGGACAGCAAGGAAGGTGGGAGGGCCAAGGAGGAGCCGGGCCCAGAGGTCCCAGCCTGAACTCCCTTCTTCCTTGGGCCATCTCTCCCCCATACTCAACCCCTCAAGTTTATCAGCCCATATAAGGGGACGTGGCTGTAGTAGAGCCCTGTCTAACATATGAAACTGAGGAAGGTGATAATGGACACGAGTCTAGCATTAAGAGGTCAGATTGGTCCTCCACCCCCTCACCCCCACCCTACTTCCTGCTTCCTCCTTACTCAGACTCCTCATATCTTTGTCCATTAAGGAAGGAGGGGAATACCAGAACTGTCCATCACTCCCTCCCAGGTCCCCTTGGCCTGGGTCTTTGAAGATTCAGGAAGAGGGCAGGCCCTTGACCTTAAATGACAATAAAGAACAAGCCTCTGGAGGAGAGAAAGCACAGTCTAGCTTGGAGGAAAGGGGTGAGGGACATGAAGGTAGAGGGAAGGGGGGTGGAGATAGGAGTTGAACTCATTCTGAATTCCGTCTTCTGAGGTCCTCTTCACAAGGTCATCTTAAGGATTGTGAAATGGGAGGGAAGCAATGGCATCTTTTTAAGGACATTGGAAGGGCAGGAAACAGAAGGAGAGAAAGTTGATCACTGGTCCATTTCAAACAATGCTGGGAGCTTGTTGGCTGGGTGTGATGGGCTCAGGTGGAAAACCTTGATGAGAGTAGGGCATAGATAATATGTCCTTCCTCCCTCTGTCTCCAATGTGTCTCCCAGGCCCAAAGGTTGGAGACCCTGGGCCAGGGGGATGATCCCCCTGCTTGAATGGGTCTCCTCTTTGTCCAAGGCATGGTATCTGTCATGGAAGCCTTTGTTGTGTCTAGTAGGGGTCACAACGTATGGGTCAGACCTTTCCGTCAGCCAGATCCATGTGGCCACATTTGCCCTCTGGCCAGACTCTTGGGTGCAGTGGGATCTGTCCCTGGAAGCCCAAGGACCAGGCCCTGGGCAGTTGGGCGAGGCCCTTCCATGCTGCTGACGGGGCATTGTGGAAACAGTTATTGCATTGGGGCTGGGTCTGGGGAGGGGAGGGTTTCAAGTACCAAGAACCAGTTTGAACAAGGAACTCCGCAAAGGAAAAACCACAGATAGCCACGGTGATAGCTTCAGATACCTACTTGCCCATTCACAAGGTATGTGATGCACCATTAGGGTGAGGGTTATGGCAGAAAGACTCCGAGTAGTGTGGGCTGGGACTTTCCCCCCATATGACTTTTAGCACCTGTGATATATGTAAAAGATTGATTCCTCATGTCGCTGACAAGAATTCTCCCAACCTGCTGCCTACACATTTCCACCATTTCCTGGCTTGCCCTCTTTTGTTTCCTGCAGTGTGTCTGTCATCTCTGGAATGGATCCAACCTCTGGCAAGAGAAGGGCCGGTGGAGGAGGCCACAGGCTTTGGGCCACAGGTGGGCCACCATCATCTTCAGAGTTAAGAACTCACAACTGATGTTGGCACTGAGCCCTACAGGATGGTGGCTGCTGCTCCCCTCTACCCTGTGCTGTGCCTTGATGTTCCCATGACGTCCTCTTCAAAGTACATAATGCTTCACTGAACCTCACTCCCTGCTAACTCTGGGAGCCCGAAGTGAGCACTGGCATCCAGGAGGCCTGTGCCCGGCTCAGCCTACAGTGACCTCCTTGGCTGATTCCCTGAGAACGGTGGCTTTGATCAGGAAGTTCCCACATTAGACCTCCTCAGATTCCTGCTGTCCTCAAGATGGCTGTGAAAGCAAGCTGCACACTACCACCGCTAAAAGCTGAGGACAGAGGATGTTCTGCCTCCTGAATCCCAAACTCTGCTCAGTGCATGTAAGAGACTTGACTCCATTCTAGTCTTGCTTACTACTCTCAAATTCCCTCCCTTGGCAGTCCTCACTCTGAAACACTGCCTTGCCCACAGTGCCGGCTTCATCTCAGATGCTCCTTACTTAATGATCACAGCCCCACCCCTGCCCACCCCAGCATCATCAGTTCCAAGTCAGGATGGAGGGGGCCTGAAATAATGAGTTTTTCCCCCTGTTGAAAGGGGTGAGCACAGCCCTTGCTGGATGCTCTTGAGAAGACTTTGTGGAGCCAGGGGCTTCCACAGCTTCCTTGCTGATCGAGTTGAGAAACAAATCTTCACTCCCTCTTCCCCCTCAATACACAGTCACAACCTGGGTCCCCTGCCATAATGGACCCCTCTTGTCAGCTGCCAGGGAGGTAGTATCAGGTAAGTTCTGAGCCCATTTTCCTGATGGTTGTTTTCCACTAGGCCCCTTTGCCAGGGAAAGGCTAGCAAGCTAACCCCTCTCAAGACAGTGGAACTCTCTTGGCCGAAGATGATGCACCACAGTGGCTGAAGAATCTCTCCAACATTCTGCCTCTCAGTCTTCCTTTCTGAAGACTTATGGGGATTTCTCTTTGCCCGAGAATGGGGCCTTTCTCTTGATGGCACTGAAATCATTCCCGTATATTTTCTAACATATTGGAACCTGTAAAACTCTGCTTTCTGCTTGTTATTTTGTTGGAATAAATGGCTTTACTCACTATTCACTATTTGTAATAGTCATTTGTGGTATAACCAGAATTTGAAGAAAGTAAACAGATAAAATGGGCATTGCTGCCCATGACCCACATTTACATAATCTTTATGGACATGCATCTATTAGATGTGCATATACATGTAGTTTACATTTGCATAAAAACACTATTCTATGCATAGGTTAGCCATCCAATTTATCTAGCAACTTTTCTCTCAGAGTTGTGACTTGGTGCTCATCTTCATAAAACACGGAAAATGCCAGAAGGCCCTATTTAGATCAAACAGATACTGAGCCAAACTGGATTGGCAAGGGCAAGACGAGGCCCTTCAGTGAAAGAACGGCATGTTCTTATCTTTCATCTTCATTCCAATGGACTTGGACACTGTGGATTCAAAAGCCAATGAATGATAATTTCAGGAGTCATTTACACTGATGTGAAAGGAATCATACCCTTAGGTTTTTATTGTTTTATTTGAAAACCAGGCTGGGGGAAGGGGTGCACAAAGAGAACGATTGCTAAGAACACCTGCTATCCAAGTGGGGAGAGTCATTGTAGGCAGCCGAAATGGTGGGAATGAGCTTGAAAGAGCATTCTATTGCCACATCCATGTGTATCCACACCCAGAGAATCCTGCCCCCAAAAGTTGCTCTTGCCATGTCCTTAACCTGTTGATATTCCCTTCAGAGTATGGCTTCTGCACAACATCAATCAACAGACTGCTGCCCCGAGGAAGATAAAAAGGAAAAGAGACTTCAAGGCCACAGCATAACTTGCAGAGTGGGGGCCACTGGAATTTTCCCCATCATTTTGCTCTTGGGCTACAAGGATGCTATGGAAGCCATACAGCACATCATTACAGCACTCTAAGCCTCCTTTTATTCACTTATAAAATACAAATAAAAGAAGCCACCATCTCTAACTCATGGGGTTGTTGGGAACTCCAAGAGGGAAGTTAGATGTTACTGCTTTCCATAACTTAGCCTCGGCATTAGCATTGTAAATACCTTGACAGATTACCACTGTAATGCTGTCCTATGGAGCAAAGGGGAGAGGGGGGTCACGCCACCCATGGGAGAGGAAATTCTGGCTCCAGAGGGGCAGAGACAGACACCAAAGAGGTCCTACCTGAACACATACTAAATCCTATATATAAAGAGTTCAATAGAAATTACTGCTCCACAGCTAGGTAGGGGGCAAAGGAGCAGGAGGGAAATGATGACACCGATTAAGAGCAAGAACATTCGTACATTCCATCCTTGAACAAACAGTCCCACAGAATAAGGTTGAGATGAAGATCTTAGAATGGGAACTTGGGAGGCCTTGAGTCCAACCTGTTCACTTTACAGATCAAGGAACTGTGGTTTAGAGCCATGAAGTGACTTCCTCAGAGTCATGTAATTACTAAGTCACAAGCAGGAGCTGAGTTGAACCCAAATTCTCTGCCCCAGAGCCAGGGGTCCTGTGCCCATGACCAAGACATGGTTCCTCCACCTTCTCAGTTTTCTCAAAGTGGCTCCTGTCCCATTTAAATTGTGTACAATGCTTGGAACAGTGATTAGAACATAATAGGGGCTATAAATGCTAGGGATTAAAGTGGAAAGGCACCCTAAATGGTACCATGAGAAACATAATCCCGTCCCATTGAGCTCTGATGAACCTGTCATTAGAGTTCTTACATATTTTAATAGACCTTGCCGAAGCATGCTGTACAATAGCAACTATCGTCTGTTCTGTTTCATCATTGACAATCCTCTATTTCAGTTATCACATACCTTCAAAGTTTACATTGGAAGATGATTTGTTTTCTCACTGAAATGCAAAGCCAAAAATATTGGCTCTGATTATCTTTAATTCTTCTTTATTTATCTCTTCTGTCTGCTTGGCCATCAGGAGCAATGAGGGGAAAGTTGCAGAGGCCCATTTACTGCAGGGACTCAAAGGGTCTTGGCAAGGAGATCTGGGCCAAAGCAGATCGGGCAGTCTCTGGGAAGAGTGGGTTCTTCTTCATGGGAAATATTCTGTCCATTGTAAACTTGGTCACAAAGCTCCAAATACATTCAATTTATTGTTAAGACTAGCAGTTACCAACAAGTGGTATTTTTAGCTCCTCTGCAAACCAAAAGTTCTCAAATGAGGGCAGAAAGATTATTTTTCAAGACAAAAGGAGTAACATCCAAAAACCAGAAGGCAACATCGCAGATGGGAAAACTGCATTTGGTTACAAAATCTGAAGCATCACATGCATGGGGGGGGCAATATGAATGGATGGACATTAACAATTTGGGACAGCAGCCCCTCTTCCATTCTGTTGATAGGAAACCACTGATTGAGACCACCTGCATCTTACAAGAATAACAAATAGATCTCTTTTAACTGTGCAAAAACAGTTGGTGGCAGAGAGGTATCAGATTTTCTGTAATTGGTCAAGGACAGCTGATAGTATGGAGATAGTGGGGTTTTTTTCCAATTGAAAGTGCTTTATAGGACAGCTGAACTTTCAAATTGAACTCAGAGGAAAACTGATCATTGTAGGAAAACTAAACTTTAAACATACTACAAACTTCCAAATTTAACTTAAAGACAAAGGACTGTGACCTTAGATATTTATACAAAATGTTGGTGGAGAAACAAAATTAAATCAATTAAAATAGAATTAGGCTCAATTTGATTTTCTCACATCAAAGGCCCCTGGACCACTTCTCAGGGATGGTGGAGAGGGAATCATTCAGGAAAGAGAAATCTTATGATCACTAAACAACTTACCAACGCTGATGTTCTAGGCTTTTGTGAAATCCATGAGAAGGAGGGACCTGATCAGAAAGTACTGGAATGTTGTAGATAAGTTTCCAGGTCACTAGGCACTGCTGATAAAAGAACTGAAGAGATATGATTACTGAGTTACTGTCAGTAATTGTGAGGGGGAAGTGGAGAAAATTAGAAACAATGCAGGATTGAAGGCCAAATTGTCCATTTTTTTGAAAGATCATCCTAGTCATTAAATTGTAGGCCATTGAGGGATAAACTTTGTTTCTGGCTAAATTACATATTTTAATAAAGTATTACTTAGGGAATACTTAGAAAGTAATCAGAAACCAAAGGAAGTTACAGCTTCATTGAGAAAAGTTAGTATGAAGTCCAAGCTAGCTCCCTAGAGGACTCAGGATCGGCGAGAGGCAGGATAAGCAAAAGTCCTTGGTCTTTAGGGGGAGAAGTGAGGGAGATGGACAAAATGGCCAAGGATCCCTCCTTGTTTCTAGAGTCCAGAATCTCAATCTACTCCCTGATCCTTCCTAGCATTATCTGTATACACCAAACATAGAGCCAGCACAGAACAGTGAGAAGGGCCATTTTTCCAAACATATATTAATGGAATCATTGTCCAATAGGTAATTAGCCTTGAGTGCTCCACTGTTGGGATTCAAGCACATCTTTTAAGAGTTTCAGCCCTTTACAATGCAGTAGTAAATTAATCCACCCATTCTGGAAAACAATTTGGAACTATGTCCAAAGGGTTATCAAACTGTGCATACCATTTGATCTAGCAGTATGGCTACTGGTCTTATATCCCAAAGAGATACTAAAGAAGGGAAAGGGACCTGTATGTGCACGAATGTTTGTGGCAGCCCTCTTTGTAGTGGCCAGAAACTGGAAACTGAGTGGATGCCCATCAGCTGGGGAATGGCTGAATAAATTATGGTAAATGACGGTTATAGAATATTGTTGTTCTGTAAGAAATGACCACCAGGATGATTTCAGAAAGGCCTGGAGAGACTTACACGAACTGATGCTGAGGGAAATGAGCAGGACCAGAAGATCATTATATATTTCAACAACAAGACTATATGATGATCAATACTGATGGATGGGGCCCTCTGCAACAACAAGATGAACCAAATCAGTTCCAATAGAGCAGGAATGAACTGAACCAGCTACACCCAGCAAAAGAATTCTAGGAGATGACTATGAACCACTATGTAGAATTCCCAATCCCTCTATTTTTGTCTGCCTGCATTTTTGATTTCCTTCACAGGCTAACTGTATACTATTTCAAAGTCCAACTCTTTCTACAGCAAAATAACTGTTTGGACATGTATACATATATTGTATTTAACTTCTCCTTTAACATATTGAACGTGTATCGGTCAACCTGCCATCTGGGGGAAGGGGTGGGGGGAAGGAGGGAAAAAGTTGGAACAAAAGGATTTGCAACTGTCCATGTTGAAAAATTACCTATGCATATATCTTGTAAATAAAAAACTGTAAAAAAAATCAAAAAAACAAAATGACTGGCACATACTTCGTGTGATGATTGCAAACTGTTACTGTGAATGAATAGAGTAGGACAATTACTGGCACATAGTAGGTGCCATAAATCCCAGTGATGATCAATCCATGTAAAGAGCTTTGGGCAGTGAATGGCTCACAGCAGGTGCTGTAAATGCTAACCTTTTGTATGAATTTCTGTGAATTCCCTTCTACCATGACTGGTACCTAGTAGGAACCATCAATGCGAGTTATTGTTATTAATCAATATAAAGCCTTTAGCACAATGACTGTCACACAGTAGGCAGTATTTCAATGTAAGCCTTTATTTATATATGGAAATTGCTTGGAACAGGGAAAGGCACCTATTTGACACTGGATAAATACTAGGTATTACAAATATAGAGAGAGTGTTTCACGTGGTGCCTTTCCTAGAGTAGGTGGTATCAAATTCTAGTTATGATTATTCTTTTCTGTATCATGCTCGGCACAATCACTGGAAATCATTGCTACAAATGCTAGATATTTTTATTAATATCTGGAATGTTCGTTGCGAAAGGATTGGCACTTAGTAGGTTCTATAAAGTAAACCATTTGTATGAAGAAATGTCCATTTCCAAGGACAATTGTTGGCACACAGTAGGTGCCATAAATCCCAGTCATAATCAACACATTGAAAATATCTGAAAGAGTGAATGGCTCACAGCAGGTGGTATAAAGGCCAACTCTTTCTATGACTTTCTCTGAATTCCCTTCTAGAATGACTGAACATAGTAGGTATCCCAAATGGAAGTTCATAATCATTCATAAATATTGAGCCCGCAGCACAATGACTGCCACATGGTAGGCGGGATGTCAATGTTAGCTATTATTTCTCTAAGGAAAGTCTTGAGAACAGTGACAGCCAGAAATGTGGCAGTAGGTAAAGACTAAAGTTTGAAATATATTGATAGTGTTTCACGTGGTTCCTGGCACACAGTAGGTAGGCTAGAGAGCTAGGTCTGAGGAGTCAGTTGTGTACAATGATGGCAAGAGTGCCTGGAAAATGAAAAAGGCTATGAATGTTATAGCCCCTGGCTGGGGGAAAGGACAGGTCAGTTCCCTGAGCGCCTCAGCAGCTTGTGGGGTGTGATCCTTGAGGAAGTTTTGGGGCAGCCTTTCCTGAGGCAGTGTTGCTTGTGGCCTGGGAAGGACATGAAATGGAGGCAGAGAGAAGAGGAGAGAGGCCAGAGAACACAAATGCTGCTCTGTGAAGAGGTCCGAGAATGACTGCCTCTTGGTAGTCTCCTTTTATCATCATCATCCTCTCACATGAAGAAAATGCTACATAGACATTAATCATAATGACTGCATAGTCATTAGTGATCCACATTAGTAGTGGACACAGATTGGTGCAGGGTTTTTGGTTTTTTGGGGGGTGGGGTTTTTGCGTTTTTTTAAATCAATGTCTAGCGCCCAGTGCATTGCTGTAATTAATGTCTTAGTTTGGACATTTAGCAAATGAAACTGTTAATGGAGCTCGCAACACATTAAAACTACAAGATGCCTTAGATTAATCACAACTAATGGCTTGAACCCAGTCCACGACCAAAAAAAGGAAATGTCCTTCATTTACATGCTTGAACCAGCTAAACAAATTCCTGCTTTGACTTCACTTATTAATGTCTGCCCCTTTGTATTTTAAATCCATTATTTGTTTAATGAATCCCATGTCTTCAGATTTTTGATTATGGGGCCTTCCCCACCCGGCAGTTTTAGAGATTCAAATAGTTCAGGCCATTCAACTGAGATAAACAGGCTGTTTGCTGTATATAATTCCTTGCAGAAAGAATATAGTAAAGGAAGCTGGGCATCATAAAAGCTCTCCTTCCCATTTAGGGCCCCGGAAAATGAACCCTGAAATGCAAGCAAAGTGAGTAGGAACAGTGAGTGGCAACTTCAGCAATCCACTCTTAAGGACGTTACAGGTATGCTAGTGTCATATGAAAATTTCAACTGAGGACAAGGGATAGTAGGCTTTCTTTGCCATGTACCCTGTTTGGGGTTCATGTACAGATTTACACTTTTGAACATTATGATATGGACCCAGAACTAGATTTGCATAGGAGATCCTAGATTGCAAGGATCAAGGAAGAAACGCAGAGTTTACCTTGCCTAAAATTATATAGAGAGTGATGTGGCAAAGAGAGGTTTTCAGTTCGCTTCCTCTACTTCCAGATCTGTTACTGGCTCCCTCCCAATAACCAAGTCAACAGAGCTGTTGAAATATGAATGGTTTGATGTGGGTTGTGGGGTGGGGGTGGAAGAAAATCTCCAAGAGAGGCATAGGGATTCTCTTTTCCTATGGAATGGCTGTAATCAATGTCACTTGTTTGTATGTCAAATAATTTTTCTTTATTTTGACATGCCTTTATAATCTCTTCCTCTCACTGCCCCATCCAATTTTAAAGCAGCCTTCAGTCCCTCACCCCTTTCAAAAAAGCCTAACCTACAACCAAAAAGCAAAAAAACAAGGAAATGCCCCTCATTTATATGCTTGAACCAGGCAAACAAATTCCTGCTTTGACTTCACTTAATAATGTTTGCCCTTTTGCATTTTAAATTCATTACTTGTTTGGTGAGTCCTATGCCTTCAGATCTTTGATCCCTGAGCCTTCCCCACTTATCAGATTTAAAGATTCAAATAGTTCAAGCCATTCAACCAAAGAGAACAGGCTGTTCCCAACCACACAAAAAGCAGAATTTCCACACGTGCTCCAGTACTAGATACTCCAAGAAGCAAGTCCTGCACCATATTCCAAAGAGGTGAAGCCCTTTAAGGTGGTCAAAACCCCACTCAACTACCATTTAGGTACCCATTCTTAAGGCATGATTACCTGGTTTCTCATACAGTGGCTTTGACTGATTCACGGAGGCATAAAAAGCCCTGTTGACCCTGGATTCTCATTGTTTAATTCAATCTAAAGGTGTTCTTACCTTTTGGTGGCAATTATTTTTAGATGGTCAAGATAATCAATAGAATCCCACCCCTTACCACAGACCTTTTTGTTGCTGTTCAAATGTGTCCAACACTTCGTGGTCCCATTTGTGGCTCTCTTGGCAAAGATACTGGAGTGCTTTGCCATTTCCTTCTCCAGCTTATTTTATCAATGAGGAAGCTGAGGCAAAGAGGGTGAAGTGACTTGCCCACGGTTACACAGCCAGTAAGTATCTGAAGCCTGATTTTGAATTCAGGTCTTCCCGAGTCCAGGCCTGGTGCTCTATCCACTTTGCCATCTAGCTGTTTCTACCAGAGAGAAGGACATTATAAATAAGTAGGGATATCCTCAGCATAGAAATTAATTCCTGGATTTCCCCATTTAGTTTATCTTCTTTGCAGTGTGGGGTGGGGAATAACTAAGTAATTAAGTAACCAGATCAGAAATTTGTAAACCAAAGCACTGTTTATTAGGTTCACTAGTGAGGATGGCTCTCCCGCCATCTTGGGTAGAGCTTCTTATTTCATACTTATTTGTCCTTTGAACCCAGGATATTGTGATTAAGCTAGTTCTGGGAATCAGGGTGCAAAATCACTTGGGCTGCTTGCAGTTTGAAGCAGGAAGTACGTGAGAAGGCATAATGAGATGTGTGAGGGGATTGTTATTATTTGTCCTTCCTTTGGAAGAGAACCAATGATATCAGGGGGTGATGTCTTGACTCATGTAGGAACTGGATTTAAGTGAGGACAAGTTGCACAAAACAGTCAGTCTCTCTCTCTTTCAAATTCACTGAAGTCCAGTGGCAAGACAAAAGGCAAGATGACTGGCAACGGCCCAGGACTTAGCAGAGGACCTCGATGTTCTTGATGCCCAAGCAAGCTAAGTACCCCAACAGTGCCCGTTTTAGCGATCTTCATGGCTGTTGGGACAATTTGTTCTCATCTATAAATTTCAAATGAGGGAAGTTTTCATATGCTTGAGGTAGATAGTGGAGGGGTAGGATTATCAAGTGAGAGGATAATGGGGTCAGGACTCATAATACTTAGCACACGTCTACCCTGGTCCCTCTGTCCCCTGTTACTAGTCTTGTTTCTTGTGAATAAGGAATACCTCCCAGAGGTATATTCCAGAAATAGGCCTCATTTCACCACATCTCAGTGATTTCATTGAGATCAAATCTGTCTTGTCATGTTAAGAGTTTCTACTTTATTTTTCTTGTCAACCATATTTTGTGCCTTTGTGTATAGATATGAATCCATGGGATTTGTCATTAACTTCCTTGTTAGGTTTTGCCTCCTGTGAGCTCTACAGTATCGACTGCTATTCTTCCTACCTTGTATCTCAGGGATACTTCATTTTATGGCTAGGTAGTCCCTCTCCCTTCTACTTACTAGGTATGCTCTAGTGGGAGTTCCTTTTGAATAGAACTTGGACTAGATACTGAGTTCCTTCTGAATTCTAAAATTCTGTGACTCTGAGTTTTCTCCTGTCACTTTTCTTTTAATTGGATTTTCACCTCTTTGTCCTTAGTTCCTTCGATGTGAAATGAAATGATTGGCCTGGAGTGTGTTGGAGCCAGCTTATACCCCTCCAGCCAATTGCTTAATTTTCATTGTCAGCACTTAAACCTCCAAAATTGCATAGCCTAAGATCAGTATGATTTATTTTGTCGAATGTGTAGTTTTAAGAAAGTGATGAAGAAAACGTTAGTAATGCTGATTGAACCAAAAAGTATGGCTTTGAATATATGTATTCCCCCTTCCCTCTCTCTATCCTGTTCTTAAATGCTAACTAGTACACCCCTAGGCTACATGATCTTTAAGGTCCCTTTCGGCTTTGAATGTTTGATCATAATTCCAATATTTTTAGTTCTATGATTATGGAATCACAATGCCATCTATCTGGAGGGAGCCTTCAGGCATAACCCACCACTGCTCACAATATTCCTGGGAAGGATGGAGTGGGGAACCAGTAGATTGAGTTGATATTTGCATCCATTTGACATTATTCTATTCTCTTCTTCCTCTCTGTCCCCAATTAAATGAAGCTTCTGACATCTTTTCTCAATTTCATCACAGCCTGGCAGCGAGCCAACTGTTTGGAGAGCTAAATTGATTAGTCAATAGGATATCTGGAACCATTTGTGCTTTTTTTTGCCTTACTAGATGAAAAGAAATATAATTCTGTATGAACTGTTGCCATAATAGCTGAGGAATATGCACAGATTTTGCAGACGAGTAGGCATTACCCTGAAAACAATGTTGAGAGGCATTTCAATTCGTCACTGCTTTTTAAGCAGATTTGTCAAAGTGACCCTCTCATTTGTACTTTCAGAGGGAACCAGATTATATATAATTCTTTGGAATCATGATTGATACCTGAGAAAAAGGTTAAATGATCACAGGATTTAAATTGGTTTTGTTAAGTATTTCAAATACAGCTTTTTCCATTTGGAAGCCATTGGCTTTGAATCTGTCTTTTGATTCTTTGAACTCCAAGTTTCAGTGAATTCAATCAGTACAATTCAATGCCAATTTAAAGAAGGATGCATACACCAGCATTGACTAGATGGTCTCTGAAAAACAAACAGAAATCCCCAAAGGTCTCTCCATGTCTCAGGTATGACAAGTGTTCTGGCAGTTTAGGAGATCCACACTGCTCACTAAAGAATGGGTTAAGTACAGCAGCTACTGAGCTGTAAAGGATATATACAAAGCAGGCATCTAGGGAAACACAGATCTTGTCAATAAAGTTTTAGGTAATTCAGTAATGTGGTGGACATCCCCACCTGTTGCCTCAGACACTTATTAGCAGTGTGGCCCTGAGCAAATCACTTAAAATCTGTCTTCCTTAGTTTCCTCAACTGTGAAATGGGGTAATAACAGCACCCATCTCTCTGGGCTATGAAGAGGATCAAATGAGATAATATTTGTAAAAAGTACCTCAACTCAGCACCTGGACCGTAAAGTTTATTCCCTTCCCTCTTACAAAGCTTTGGCTAAGTAATGACTGTGTGGGCCAGCATTTGGGGGAATTAGGCAAGCATTTTTGCAGAAGGCAGTCCTGGAGTTAAGTCTTCAAGGAAATAAGGAAATCTGAGAGGCTGCAGTGAGAAAAAAAAAAGCATTCCAGACACAGGGGACTTATCAGTACAAAGGTACAGAGGCACTAGATGGTGGTGTTCGAGGAACTGTGTGTACAAAGGGCAGTTTAACTGGACTATGTAGTTCAGAAAGAACACGAATGTGGAAGAAGGTTGGACAAGTAGGTTGGGACCTGGTTGTGAGAGACATTAAAAGTCCAACCGAGGAGTATTTGTTTAACAGCAGCGATTCCAACTCTGTTGTTCTGCCATCCCCTTTCAACAAAAAATGAATGGCAAATACCCAGGGTCATTTAATATACTATTCATAATATCTGTTTATATTTTCTCATCAATTGCTTCTGATTAACTACAATAACAAAATTTGTCCCTAAAAAGGTCTAAATTAAAGTTTATGTTACATAATCACAGATACAAGAAACAAAGTTGATTGTACTTACAATTATGAAAATCCCATATATAAAATGATAAAACTCTAATTAAAAAATATTTATGAGAACTTTATACATATTTTATTATAGCTATATTCTACTGCAATTTTATGTTTACATTTTATATTTTTATTGTTTTTATATTTTATATTTAAATTCTGTTAGAATTCAAAGGAGTAATCTAGCAAGATCTTATATGCTCACTATTGTTTGCAAGAATAGATATTGAATTTCTTTATTTTTACAAAGTTTATTGAATATAAATAATATTTAAATGAAATAAGTTACACCTTGGAAGTGTCTCAACATCCATATGTACATGAAACACATACACACATATGCATGTGTATGTATATATATATATATATATATAATTTTGATGTTGAGTGTTTTCATTTGAACAAAGGTTTGCAATATTTGATTCAATACAAGATACAGTCTTTAATTCGCATCCATATTAAGTTTACTTTTGTATTTTGAGTTTAAAAAGAATAAAGGAAAAATGTTTGCTTATAAAAATATATGGAAGAGAATGATAGAATTTTGCAATCGTCCAGAGAGAGATGGAAATTTTTTCAAGCTACCTAACTAGACAAAAACGAACAGCTAGTTACAGTATGAAATATTTACTTTTCTACTGGCTAATAACAAGTATCATATATTATGGGTCTCAATCCCATATGGGGTCACATGACTGAATGTGGGAGTCACGATATTATGATTTATCAGTAAATGTCTGATTTGTAGATCTATTTTATGTACCAATCCATCTGGGGTCACATGAAAATTTCAGAAAGCCCAATAGTTTCTTTTTTTGTTGTTTGTTTGTTTTTTTGTTTGCTTTTTATTTACAAGATATATGCATGGGTAATTTTTCAGCAATGACAATTGCCAAACCTTTTGTTCCAATTTTTCCCCTCCTTCCCCCCACCCCCTCCCCCAGATGGCAGGTAGTCTCATACATGTTAAATGTGCCAAAGTATAAGTTAAATATGATATATGTGTACATGTCCATACAGTTATTTGCTGTACAAAAAGAATCGGACTCTGAAATAGTGTACATTTAGCCCGTGAAGGAAATCAGAAATGCAGGTGGACAAAAATAGAGGGATGGGAGTTCTATGAAGTGGTTCACATTCATTTCCCAGAGTTCTTTTGCTGAAGCCCCATAGTTTCAAATGCTACAGAGAGATCAAGAAAGATGAAGTCTGAGACAAGGACATGGCAATTAAAAAAAAATCACTGACAGCCTTACAAAGAAGAAGTTGAGGAGTGAAGATGACAGAAGCCAAAAGGCAAGATTTCAAGGCATTAAGCTAAGAATAGGATGTAAAAGCACGGACCTGATCAATTTAGAAAAGTTTTGATAGTTTTTCTGTGAAAGTTCGAAGAGATTGAGGATCAGATCTTAAGGAAACGGTAAGGTTAAGTGAAGGATTTTTTGGTTTGTTTTAGGGAAAGGGAGGGAGCGCCCGCTGCAGCCTGGGCACTGTCCTGTTTCGGGGCCCTTCCAAGGAGCCTCAGGGCCCTGGATGGGGCGGGACCTCTGCAGCCGTGCCTCCTTTTCCTGGCCGTCTTCGGCAGGGCAGCAAGTAGCAGGAGGGGGGGCGGTCCCAGCGCAGAGGTCCCGCTCCGGACGCCAGGTGTCCCTCCCTTCCCTCCTCCCCCACGCGCCACCTCCCTCTGCCGGGACTCCTGGAGGACGGAGGACAGACGGAGGACAGACGGGAGGCTGAGTGAGACACCCGCGAGGAGCAGCAAGAAACAAGTCAGGGACTTCCTCCAGCCTCCTACGTCTGTGGCCAGGGAAGGGGGAGGCTTCCGTCCCTCTGTCCTGCCCTGCGCTGACCTTGGCCCGGGCTTCAGGAGATGCAGGAAGAGGCCAGGCCCGTGACCTGGAATGCCGAGGAGGAAGAGCCTGGGACGATGGGGGAGGGGAATGGAGCAACAAGATGCTTCAGGGAAAGGGGGAGGGGGCTGGGCTCCTTCTCCTGGGGTGCCCCTCGCTCTCCCCGTCTTCACTAAATCACGTCGAGGCTTGTGAGATGGCGGCCAGCCGCCCGCGGGCCCATTGCCAATGCCTCCGGGAGCTCTTTGGCTACATTGATTTTCGAGTTCCAAATTTTTCTCTTTCCCTCCCTTCCCTCCCTTCCCTCCCTTCCCTCCCTTCCCTCCCTTCCCTCCCTTCTCTCCCTTCCCTCCCTTCCCTCCTTTCCCTCCCTTCTCCCTGAGACAACAGGCGGGCTGTACAGGTAACAATCTAAAATGCGACTTTTCCAAGCAGGAACTGATTAATTGTATTTGTGAACTGAAACGTCCTTCCCATTTTAGCGTTCGCTTGTGTCGAGGCCCCGGGATGTGTTATTATTGCTTTTGCTTCTAGTCAAGTCAATGCGCATATCTGAGATCAGAGGGTGTCATTGTGGAGAGAGTGATTTTGTCTAAAAGAAATCAATGACACGCAGAGGCTCCCGGGGCCAGGAGGAGGGTGACTTTCTCCCCCCTTACAAGAGGGTCGCCCCTCCCAACTCTGCTCACCTCATGTTTGGAAATGCTAAGGAATGTACAAGTTGCCTCTAATTGAATTTTCACGTGGAGATATTTGGCTGTCGCTTATTAAAAGCTATGAAAATGTTTAAGGTGGTTTAAAGATGTAACTTGAATACATTGATAAATAGTATGTATTGAGGTTGCATCTTTGAATCAACTTAATAACAATGGACCACAGATTCGAAGATTTCACTCCGGCCTTCAGAGTCCATGGCTAATACAGGGTGAAGGCTTCCTGTAGCCTGTAGCAATCTTCTAGCCTTCGGAGTCAACTCTTGTGTATTCATTGTATGTGGGGAACCCTAGAATGGGATTATTCTTAATTTCCAAATGAAAACTAAGTGAAGTCACTTTAAATTGTCGTTGCTTGTTAACTACCGTTGGGACATTTGAACTCAAAAGACTAGCCCAGCTCTAAGCTGTGATGAAGTTCTGCTATTTGAGGTCAGAGCTCTTGAGGGCTATAATTTAATATTGTTCTGAGTTTGATTTCCAATATGATTGTCTTTAGTGCCCATTAAACCAGGGGTCTGTCCTTCAAGGAGAAGATGGTATGTGTTGCCTTCTGAGAACTGCTACAAGTGGATATTTCTGGGGAAAGTTGGGAAGATGACCTTGGCATGCTCTAAAATGGGATTCTCTGCAATTAGTTTCTCTTATGTTGCTCATTCCCTTTTGAACAGGAAATTTCCCATCCAGTCAGTCCTGAGTCAGGGTTTTGATATACTGGTAATAATGTAGAACTCTTCTACATGAATGACGTATATATGTGTGTGTGTGTGTGTGTGTGTGTGTCTATCAAGGGAGTTTTTCCTCTGTCATGGCTTATTTCAGTTCAGTCTATGCCCTTGAGAAGATAAGAATATTATCATAATCATGTCACTCCTTTGCACTTTCATAGCAGATTTCTATAATCAGAGGGGTGAACTGTAGACGTTTGATTGATAGATTTACTATTTAACATATAAGTTTTGTAGTGGTGATGCTGAAATAAAGGTATTATATACTTCTGAGGGGGGAATTAGGCAAAGTAAGAAGGCAAAGATGTAATGTAAACGTTGTTTTAATTAAATGGAGTAGTAGATTTTGAAAAAGCAATAGGATCACACTGTTCTCTCCAAAAACTGGGATGTGTGTGTGTGTGTGTGTTTATGATTGTCTTCCAATATTGCTGATGGGAAATTCAGACTTTGAATTTGTTTTAGTAACAGGTTCTCAGAATTGGATTAAGGACATTATATATAAAATTGACCTCATAATTGTAAAGAAAGTAAAATGATTTTCCTATTTTGAAGCATCTGTTTTAAAAGATACAAGAGCTCATTTTCAAAATCATGCTCTCATGAATTGTTTTTTAGATTCTCCCTTCACCTTGTTGATAGCATTGTCCGTAAAAGATACAGGATTTAGGTCAATATGGAAACAGCAAGGAGTATGTAAAAGCAGAAATTTTCTAAATTTTTAGCTAAATTATGGGTTCCTGATTTGATGTTCTTGTGCCTCTATTATTAATAGGATCAGAACTGTACAAGTTGAACTGGTTTCCACCAAGTTTAGGAGGTTGTACTAAATTGTATTCTCTTGGAATCTCCACATGTAATTGGGAGCCAGAGAAGCAGACTTTTACCCTCCCCTCTTCAGTGCTGTTCTGAAAATGAGGCCCATTCCAGAATGTCTAAAAGAATAACTACATCGGACTTCTGGGACTCAAGATGAAACGTGCTGGTTAAATGGACATGGAGAGTAAGTTTTGAGGACACAAAGAGACTTAATTTTAATATTGATGATCATTATTGTAATAATTATATAATTGCATAATCTTAATTGTATTACCTAATCGTACTTAATTTTCTCATCTAGGAACTTCTACATGTGACATGGAACCAAAGAAGATTTCTACCCTCCCCTCTTCACCGTTGTCCTGAAAATGAGTACATTATGCATCTGGGACTCGAGATGAAATGTGCTGATTAAATGGACATTGAGAATGAGTTCTGAGGACACAAAGGGATTTCATTTTATTTAATATTGATGATCATTATTACAACTGCTGTACTAAGCTTTGTAAGAGGATGATCCCCAGTGGTCTTTTCTTAGTATATAATTCAGATAATAAATATAGGAAAACCTTTCTAAAACTGGCCTATAGATCAATGATCCATTGTGGGGGTGGGCTGGGTCCTCCCCAAAAGGATCAAAGAGGGGAATTGTGTGAAGCACACTGACTCCATCTTGTAATACTGACTCCATTTTGAGACTTGGTTTTCATTATCCACTCTCCCTCTCCCAACTATTGGAATGGAGTGATATCCTGTTTCACATCTGGGAAAGTCCTGAAATTCACTCTCCCCCCCCCCCCAACTTGGGAAGTTCCTACTTTTTCCTCCAATAAGAAGCCATTTAACCTATTTTTACATGCTGGTCTATTTCCTTTTTGTTGTTTTCATATAATGTGTAAAAATCTGTGCAAAATCTTTATTTGGGGTCCAGTGCCTGCTGAGGGACCTGGTCCACATTTGTTGTGCAGTTGCATACCTTGCCAATAAATCATTATGCTTGGAAGCTCGAACCTTTGTTTGCCTCGATGATTGCAGATTTCACTCACAGAAACAAAAAAGTATCAGTTGACTTCTTATGGTGAATGATTCCAGGATGATTTCATGAAAATAGATCAAAATAAAGTCTTCTTCCATAAATAATTATCTATTTGTATTAATATTGCAAGGAGCATATGAATGTTAAATCATAAATGAGTCCCCATGCCCTGCCCACTAAAATAACCGGAGAATCTTGTCCTAGAAAAGTGTTCATTTTGGCCTGACTATGCTTCATTCATCCCAGCCTATTTTTCTTTTTAGGAATCCACTTGTGACAACCCATTCACAATATTCCCAAATAGGGTTTCATGAATAGAAATTCTGGTTTTAATTGTTGGTCATTGTGCTGTGTTTCCTAACATTCCCTGATGCATCAGAAGGCCTCTCTCTGTCCAGACTGCAAATGACTTCCATACACAAGTGCAACATGCTATAATTGCACTCGCTATTGCCAGCCTTTCCTAATTCCCTGGGCGTCAGAGAGATCTCTGGTAAATATTAATATCAATCTCACCTCTTCCTGAGGCCTTCAGAAATCCTCTGGCTGCTATCTCATAAGGATGCAGTTTAAGCACAACCGAGCACCCCAGAGTTTTGGCAGACAAGCTTAAAGACTTTATTCATGTGGTTTACATCTTACTCTAAGACCTCCTGCACTCTCTTAGTTCTCTCTTCTTGGCAGAGCTCCAGGTGTAAAGGGTTCGGGCTCTTCCCCACTGAGCTTATATGGGGTCCATGAGGTCACAGGCACAGCCAATCAGAGATAGAGATACTTCCTGTTCCTGACGGGATTTCAGAGTTTTCAGGGGTCCCTCCATGGCTAGAGATCCCACCCACAAAGGTAGTCCCTATGTACTCGTAGCCAGTCACATCCAGGCCATAGGCCTGTGCTACATCCTAACTGCGCTTACCTGGCCTCTCCAATGGACACACAAGGAGAACATTCTTATTTATCTTTTCATTCTTCAAGTAAATTTTGAAATCATATTCACTGATTAATTCCAACAACAAGAACTGTTAAAAGTGAGGACTTGGATCAGAATATCTGGTGGACTCAAAGACAGAAGGGTATTCCTTGAAAGTCTCGCCTGGACTTCAGGCAGATAAAGCTCTTCCTTACGCTGATAACGAGGCTAAGCCTCTCTTTCTTGATGTCATTTCATTTTACAGTGCTACCTCTGCCCTTGACCCAATAGTTGTCAGTTCTTAAGGGGCCATATCAGGCTAGGTGTGCAGAAGTGATACATGCATCTGTGACCATATTGAGACATATTTTAAGTAAGAATGTTACCAAAAAGAGATAGTGGGGAGAGGCTGGCGGGAACCATACCACTTGTGGGAATCTTTAATACTCAAAAGTGCTTCAAACCCTATCACAAACTTATGAATTGATGAATCTGTGGTCTCAGTTTTAATTATCAGATAGCTTAAGAGTTTTTATTGTGAATTTTACATATCCCACTGATATGTAAAAGTTAAAATCATAAAAAAGTAAACATACTGGCTCTAATTTCTTTCTTTCTCAGAAAAGAATAAAAGCACCCCAAAAATGATGAAGTGCCTGAGGCACTTTGTAGAGCTTGGCAAGTCATAGAGGGCTTCAGAGAGCCAATCCACAAAGCCAATTTACTATTTTATCCCTTTTCCTGCAGAAGGTCTTTCTCATCTGGAGACTTGTTGATTTGGCTGACTGTAAAAGTAAGTCTTCAGAGAGCTCCCCAAGCCTGGAACACTGCTAGGGAGAACATCTACTCATTAGCCCCATTAGACTATGTATTCACAAATCATTGCTCTTTGAAGTTATCTTTCAACTAGGCCAGTTCCTTGGTAGTGAAAACCTGTCTACATCTGATTCCCTTAATGGAGAAAATCACCCTCTCCTCTGGGGAACAGTACTAACATAAGTCTGGGAGCATTTGTTTTGTAAAGGTACTTTTTGTTTAATACATCTGAAAAGAAAGCACATATAAAGAATTGCGATATGAGAAAAACATTGGATCAACACTAATGAACCTATAGAAATTAGACTATTGGGAACAAGATTCCCTTTTATGAATTGCCTGTATATATTGGATATTAAACCTTTATTGGAGATTTGTCACATAAAGATTTCTTCCAGTCAGCTTCTTCTATTGTTATGTTAGATGCATCATTTCATTGGTTCAAAAATTTCTCAATTTCCTGTAATCAAAAATACATTTTATCTAACTATGGATATGTATACATTTATTATATTTAACATGTAGTTTAACATATTGAGCATGTATCGGTCTCCCTGCCATCTAGACGAGGGTTGGGGGTAAAGTAAACAGGCGAGAGAAAACACGGGGCAGCCAAAATAATGAAGTTTTAAGAGTGTTTATTACTAGTCAGGACTGATCTCCCAACACCAAGATGGGAGGAGTCAGTAAT
Source organism: Sarcophilus harrisii (assembly GCF_902635505.1). Taxonomy (NCBI): domain Eukaryota; kingdom Metazoa; phylum Chordata; class Mammalia; order Dasyuromorphia; family Dasyuridae; genus Sarcophilus; species Sarcophilus harrisii. The sequence continues at coordinate 62,797,023 of NC_045432.1, forward strand.
GAATGGTCTCAGGGCCACATATTTTAGAAAGAAGAAACATCAAAATGCTTCTTGATACATTTGTCATAATAAAAGGAATTTCTATTGTACACAGGAGGCAAAGGTTATCACTCTAAGGGAGTCATTCCCAGACAGCAGTAAGACAGTATTTCTTTATGTTTATCAAGCTGTGAAGGTCTTAGCTTTTTTAGGACAGTACAGCTGGGGGTGTAAAAATGCCATCTGCATCACGATGGGAAGAACTAGTAATAAACTTCAAACTACAAAGATTGAAGATTATGTTTCTCATGGTACCATTTGGGGTGCTTTTCCACTTCAATACCTAGCATTTAGAGCCCCTATTATGTTCCACTCACTGTTCCAAGCATTATACACAATTTAAAATTAATAGACACCATTTTATACCACCTACTATGTGCCACTCACCATGTAAAACACTCTCTATATTAGTAATGACTAGTATTTACATCCTGCCAAGGAGGTGCCTGTCACAATTCTAAGCACATTCCATAGGTAAATAAGAGCTGACATTTCCATACTGCCTACTGTGTGAAAGTTGCAATACTATGAGTTGTATATTGATTAATAATAATAACTAGCATTTATGGTACCTACTATGTACCAGTCAGTGGAGAAGGGAATTCATAGAAAGTCATAAAAAGTGTTAGCATTTCTACACCTGCTGTATGCCAGTCACTGTGCAAAGCACTTTACATTTATTGATCAGTACTAGGGTAATCTATCCTCTCTGCCTTCATTTTATTTCATTCCCAGGCCACAAGCAACACTGCCTCAGGAAAGGCTGCCCCATAACCCCCTCTTGCACCCCACAGCTGCTGAGGCTCTCAGGGAATTGACCTGCCCTTTCCCCCAGCCAGGGGCCATAACATTCATAGCCTCTTTGATTTTCCAGACACTCTTCCCATCGTTGTACACAACTGACTCCTCGGACCTAGCTCTCTAGCCTACCTACTGTGTGCCAGGAACCACATGAAACCCTATCCATAGATTCCAAGATCTAGTCTTTACCTACTGCCACACTGGTGCCTGTCCCTCTTCTCAAGACTTTCCTTAGAGAAATAATAGCTAACATTGACATCCCACCTACCATGTGGCAGTCATTGTGCTGCAGGCTCGATATTTATGAATGATGATAACGACCATTTAGGGTACCTACTATGTTCGGTCATTCTAGAAGGGAATTCAGAGAAAGTATAGAAAGAGTTGGCCCTTATACCACCTGCTGTGAGCCATTCACTCTTTCAGACTGTCAATGTGTTGATCATGACTGGGATTTATGGCACCTACTGTGTGCCAACAATTGTCCTTGAAAATGGACATTTATTAATACCAATGGTTCATTGGTACTAAGTGTCAATCATTTTGCAAAGAATATTCCAGATATTAATAAATATCTAGCATTTGTAGCAATTATTTCCAGTTGTTGTGCCAAGCATTATACAGAAAAGAATATCCATTACCAGAATTTGATACCACCTACTTATTTTTCCTTCTGACAGTCTTTTTTCAATTTTTGTGCTTTTTCAATCTGTCCATTTTCTAGAATGCCCTCTTTTAACGACCTTTGCCCTTTGGAGTTCCCACTTTTGGAACTTAGCTCTTAACTGCCAACTTCTTCAGGCCTTTCCCAGTCTCTGAGCTAATTGTGCCTCCCCTTTTAATGTTACCTTCCATAAATTATATGTATATTTTGTACATCCATACCATACAGCTTTTGGCTCTCCCATTAGGTTGGCTTTTTTCTTTCTATCTCCAGTCCTTAGCACAATGCCCAGCTTGTAACAGAAATTTAAGAGAAGTAATCTGTTGGATTTTTCCATTTGTTCAGAAGGAAAATAGTTTAGATGAGCACCTTTTTTTTTATTAAACCTTTTTATTTTTAAAACATAAGCATGGATAATTTTTCAGCACTGACCCTTGCAAAACATTCTATTCCAAATTCCTCCCTTCTCCTCACCCCTCCCCTAGATAGAATGTAATCCAATATATGTTAAACATGTTAAAAATATATGTTAAATCCAATATATGTACACATATTTATATAATTATCTTGCGGCACAAGAAAATCAGATCAAAAAGGGAAGAAATGAGAAAGAAAAAAATGCAAGCAAACAACAAAATGAGTGAAAATGCTATGTTGTGATCCACACTCAGTCCCCACAGTCCTTTCTCTAGGTGCAGATGGCCCTCTCCATAACAAGATCACTAAAACAGGCCTGAAAAGAACCACATCCATCAGAATTGATCATCTTGCTTTTGCCGTGTACTATGATCTCCTGATTCTGCTTCAGCATCAGTTCATGTAAGTCTCCCCAGGCCTTTCTGAAATCATCCTGTTGGTCATTTCTAACAGAACAATAATATTCCATAATATTCATATACCACAATTTATTCAGCCATTCCCCAGCTGATGGGCATCCACTCAGTTTCCAGTTTCTGGCCACTACAAAGAGCGCTGCCAAAAACATTCGTGCACATACAGGTCCCTTTCCCTTCTTTAGTATCTCTTTGGGATATAAGACCAGTAGCCATACTGCTAGATCAAATGGTATGCACAGTTTGATAACCCTTTGGACATAGTTCCAAATTGTTTTCCAGAATGGGTGGATTAATTTACTACTGCATTGTAAAGGGCTGAAACTCTTAAAAGATGTGCTTGAATCCCAACAATGGAGCACTCAAGGCTAATTACCTATTGGACAATGATTCCATTTATATATGTTTGGAAAAATGGCCCTTCTCACTGTTCTGTGCTGGCTCTATGTTTGGTGTATACAGATAATGCTAGGAAGGATCAGGGAGTAGATTGAGATTCTGGACTCTAGAAACAAGGAGGGATCCTTGGCCATTTTGTCCATCTCCCTCACTTCTCCCCCTAAAGACCAAGGACTTTTGCTTATCCTGCCTCTCGCCGATCCCGAGTCCTCTAGGGAGCTAGCTTGGACTTCATACTAACTTTTCTCAATGAAGCTGTAACTTCCTTTGGTTTCTGATTACTTTCTAAGTATTCCCTAAGTAATACTTTATTAAAATATGTAATTTAGCCAGAAACAAAGTTTATCCCTCAATGGCCTACAATTTAATGACTAGGATGATCTTTCAAAAAAATGGACAATTTGGCCTTCAATCCTGCATTGTTTCTAATTTTCTCCACTTCCCCCTCACAATTACTGACAGTGAGTAACTCAGTAATCATATCTCTTCAGTTCTTTTATCAGCAGTGCCTAGTGACCTGGAAACTTATCTACAACATTCCAGTACTTTCTGATCAGGTCCCTCCTTCTCATGGATTTCACAAAAGCCTAGAACATCAGCGTTGGTAAGTTGTTTAGTGATCATAAGATTTCTCTTTCCTGAATGATTCCCTCTCCACCATCCCTGAGAAGTGGTCCAGGGGCCTTTGATGTGAGAAAATCAAATTGAGCCTAATTCTATTTTAATTGATTTAATTTTGTTTCTCCACCAACATTTTGTATAAATATCTAAGGTCACAGTCCTTTGTCTTTAAGTTAAATTTGGAAGTTTGTAGTATGTTTAAAGTTTAGTTTTCCTACAATGATCAGTTTTCCTCTGAGTTCAATTTGAAAGTTCAGCTGTCCTATAAAGCACTTTCAATTGGAAAAAACCCCACTATCTCCATACTATCAGCTGTCCTTGACCAATTACAGAAAATCTGATACCTCTCTGCCACCAACTGTTTTTGCACAGTTAAAAGAGATCTATTTGTTATTCTTGTAAGATGCAGGTGGTCTCAATCAGTGGTTTCCTATCAACAGAATGGAAGAGGGGCTGCTGTCCCAAATTGTTAATGTCCATCCATTCATATTGCCCCCCCCCATGCATGTGATGCTTCAGATTTTGTAACCAAATGCAGTTTTCCCATCTGCGATGTTGCCTTCTGGTTTTTGGATGTTACTCCTTTTGTCTTGAAAAATAATCTTTCTGCCCTCATTTGAGAACTTTTGGTTTGCAGAGGAGCTAAAAATACCACTTGTTGGTAACTGCTAGTCTTAACAATAAATTGAATGTATTTGGAGCTTTGTGACCAAGTTTACAATGGACAGAATATTTCCCATGAAGAAGAACCCACTCTTCTCAGAGACTGCCCGATCTGCTTTGGCCCAGATCTCCTTGCCAAGACCCTTTGAGTCCCTGCAGTAAATGGGCCTCTGCAACTTTCCCCTCATTGCTCCTGATGGCCAAGCAGACAGAAGAGATAAATAAAGAAGAATTAAAGATAATCAGAGCCAATATTTTTGGCTTTGCATTTCAGTGAGAAAACAAATCATCTTCCAATGTAAACTTTGAAGGTATGTGATAACTGAAATAGAGGATTGTCAATGATGAAACAGAACAGACGATAGTTGCTATTGTACAGCATGCTTCGGCAAGGTCTATTAAAATATGTAAGAACTCTAATGACAGGTTCATCAGAACTCATAGAAGTATGTGACAAAAGTTCAAAATACTGGGTGTGAGAAATTCCATTAAGAAGTGTGCTCATTGAATGTTTGTGGCAGCCCTCTTTGTAGTGGCCAGAAACTGGAAACTGAGTGGCTGCCCATCAATTGGAGAATGGCTGAATAAATTGTGGTATATGAATGTTATGGAATATTATTGTTCGGTAAGAAATGACCAACAGGATGATTTCAGAAAGGCCTGGAGAGACTTACACGAACTGATGCTGAGTGAAATGAGCAGGCCCAGGAGATCATTATCTACTTCAACAACAATACTATATGATGATCAATTCTGATGGACCTGACCATCTTCAACAATGAGATGAACCAAATCAGTTCCAATGGAGCAGTAATGAACCAAATTAGCTACGTCCAGTGAAAGAACTCTGGGAGATGACTAAAAACCATTACATAGAATTCCCAATCCCTATATTTTCGCCTGCCTGCATTTTTGATTTCCTTCACAGGCTAATTGTACACTATTTCAGAGTCCGATTCTTTTTGTACAGCAAAATAACGGTTTGGTCATGTATAGTTATTGTGTATCTAATTTATATTTTAATGTATTTAACATCTACTGGTCATCCTGCCATCTGGGGGAGGGGGTGGGGGGAAGCAGGGGAAAAATTGGAACAAGAGGTTTGGCAATTGTCAATGCTGTAAAATTACCCATACATATAACCTGTAAATAAAAGGCTATTAAAATAAAAAAAAAAGACGTGTGTTCATTCCCCTCCACCCTCCTCGAGGTTTCAGTAAGAAACTGACTTTTCAGTAAGTTGTTTACTCAGCTTATTTTTAAATATGGTCACAAATCCATATACTTCATTCAATAAAGGGCCAGGGAAAAATAGACTAAAAACCTGTTGGAAATTAAATAATCTAATTCTAAAGAATAAATGGGTGAAACAGCAAATCATAGAAACAATAATTTCATCCAAGAGAATAACAATAATGAAGCAACATACCAAAGTTTATGGGATGCAATTAAAGCAGTTCTTAGGGGAAATTTTATATTTCTAAATAGTTATATTAATAAAATAGGGGAAAAGATCCATGAACTGCCCATGCAACTAGAAAAAGAACAAATTAAAACTGCCCAAATAAATACCAAATTAGAAATTCTGAAACTCAAAGGAGAGATTAATAAAATTGAAACTAAGAAAACTATTAAGTTAACTAAGAGTTGTTTTTATGAAAAAGTCAATGGAATAGATAAACCTTTGGTTAATCTGATTAGAAAAAGTAAAGAAAAAAACCAAATTACCAGTATCAAAGATGAAGTGGGTGAATTTACCACCAATGAGGAAGAAATTAAAGCAATAATTAGGAGATTTTTGCCCAAATGTACGCCAATAAATCTGACAATCTAGTTGAAATGGATGGATGTCTGCAAAAATATAAATTGCTCAAATTAACAGAAGAGGAAATAATTACTTAAATAGTCTCATTTTAGAAAAAGGAATTGAACAAGCCATCAATGAACTCTAAGAAAAAAATCTCCAGGGCCAGATCGATTTACAAGTGAATTCTACTAAACATTTAAAGAACAATTAATTCCAAAATAATGTCAGCTATTTGGAAAAATAGGTAAAAAAGGTGTCTTGCCAAATTTCTTCTATGACAAAAATATGGTATTAAACCAGAAAGAACCAAAAGAAAAAAAAGGAAGAAAGATAGAAAATTACACAGCAATCTCCCTAATGAATATTGAGGCCAAAATTGTAATAAAATATTCACAAAGAGATTACAACAACTTTCATTCTTTTTTTTTCTAGCTGTGTAAAATAACTATTTGTTAGTTTGATCGATGTGGCGCTGTATAAGTCTTGTTAATGTAACAGACATCCAGGAGGCCAGGGTCACTGTAAAGAAGACTGCATGTTGGGGAGTTAGATATAAGAAGACTGGGAAGGTAAAAGTATAGCAAGATAATATGCTATGACCAAGTGGGATTTATACTAGGAATGCAGGGTTAGTTCAATATTAGGAAAACTATTAGCATAAGTCACCAAACTTAACAAAAATATATAATAATTTCAATGGATGCAAAAAAAATCTTTTTTTTTTTTTTTTTTTTTACAAAATTACCCATTCCCATTAAAACAATAGAGAGCATAGAAATAAAAGGAATTATCCTTAAAATCGTAAACAGCATGTATTTAAAACCATCAGCAAGCATTATTTGTAACGGGGAGAAGCTGGACACATTCCCAGTAAGATTAGGTGTGAAATGAGGGTGCCCATTATCACCACTATTATTTGATATCGTACTAGAAATATTGGCTTTTGCAATAAGAAAAGAAAACAAAATTAAAGGAATTAGAATGGGCAGTGAGATAAAACTATCACTTTTTGCAAGTGATTTGTTAGCATCCTTAGAGAATCATCCAAAAACCTACTTGAAACAATTAACAGCTTTAGCAAAGTTGTGGGACCTAAAATAACCCCCCGCAAATCATCAGCATTTCCATATATTACAAAGCCCATCAGTAAGAGATAGAAAAATTCCACTTAAAAATAACTAGACAAAATAAAATACTTGGGTGTCTACAAATCCACACACTTCTCTGTATTCAGCCCTAGATGTTCCTCTACAAAGAGTAGATCAGTGAGGGACATGCTAATATAACAGGAGTCCTCAGGAAAGAAAAGGGATGCTTAGATTGATTCCCTTTCTCTGATGTATCAGCTTATTGAAGAGCTTTATCTTCCTGAAGCTGGTCTGGACCTTTGTGGGACTTCAGTTTATATTTGTGTTCTCCAGATAAATATAATCTTTACACTTAGGAGTCGAAATCACTACTGGAATTAATGGATTTTTTTAAATAAATTACTTGAAGCATGAAAAGATGAGTAGGTCAAAATGTTCCCGACCCTTTGCAATTGGAGTCCTTTCCAGTCTAGCTACAAAATGACTTTCTGATGCCTCCCTGATCCTCTCTTCTTTCCCACATTTTTCATTATTTCAACAAAGATTCTTTGTTTTTTTCTTCCCTTAGATGAATTTCATTCTTATTTTTTCTAGCACTGGTAGTTTGACCGGTGTGGCACTGTATAAATCTTGTTAATGAAATAGCCAGGAGGCCAAGGGTCACTATAATGAAGACTACATGTTGGGGAGTAAGGTTTAAAAAGACTGGCAAGGTAAAAGTACACTTGGTTATGAAAGGCTTTGAAGGCCTAATGGAATTGTTCCTGGAGGCAATAGGAGGACACTAGAGTTTATTTAATAGGCGGGACATAATCATACCTAAGCTTTAGGAAAATGTCTTGGGTGGCTAAATGGAGCATGGATGGGGTGGGGTGGGGTGGGGAGAGATCTAAGGCAAGCAGTTCTCCGTCCCCCAGGATCCTATTACAATAGTCTAGGTGTAAAGTGTTGAGGGACTGGGGGGGTGGTGGTAGCAGTATCAGGGAAAAGGGGGGAATAATGAATAAAAGTTATAAGAATGAAATCAACCGTCCTTGGCCACAACTTGGACATGGGTGGTGATGGGTAAGAGATATTGAGGAATCCACGATGACTTCTAGGTTGAGTCTAAGAGACTGGGAGGACAGTATTGTCCTTGACAGTAAGGAGGAATGCAGTGGAAGGAGAATTTAGCTGGAAAGATAATGACTTATTTTGGACATGTTTATTTTAAAATGTTTACTGGACATCCAGTTTGACATATCCAAAAGACAACTGCAGATGCCAGACCAGAGGTTAGTAGAGAGACTGAGGTAGGAAAGATTCATTTGAAATCGTAGAAAGAGAAGAGAGGGCAGGGCAGAACGCTGAGGGTCACCTATCATTAGAAGGTATGATCTGAAGGAGGATCCAGCAAAGGAGACAGAAAAGGAGCCGTCAGGTAGGAGGAGAATCAGGAGAGAGTGGTGTCCCAAAAACCTAGAGAGAAGAGAATATCATGGAGGACAGAATGCTTAACAGTCAAAAGCTTCAGGGAAAATGAGGAGCCAGGATTGAGAAGAGAACAATGGATTTGGCAAAAGATGGAGGAGAGCAGTTTTATTGGAATGATGAAGATGGGAGCCACATCATGATAAAGGCATAAAGAAGACAGTGAGAAGAGAGAAAGAGGAGGAAATCGAGGGAAAGTAAGCAGCCTCTTCATTTTCCAGGAGTTTAGAGACAAAGGGTGGAAGAAAAAAAATGACAAAATTAGGGATGGAAGAATCAAGTTAGGTTTTTTTGGGATGGAGAACCATGAGCATGGTTACAGGCAATGGGAAATGAAATTTGGTAAGCACTTATTAAATAGTTGTCAAATTGAATTGATTTCTACTGGACAATCCTTCTGAATTATGCCTAGAAAGGTATGGGGAGCAAAGGGACGGGAGCCACTTTGAGAAAGCTGAGAAGGTGGAGGAACCATGTCTTGGTCCTGGGCACAGGACTCTTGGCTCTGGGGCAGAGAATTTGGGTTCAACTCAGCTCCTGCTTGTGACTTAGTAATTACATGAGTAATTCTGAGGAGTACTCTGAGGAAGCCACTTCATGGCTCTAAACCACAGTTCCTTGATCTGTAAAGTGAACAGGTTGGACTCAAGGCCTCCCAAGTTCCCATTCTAAGATCTTCATCTCAACCTTATTCTGTGGGACTGTTTGTTCACAGATGGAATGTACAGATGTTCTTGCTCTTAATCGGTGTCATCATTTACCTCCTGCTCCTTTGCCCCCTACCTAGCTGTGGAGCAGTAATTTCTATTGAACTCTTTATATGTAAGATTTAGTATGTGTTCAGGTAGGACCTCTTTGGTGTCTGTCTCTGCCCCTCTGGAGCCAGCATTTCCTCTCCCATGAGTGGCGTGACCCACCCCTCCCCGTTATTTCATGGAAGAAAGAAAGATGGAGAATTTCAAGGGAAATAGTGAAAAACCATCTTTTTCAGCGAGCCTCTTCATTGGTTTCTAGAGAGGAACTGTCATGTGCTGGGTGCAGAGGAAAGAAGGTTCAATTGGGAGCCAGAGGATCTCAGATCAAAAACCTCACTCTGCCATTAAACTCACTACATGATCCTGAGCATGTCCCTTGACCTCTTGAGGTCTATTTCTCCATCTTTGAAAAAAATGGGCTAGGAACCCTCTGCACCTTATTTTATCTTTGACCCCAGGATCCCCTGTCTCCAACTGGTCCTAGGCTGCTCCATCTGTGGCCATCACAGAAGGAGAAGTAGAATGATAGCTCACAAAGAATGGGGAAGACAGCAGGCAGGGGCCTTCTAGACATCTGACTGAAGGATCTGACATTCATAAACCTCAAGAGCTTTTTTTTTTCGTAATTCTGGACGCCCAAGTTACACAGAATCTACTAGAGGAACTACTCAATGTGTATTTTTCAAAATTATTCAGATATAACAATGATAACCAAGAAAGCAGGGACTGTTGTTAGGAACTAGTTGCTTAGGTCACTGTTTGCCAAGGTCACAGATGCCATATGCTGTACCAGGTCTAGCCCATGTTCCTCACCTGCACACACACTGTAAATGGGGTGGTGAGAGAATGGGTCCCATCTGGGAGGACGGGGAAGGATAGGGAAGTGGCAGGAAGGAAACCTGACTGGGTATCTCCAGGGAAACAGAAGTGGGCCCTCCCCTCCGAATGGACTGCCCAGACACCTTCCTCCATGTGCACGCCATGGGACCCAGAGTCCTTTTGTGGGCACAAACACTAGCCCAGCCCAATAAAGAGAAGTTGTCTTTCTTTCATCAGGAATGTTTTATGTCAGATTTGTTTCACTCGGTCAGGAAAGTCATCCTTCAGAAAGAATCCTGTGGAGCCTGTCCACAGGAAAGGTGTTTCTAAAGCTTCTTGCCAGAACCTGGAGAGGCACAGATGGGAACCCACTGGGAAGTGATAGTCCTTAGACAGCAGCTGTGGGGAATTTCCCTAAAAGACAAGAGCGATCATTAAGGTACATAATTCCAAGGCAGCAAGGGCACATTCCCCCTGAATAACTGCAATTCCTCAGCCCAGGGCTGCTCAGGGCTGCAGAAGCTCCCCCCCCCCCCAGCTATCTCACATGATACTCTACCCAGGGGCTTCTTCATCCCTGCCTTGGGCAGATGGCCACCTGTGGCTAACCTTCCCCTCTCCCAAATCCCAAAGGCACCCTAGCAGGATGAGGACTCCCTGCAGGGGGTCTCCTTCCTCATTCAGAACAGACCCTCCCTAGGGCCCCCTCCCCATCTTCCTCCACATAAAGGGGGGAATTCTCTTCTCCCACCTCCCCAGCACAGAAGTTCCCCTTTTTCCTTTCTACTTCCTGTCTTCTTGTCCCCAGTCCATGCCTAGGGGTCTATGTAGTGGGGATGGGAGAAGAAGTCACCCCAGACCCCCTGGGGAGGGGGGAGGGGGCGTGGCCAAGAGCCAGGGAGGATTCTGAACTCTTCCCATCAGCCAATCAGGTGCCTGTTCTCAGTCAATGGCTTTGGAACCCTTTCTGATGGACCAATCAGAAGCTCTCCCAGCCTTGCCCTTTCTCAAAGCCCCGAGGAAAATGGCCCCTAGCCGTGTCCTTCACCAAGTTCAAGGTGCTTTGGTTAATAAAATGACTTGGGGGGGGCAGGCTGGGCTCTCTGTCCCTCCCACCCCAAGTGTCCCCAGCCCCTGGAGCCTCTTCCAAAGAAGCAGCAGCAGCAGCAGCAGCAGCAGAACCATGGGCCCCCTCACCCTCTTCCAGTCCCAGAGCCAGATCCCTAGTAGCCTCACCCCAAACCTTTGTCCTCAGGACATCCAGTGGCCTCTGCAGGGTGATGGTATGGCCTTTGCAGGATGACAACAAGGCCTTTGCAGGATGACAACATGGTCTTTCCAGGGTGACGGCATGGTTTTTGCATGATGACCGCATGGCCTTTGATTCCTGAGTGTAGTCTCGAGGAGGGGGAGAAACTGGAGGGTGAGAAGGAGGGGAGATGTTCGTTATTGCTCAGGAAAAGTCAAGGTCACATCCTCCTCAGAATTCTAGGGCTCAGGGCAAGGACAATGGGGGAAGAGGAGGAGATGGCAAGTGCAGACACTCCCTCCTGGGAGTAGGGGGTATCATGGAGGTGCGGAGGGAAGAAAAGGGGGCCCCTCCAGACTCCCTCTGAGGTGGGAGAGAAGGACCCTGACTGCTCACCGGCAGAGCTGAGCTGCTTGGCCTTCCTCAAGGCTCTACATCCATCATGTCGGTGGTGAGGGGCCAGCAAAGGAAGGGTTGTATGGCCACCCGCTGAGGAAGCCCCTCCCTTTGAGCTGACCAGGACGCCCAGCACTCAGTGGGGGATCTGTTCTCCCCTTTCTCTTCCTCCTGATCCTCCTCCTCCTCCTGATCCTCCTCCTCCTCCTCCTCCTGGTCCTCCAGCTCCTCCTCCTCCTCCTCCTCCTCCTCCTCCTCTTCCTCCTCCTCCTCCTCCTTCTCCTCCTCCAGTTCCTCCTCCTCCTCCTCCTTCTCCTCCTCTTCCTCCTCCTCCTCCTCTTCCTCCTCCTCTTGCTCCTCCTCCTCTTCCTCCTCCTCTTCCTCTTCTTCCTCCTCTTCCTCCTCCTCTTCCTCCTTCTCCTCCTCCTCCTTCGCCTTCTCTTCCCCCTGCTCCTCTTTCCTCCCTCCCCACCCCCCCCCCCCGCAGTGCTCCTGCTGTTCCCAGCTTAACGCTGTTGCAGCAAGTGGCGGTACTGCAGCTCCCCACCTTCCTCCCTCCCAGCAGTCTCAGTGTCCCCCACCTCAGCTGCTCCCAAGCCCTTCGAGGAGAGGGGAGAGAAGGGTGGCTAGTAAAGCAGTGGAACTTGCCCACAGAGGCGCAGCAATCTCTGCCCGGTTGAAGTGATTTTCTGGTTGCCTAGGGAGGAATTCCGCAACCCTGATTGGCTCCTGCGGATGACAGTATGACGACACATTGCTGACTAACAGCCAATCACCCTCTGCCAAGATTTTGACGTCACAAAATAGCAGTGGGACGTAAGAGGGGCAGAGCCTAGCAGGAACAGCCACTGTCCCCAGAAATAGCAGCCAAATTGCAATCTCCCACAACTCATTTTCTGCACAAGGCGCAGTACAGGGTCTTTCCCAGATCCCCAGATAAAAAACGTATCTCAAATTGCAATATTAAAAGAAAAAAGAAAAATTTGAAACATAAAAATAAGATTCCCAAAAGCCATGGAATGCCCTAGGGAATAAAGTTGGGGGCAGGGGACAAATGAAAGATGGCACATAACGGTCTCAAACAGGAATTTCCCTACCACCACCCCCCTCCTACATGGTGATATTCAGAGGGACATGAAGTATTTGAACTCTCTTTCTCCTTGTGGCCCCATGAGGCCTTTGAAGAATCCTTGAAATATGATTCTCTCTGGCAAGAAAGTAGAAAATGAGTGGATCCCCAGCCGAATAAATTTTGGTATATGAATGTTTGAATATTATTGCTCTATAAGAGGAACAGATTCATTTCAGAAAGGCCTGGAAAAACTTAGGTGAAGTGATGCTGATTGTGAAGAGAGCAGAACCAGGAGAAAGAACATTGCACACAGTAATAGCCAGATTATGTGATGGTTAACTATGGTGGAGTTGGCCCTTTTCAATAATGAGGTGATTTGATTCAGGCCAATTCCAATTGATCTGTGATAGAAAACATACACATCCAGAGAGAACTATGAAGACTGAATATAGATGGAAGTATAGTATTTTCACCTTTTTTGTTTTGTTTTGGGGTGTGTGTGTGTGTGTGTGTGCGTGCGTGTGTGTTTCCCTTTTGCTCTAATTTTTCTCCCACAGCATGACAAATATGGAAACATGTTTGCAGAATTTCCCATCATTAATTTAGATAGGATTGCTTGCTGTCTTGGGGAGGAAGGGAGTAAGGAATGAAGGGAGAAAAAGTTGTAACAAAGTCTTACAAAAAATTAATGTTGCAAACTTTCTTTACATGTATTTGGAAGAATAATGTACTAGTGAAATTTTTTAAGACTATTCACCATGACCAAGAAAGGAATATGATTCTCTCTGTATGACTTTCATGAAGTTCAGTGATTCTTAAATGGTCTCTCCTTGATCTGTTTTCCAGGGCAATTGCTGGTGATATTAGATAATGACCATTTTGCTCTGCTTCTTTTCAGTCTTTGGATTTTGTTTCCCTATTTCTTGTTATCTCATGCAATCATTAATTTTTGTTTGGTCCATTCTCATGTTCACAGAGTCTATTGTTTAGGGAAAGTTTTTTTTTTTTTTACCTTTTGTGTCAAGCTGTTAAATTTCTTCTAAATTGTTCCTCCACCTCTCTCATTTCTTTTCCAATTCATTCTTCTAGCACGATCATTTCATCTACACAGTTATTTTATAATGCTTTTGTGAGGCTCATGGTTTATTTCACTTAATCCAGAAATTCTAGTTGCATTTATGACCACCCTCTCTTTGAGATTTGCTCAGATGTTTTGGAGGCTTTTTCTTTTTGAGCATTTAGGTCTTGGTCATATCTGTCACCATAATGGGTCTTTATTGTAGGATTCTTTTTTTCAGGGGTCCTCAAACTACAGCCCACGGGCCAGATGCAGCAGCTGAGGTTGTTTATCCCCCTCACCCAGGGCTATGAAGTTTCTTTATTTAAAGGCCCACAAAACACAGTTTTTGTTTTTACTATAGTCCGGCCCTCAAACACTCTGAGGGACAGTGAACTGGCCCCCTATTTAAAAGGTTTGAGAACCTCTGCTTTTTTTCTTCTGACTCATACTTCCAGCCTTCCTTCTTGACTTTAAACTTTGTGTTTAGGCCAGGTTCTGAGAATATCTGGACCTGGTTTGGCAGACCTGTTTTGTATTTTCTTGGATCTTGCAAATGCTTTCTTTAGTGTTTTAGTCCTGTGGCACCTCAGGATTAGCTCGGTTGGAAACCTTCCAACTTTCAGTGTCAAACTCAACCAACCAACAAGTATTTATTAAGGTCCTTGAGAGCAAGGACTGTTGTTGTCTTCTTCCCAGTTCCTAGTGTCTGACATATGTGGGTGTTTTGTGCTTCGGTCTTGCCTGATTCTTCATGAACCAGTGGACCATAGCATGCCAGTTCTGTCCACGAAGTTTCCTCGGCAAAGATACTGGAGTAGTTTGCTAATTCCTTCTCCAGTGGATCAAGGCAAACAAGTTAATTTGCTTGCTCAGGGTCACACAGCTAGTAAGTATCTGAGGGAGGATTTTGAGTATCTGAGGCAGCATTCTATCCACTGATAGCTACCGAGTTGCCAGACAGTAAGCTCTTATTAAATATTTGCTGGCTTGAGTTAAGTCGAATTGATTTCTACTGGACAATCCTTCTGAATTAGGCATAGCAAAGTATAGGGAACGCTGGGACAGGAGTTACTTTGAGACAACTTCTGAGAAGGTGGAGGAACTGTTCCTTGGTCCTGGGCACAGGGTCTGCCCCATGAAGCATTTCCAGGGGATAAGTGCAAATGCAAATGTCTAAGAGAAGTTGGGGGGGCACCAAGGATCAAAGGAGAGGCCTAACCCATACGAGAGGGCCCTTTGAGGAGCTGGGACCTTTGGAAAGGCTACAGAGATGAGATGACTCTGGAGGCAAGTCTTGAAGTGGAGCCTTGAACGTGGTGTAGAGGGCAGAGGAGTCAGATGGTGCCCTGGTTGTGCCTCCAAATGCAACCTTTTCGCACATTTTGTAATGGGAGTGGAATTGAAAGTGAGCAAGCCTCCCTTTGTGGATGCTGCCTGACAGTCTCCTTGGGCTCCCTGAAGCATGGCTGCCCCACCAAGAGAGCCATGGGTGACACGGGGCTTTCAGAGGAGGGTCAGAACTCCTGAGCATCCCTGGGAGCAGAGGCAAGGGTAGGATAGTCACTTCTCTCCTCAGATTCAGCAAGAAAGTATCTTTCAAAAGGAACCAGAATTTAAGAATGCCTTGAATGGATCAAGCTAGGTTAATTAACACAGTGAATTTTTTATTCATAAGTTTCAAATGGAAATGGGAGAAGAACATCTTTATTTCAAAACAAAATTAACTTCTTTGAATTATTTTTATTTAAAGGGCAATATACAGACAGAAAAAATAAAATATTTATTATCAACTATATTTTCTTTTAAGTTGCAGATCTGAGCCTTCTGCAGTTCATCTCCTTGGGCCACAGTTTCCTCATCTGATAAATAAGAGGCCTGGACTCAGTGCCTCTTGAGATCCCTTCCTACTCTAAATGTAGAACTCAATCTTATCCTTAGCAGTTTACTCCTCTCTCTGGGAGGCTAGTGATGTTCTTTCTTAAAATCTTTCTGTTCAAAGTTCTAAGGGATATTCTGTACAACTTGATAAAATAATAACAGAATTCATTAGGAGAAAGAAAGAAAAGTCCTAGAATTTCAAGAAAAATTATGAAAAAGAATAGGGGTTGAAGGAAAAATAGCACTTTCATGTCTCAATTATACATACATATATATATATATATATATATATATTTAGCAAATACATTGGATCGCAAAAAAATAGAGATATAGCTCCATGGAACAATCTAGACAAGGGAGAATCAAAAACATTGGTTTTAAATGACCCAGTGTCTGATAAACCAAAAGAGCATAAATGACTTAGAAAAGAACTTACTATTTGGTTAAAAACTGCTAGAAAAGTAAGAAAGCAGTGTGCTTGAAATTAGACTTAGATAACAACCTTAAACTTTTTTTGCCAATTATAAACTGATATGTAATTGAAATACTAAAAATCATACCATTTTTCAAAAGTATAGGAGAGACAGATCATATACCTCTAATGGCTGTGTGTTGGATATATGTTCTTAACCAAATGAGAGGTAATGTTCATTACAAAAGAAAAAATACATAATTTTGACTACATATGCTGAAAAGCTTCAACACAAGCAAAATTAATGCTCCTAGGGTAAGAAAGGAAGTGGTAGTGTAGTAAAAGAATAATAATTTTTTCAAATTTCTAAGCTAAGGCTTGCTATCTAAGTTATATAAAGAACTAAAACACAGACACACACATACACATACTCACCACATCATTCCTCAGTAGAGCATTGATTCAAGTATATATATATATATATATATATATATATATATATATATATATATACTTCTCAATGCCAAATATACTCTTACCAAAAAGAATATTCTATGACAAACTCACACAGAGCAAGCACTCACAGGGTGGTCAGAAAAACCAATACAAGGACACTCTCACAGATTCTCTCAAGAATTTTAGGATTGATTGTACAACACGCGAAACACTGATACAGGACCACCCAACATGGTGTGCCCTCATCAGAGAAGGTGCTGTGCTCTATGAGCAAAACAGAATTGAAGTAGATCAGAAGAAACATGAGATGCACAAAGTTAGAGAGCCACCCCCCCCCTCCACTGTTCATAGAGACTATTTGTGCCTGACCTGTGGCAGAGTGTTCCAAGCTCATATTGGTCTGATCAGCTATAGTCAGACATACTCTAATTTGACTTTAATATAGTGATGTCATTTTGGTGCTCTTCGAGAATGAAGAACAACAACTCACCAAACAACAATTTTCAGAAGAATTGCAAACTATTTAACAACCATCTGAAAGAATGCTCTTAGTAATAATTAGAGAACTGCAAATCAAAGCAAGTAAGAGATTTTCCCTCACATCAACTAATTAAATTTTTGTTTTGGGTCAGCTAAGTGGTCCAGTGGCTATAGTGTTGGGTCTGAAG
This sequence comes from Sarcophilus harrisii, assembly GCF_902635505.1. Lineage (NCBI taxonomy): Eukaryota > Metazoa > Chordata > Mammalia > Dasyuromorphia > Dasyuridae > Sarcophilus > Sarcophilus harrisii. The sequence continues at coordinate 62,814,173 of NC_045432.1, forward strand.
TCAGGAAGATTTTGTCTTCTTCAATTCAAATCTGGGTTTAGATACATTAACTATACGATTCTGGTCAAGTCACTTAGTCCTTTTTGCTTTAGTTCTTCTTTACTTTTATCAAATACTAAACTACTATGTTCATTTACTACTGTGTTTTGTGTATCTAATCTATTCTAGTGACTCACCACTCCATTTGCTAGCTATTATCAGATTATTTGCTTTGTAATACTGTTAGAGATCTACTACAGTTAGGACACCCTCTTTCACATTTTTTTTCCATTGATTGCTTTGATATCCTTGGCCTTTTGCTCTTTCAGATGAATTTTGTCATTTCCTCTAGCTCTGTAAAATAATTTTTGGTAGTTTAATTGGTATGGCACTGAATAAGTAAACTAATTTAGGTTGGACTGTCATTTTTGTTATGTTGGTTTGTCCTGTCCCATGTGTAATGAATATTTTCCTAGTTCTTTACATCTGATTTGTTTGTGTGAAAAGTGTTTTGTAACTGTTGAAGTTCCTGGATTTTTCTTGTCTGGTAGACTCTCAAGTATTTTATATTAGCTACATTTATTTTAAAAGAAATTTCTCTTTCTATTTCTTACTGCTGGGCTTTGTTGGCAATATATAGAAATGATGATGATTTTGCATTTATTATGTTAAAGTTGTTAATCATTGCACCTAGTTTTTTGGTTGATTCTCTGGGATTCTCCAAGTATACCATCATATCATCTACAGAGTGATAGTTTCCTCACTGCCTTTTCTAATCCCTTCAATTTCCTTTTCTTCTTTTATTGCTATAGCTGGAATTTTTGTACGATACTGAAAAACAGTGATGACAATCGTCATTCTTCCTTCACCCCTGAGAAGGCTTCTAGTTTACTATCCCCATTACAGATAATGTCTGCTGACGGTTTCAGAGAAAATGTTACGGACTATTTTAAGGAAAACTTCATTTATTCCTGTCCTTTCTAGTATTCTTTTTAAAGGAATGATTGTTATATTTTGTCAAAATCTTTTTATGGACCCATTGAGATGACCATATAATTTTTGTTGTTTTTGTTATAAATATGGTTAATTATTCTGACAGTTTTCATTATTTTGTAGCAGCCCTGCATTTATACAAACCTACTTGGTCACAGTGTATAATGTTTGTGATATATTGCTGTTATCTCCTTATTAGTAGTTTATTTAAAATTTCTACATTAAAATTCATTAGGGAAATTGGTTTATAGTTTTCTTTCTCTATTTTTGCTCTTGGTTTAAGTATCAGCATTAAGTATTTGTGTCATAAAAAGAATTGGGTAGGGCTCCTTCTTTGCCTATTTTTCTAAATAGTTTATATATTTTGGAATTAATTGCTCTAGATATCTAGTAGAATTCACTTGTGAATTTCTCTGGTCCTGGGGATTTTTTTCATCTATGACTTGTTTAATTTTTGTTTCTAAGATAGGGTTACTAAGTATTCTATTTCCTCTTCTGTTAATCTGTGCAATTTATATTTGTATACATATTCATCCATTTCATTTAGATTGCTAGTATTGTTAGCATATAATTGAGCAAAATAGCTTCTAATAATAGCTTTAATTTCATCTCCATTGGTGGTGAAGTCATCCTTTTGATTTTGGTACTAGTAATTAGGTTTTCTTCTTTATTTTTTAAATCAACTTAAATAGTGGTTTCTCTAATTTATTGGCGTATTCCCCATAAAATCACCTCCTAGTTTTATTTCTTTCTTTTCCCATTCAATTTTCTCCAGAGGTTATAATTCTTCTAAAGTCCAATTCATCTCCTTAACTTCTTTCTTGTTCATTTTTTGGTTAGATTTATCTAGTTCTGAGAGGGAAAAGTTGAGATCCATTAGTATAGTTTATTCTGACTCTTTCCTCCTATAATTCATTTAGCTTTTCCATTAATAATTTGGATGCATAGAATGTTTGTGGTAGGTCTCTTTGTAGTGGCCAGAAACTGGAAAATGAGTGGATGCCCATCAATTGGAGAATGCATGAATAAATTGTGGTATATGAATGTTATGGAATATTATTGTTCGGTAAGAAATGACCAGCAGGATGATTTCAGAAAGGCCTGGGGAGACTTACATGAACTGATGCTGAGTGAAATGATCAGGACCAGAAAATCATTATCTACTTCAACAACAATACTATATGATGATCAATTCTGATGGACGTGGCCATCTCCAGCAATGAGATGAACCAAACCAGTTGCAATAGAGCAGGAATGAACTGAACCAGCTACACCCAGCAAAAGAACTCTGGGAGATGATATTTTGGTCTGCCTGCATTTTTGATTTCCTTCACAGGCCAATTGTGCACTACTTCAGAGTCCGATTCTTTTTGCACGGCAAAGTAACTGTTTGGACATGTCTACTTATTTTGTATTTAATTTATACTTTAACATATTTAACATATATTGGTCAACCTGCCATCTGGGGAGGGGATGGGGGGAAGGAGGGGAAAAATTGGAACAAAAGGTTTGGCAATCGTCAATGCTGTAAAATTACCCATGCATACAACTTATAAATAAAAAGCTATTTAAAAAGATGTAGTTTGCTAATATATTTTAATTAGATATATTTTAGCTTTGTCTTTGACTGAGATCATGATTTCTATTCCTGCTTTTTTTTTTTGCTTCATCTGAAGCATAATAGATTCTACTCTGCCCCTTTCCTTTACTCTGTGTGTGTCACTCTGCTTCAAGTTTTTCTTGTAAACAATATATTCTAAGATTCTTATTTTTAATCCACTCTGTTATTTACTTTTGTTTTAGCCCATTCATTCTTCATTTTGATTCCTGTGTGTTTCCTTCTCTTTCTCCCCTTGTTTCTTCTTCTTTCTCTTTTCAATTTTCTATCCCTCCTCAAAAGTGTTCTTTTTTTGACCACCATCTCTCCCAATCTGCCCTCTCTTCTACCAGCCCCTCTCTCTCTTACTTCTATTTCCCTGTTGGGTAAGGTGGATTTCTATACTTAGAGAAATGTGCATGTTATCTCCTCTTTCAGCTAATTTCAATGAAAGTAAAGTTCAAGTCTTGCCCACCACCTTTCATGTTCCTCTCTACTATTAAAAAAAAAAAAAACTCTTTCGTAACTCCTTTATGTGAGATAATTTACCCCATTCTACCTCCTTCTCCCAGTGAATTCCTCTTTCTCACCTCTTAATTTTATTTTTTTTGGATATCATCCCATCATAGCTAATTTGCACACATACCTTCTGTCTATGTATACTCCTAACTGATCTAATAATGATAAAGTTCTTGGGAATTAAAAGAATTATCTTTCCATATAAGAATGCGATTAGTTTAACCTTACTGATTTCCTTATGATTTCTCTTTCATGGTTATCTTTTTATGCTTCTCTTGAGTCTTGTATTTGAAAGTCAAACTTTCTATTCAACTCTGATCTTTTCATCAGGAATACTTGAAAGTTCTTGATTTATTAAATACCTATTTTCCCTTTGAAATATTATACTCAGCTTTGCTGGGTAGAGGATTCTTGGTTGCAATCCTAGCTCTTCTATTTTCCAGAATATCATATTCCAATTCCTCTGATCTTTTAATGTAGAAGCTGGTAAAACTTTGTGTTACCTTACTGTGACTTCATGATATTTGACTTTCTTTCTGGCAGTTTACAATATTTTCTCCTTGACTTGGAACCTGGTTACAATATTCTTGGGAGTTTTCCTTTGGGGATCTCTTTCAATTTTGTCTTTCAATTTGTATTTTACTCTCTGGTTCTAGGATATCAGCGAAGTTTTCCTTGATAATTTCTTGAAAGATGCTGTCCAGACTTTTTTGGATCATGACTTTCAAGTATTCCAATCATACTGAAATTGTCTTTCCTTGATCTATTTTTCAGGTCAGTTTTTTTCCAGTGAAATATTCCACATATTCTTCTGTTTTTAGGTTCTTTTGATTTTGTTTGATTTTTTCTTAATGTTTCACATAATCAATAGTTTTTACTTGCCCAATTTTAATTTTTAAAGAATTATTTTTTCAGTGAATTTTATACTGCCCCCCATATGACTAATACTGCTTCTTAAAGGATTTTTCTCTTCATGAAATTTTTGGACAACTCTTTCCATTTTGGCCAGTTCTCATTTTTAAGGAGTTCTTCTCTTTTGTACATTTTTGTGCTTCTTTTTGTCATCTGTCCTATTCTGTTTTTTAAGGTATTATTTTCTTCAGAACTTTTTGTGCCTCCTTTGCTAAGCTGTTTATTCTTTTGTCATGGTTTTCTTGCATCAGTCTCCTTTCTTTTCCCAATTTTTCTTCTACCTTTCTTCTTTGATTTTTAAAATTCTTTTTATGCCTTCCAGGAATTCTTTTTTAGGCCTGAGACCTAGTCACTTTTTTGAGGCTTTGCATATGTTTTGATTATTGTCTTCTATTGAGTTTATGTTTTGAGCTCCCTGTCCCCATAATAACTCTCTACTTTTGGATTCTTTTTTGTTGTTTGATCATTTTTTCCAGGCTATTTCTTGAGTTTGAGCTTTTATGTTAGTTGGACTCTGCTAGTGGGATAAGAAGACATGATTTCAAGCTTTAGGTTTTTTGAGCTGTTGTTTTCAAAACTACTTCTGGCAGAGGTGGGGAGTCTAAGTTTTCAGTTCTTCCAAGGTGGTATGATCTAAGGAAAGGTGTAGTCCCTGTTTTTCTGTCCCCTTCTCTGGTCTGTGAGTGCTCATAAGTACTCCTTTCCACGTTGGAAGTTTGATCAGAGACACCACTACTGATAGTGCTCCTTTTTGCCCTGGGACCGGGACTCAGAACTGGGTATGGGTAATGCAACAGAGTCTTGCACCCAGTGATAGCAAAGAGTGTCCTGTATTCTCCTTCTGACCGATGGTGTGGTCCCCTCATTGTCTATGAGTTGAGAAGTTAGGTCTCCCCCAAGGCTTTTACCGATAGCTTTCTGGAGGTAGCTTGCACTGCACTCTCATCTCAGTGAGAGAGATGTTTTCTGCCAACCTTCTAAGGTGTCTTGGACTGGAGAATTGTTTCGCCTCCCCTCCCCTGCCTTGTGTTGGTCCTTGGCTGCAGAATTTGTTTTGAGGTATTTATTATTTTAACATTGTTTGGAGGGGAATTTGGGATAGTTCAGGCAAGTCCCTGCCTTTACTCTATTATCTTGACTTCTTCCCTTCCCCACCCAGAATTTTTTATTAATTATAATAATTATTAATATATCATGTATTAATATATAAATATATTATACTGATCAATTATGAAACACGGAAGGCCAAGAGGTAATCCAGTACACAAGACATCATTGGGTTGCTGCTATTGCTGTTCAGAACTGTGAGAGCAGTTTTAATAATGGTTAGCAGATACAGCTCTAGAAAGAGGAGAAATCCGCTCAGGATCTTTGTACAAAAATTTTGGAAGCCACCTCATGAGGACTAAGGAAAGTATTGGCTAAGATCTGGGGGCTTACACGTATGTACAAATGTGTATAATTTTGTGCTGTGATATGTATGTTAATGATTTCTCATTTTTTAAAGGCTATGATGGTAGTGGATGTGATTCACTAGTAGGGGAAGAAGACAGAGAATTGTGGGATTCAACCCTGAGGGAATTACTATTTACAAAACCTTTTTGGACTAGGAAATGCCTCTGTAATTGTTGAGGTGGCATGCATATTTTAGATATCAGATTATTAACTCGAGACATAATAATCAATGACTATAGTAATCTAGAGTTTGATAAACCCTCAAACCCCAGTTTCTGGGATAGGGATTTTGATAAACATTGATAAAAATAGTTGGGAAAATTGGAAATTTTGACCCACATTGATTTTTCTTGTGCAACATGGCAGTTGTGGAAATAAATACACTATTGCATATGTTTAATATATATTGGATTACTTGTCATCTAGGGGAGGGGATGGGGGGAAGAGAGGAAAAAATTGAAACACAAGGTTTTGCAAGGGCTAATGTTGAAATTATCCGTGCATATGTTTTGAAAATAAAAAGCTTTAATGATAAATAAATAAATTTCTAGGCCAATTATTCCCAAAATAATGATTTTTAAATTTTAATTAATTAATTAATTTACTCATAGCTGAAAGTGATGTTACAGTACATAAGTTATTTACAGCTGTGCAGTAATGTGTTGCGAAATAAATTATCTAGAAGGCAGCAAAAGTACATTGTTAATGTATATAAAAACTATACAACATTTATGGGATACATTTTTATATGAGTATTAGCTCTGTAGTGTTTCAAGTTATATTCTCAGAAAGAGAAACAAAATGCCCAAGATTAAAGGAAAAACATATATAAACCACATGGATTTGATTCCGTTAAAAGTACAATTGGCAGAGTCCTAGCTCTGGGTCACCACTTACCACCCACCTTTCGCAGGGGTCAGATGGTGCTGCCTGGGCCCTCACTCAACACAAACATCCACAGCCCTGCTGTCTGGAAAAACGGGGCCCGGTGGCTGACCTGGGATTTTAGCTGGAAAGCATCCTTAGACTTGGAAGTCTATCAGCTCCACTCCATTATACCTTTGTCAGTGAAAGGCTGCCGAGTGCCTTTTACTTTATTTTTTTCTATTAGATAATGGAGCTTATTTTTAATAAATATTCCTAATAAATAAAAGTACATATGATTTGAGGGAATTAGTCTTCCCTGACTAACTTATTTTATTTTTGTCTCGATTTTTTGTTCACAGTTGGATTGTCTAGAAATGGTATTTGTAAATAATGATATTTTGACCTTTTTATTTCCACTACTCTCTAAACATATACTTTTTTTCCCTATCTTTTTTGTGATTCCTATAATTTTCTGGGCAATGATTAATAGAAATAGGTACAGTGGGCACTCTTGTGACTCTTTTTAGTAAAAACGTTTTAAATGTTTCTGTATTGTGTAGTATTTTGACTCTTTGTTAAGGCAGATCTTTTTTATTGTGTTGAGGTGAAATCCCTTCATTTTTATTATTTTTCTCTATCAAAGAGAGATTATTACTTGACAAAGTTTGAAACCAAAAGTTCAAAGTTCAAAAAATCCATCTCTCAGGAGGGAAGTAGCCACCTCACCCCAACTGATCAGATTGATCCCCTCTTGTTTTCTTGTTCCAATAATGAATATCTATCACACAAAAGCTGGAGATGGGGGCTTTGTGATCACTATTCAGTGGGGAGCTCTCCAGATTCTGCCAAGCTTTCGTGGAATAAGTTGCCCAGTTTGTTTCCTGCTTTCTTTCTGTGGCTGTTAACAAGGCTAATAAGGAACACATTTCCAAATCAGCAACTCTTGGATTTCTTTGAAATTATTATAAATCACAAATCTGGAAAGAAATTTCAAAGGCCATCTAATTCAATTTCTTTACTTGATAGAGGAGGAAACTGAGGACCAGGGGAATTTAGGTAGCTAGGGGCACAGTGGTTAAAACTTGGAATCAGGAAATAGTTCAGTCATTTCAAGCTATATCCAATCTTCATTTCCCAGTTTGGAATTTTCTTCGCAAAGATTCTGGGATGGTTTGTCATTTTCATCTCCGGTTCATTTTACAGATGAAGCAACTAAGGCAATTATGGCAAAGTGACTCGCTCAAGGTCACACAACTAAGGACTGTCTGAGGCCACATTTGAAGTCTTGAAGATGAGGCTTCCTGATTCTAGACGCTACACTATCCACTGCATCACCTAGCTGCCTGAGAATTAGGAGTACATGAGTTCAAATGCTCACTGGCTATGTGATCCTGGGCAAGTCATTTAACCTCAGTTTGGCTCAATCTTCTCATATATAAGATGGAGTAAAATAATCTCAGAGTTGTCGTAAGGACAAAATGAGATGACAGTTGTAAAGTGCTTACACGGTGTCTGACGTGTGGTAGATCTACAGAACTTTTGTCCTAGTTTGGTTTAAATGTTATAAACTGCATTCAAACCTATATTCATTTATACTCTTCTGTATTTTATTTTTGCATTTAAAAACATTTTTCTGAGAAGGGGTCCAAACTTTTCTCACCAGAATGCCAAATGGGTCCATGACCCCTCAAATCTTAAGAATGCCTCCTCTAAATTAATGCAGTGTATGTAAGAAGTCCAGAAATTCTAACATGTCAGCGTGTTCCCAGCTGAGTATGTTTTAGTCTAACTCTAGGCCAAACCATAATTTTGTAACAAACAATAAGGGTTTACCTTAACCAGGAATTTGAGAGGAATCTCAAAAATCTTAAAATAGTCTTTGCTTGCACCTAAATTGTGACATTTGGAATAATAGTCCGGGCATTGAAAATGTAACTCAGTCTACCTTACTTTTGCTTCCTTAAATCCCTTTACAATTTGGTAAACTTAGGCATAGAATGTCTCAGCACAGCTTCTATATTCCTTATCTGATTAGTCCCTATAGCTTTAGGGTTTCTATAAAAAGCATTTCATCCCCACATTAAATTGGGTCTGGGACTTAGAAGTAAAGATGGAGGAACGATATTAAGATGTCACATAGCCCATTTTCTGTTTGGGGCACAACACATTTGGACCATCCCGTGGAAATAAAAGACTTCCAGAGGAGCCTCACTCCGGCCTGCCCCTCTCCATTCATAATCTATATTATTCTGAAATCCTTCCTGCTAAAATGGAACATGGTATGACAGGCTTCAGTTTTCCCCACTTCTCTTTTGTTCTGCCACAGAGAACATCAGAAATCCCCAATCACTCTTCTGATACATTCATGCGTTTAAATAATAGAATTCTTATTGACATTTCAAGTGAAGATCTAGTTGATACCTCTCTCTAATTGAATTAGAAAAAATTAAGATAGAGAATTGTGTTTTTCTGTTTGTGTCCCCTTGGTACCAAAGATAATGCTATCTATGCCAGACAGCTATGCTAAGTGACATTTTAATGCTCTATCATCACTGGCTACTGTGCATAACTTATTGTACCATCTCCACATGTTTCATTGATGAACTAAAATCAGATGAAGTCACAGAATTGCATCATTTGAGAATGGAAAAAGAATCTTAGCAACCATATAGCACAGCCCACCCATAAAAGAAATCCCCGGTGTATCATAATCAGTAAGATTCTCTTTCCTCCTCTTGAAGACCTCCAAGGATGGAGAAATCATCACCTCTCTAGGCAGCCCGTTCAGTTACTGAACAGCTCTTAATTGTTAGGAAGTTATGGCCGACATCAACCCTAAATTCCCCTTTTTGCACCTCCCCCCCACTGCTCCTGGTGCTGTCTCCTGGGGCCAACAAGCTGTCACCCATGTGACAGCCTTTCATATATCAGAAGACAGTTGTAGTGATGTCTCCCCTGAGACTTCTCTTTTCCAGGCTGAACATGCCCACTTTCTTCAAGCTATCTTCATTTGTCGTGGACTGAAGACCCTGTATCGTCCTAGTTGTGTTCCTCTGTACAAATCCAGCATATCAGTGTCATACTGTGCTGCCCGGAGCAGAGCACAATTAGACTATCACCTCCCAGTTTCCAGAAGCTCTATGTTTGTTAATACTGCCCAAGATCAGATTAGCTTCTCTGGAGCCTACATCCCACTGCTGATTCCTACTGAGCCTGTATGTCATCCACTAAATTCCCAGATCTTTTTCAGAACATGCATGCCTCTCCCAACTTACACGTGAGATGCTGACTTTATTGTACCTAAATGTAGACTTTACATATATCCCTACTGAACTTCAGCTTATTAGATTCAGCTCAAGGCTATAGCTACAGCTTTGAATCCCAACTCCCTCATCCACTGAATTAGCTAGTCCTGCCAGCTTTGAATGAGATTTGGCTGGAAATTTGACCGGCTTTGCCTTTATGTATATTGTTGGTATAAAATATATATATATATATATATATATATATATATATATATATATATATATATAAAATTGCCCAGGATCAAGGACAGATCCCTGAGGTATCTTTACTGCAGACCTCCTGCGAATATTGACATTCACTTCATTTTGCATCTGGTTATCTGACAGGTTTCAAATCTGTCTTTCAAATATTATTGTCTGATCCATATTTCTCCAAGAGAATATTAGAAAATATCTTATCAAGAGCTTTGCTACCATTTAGGTAAACTGCATCTACAGCATTTCCCTCCTATGCTAATTTAACAATCCTTTTAGAAATAGGAAATGCAGGGGGTCTAAGCTGATCTGTTCTTGATAAAGATAATCCTGGCTCAGTGTAATCAGTATTTCCCTTTCTAGACGTTTGCCAACCAGCTCTTTAATGATCTATTCTGGTATTTCTCCAGAAAGCACAGTAAAACTTATTGGCCTATAGTGTGCAGACTTGGTTATCTTGCCTTTAAAAAAAAGGTGGGGAGGGGATTAAATTTGCCCTTCTCTAGCCTTGTGGTATTTCTCTCATTCTCATCATCTTTCAGATATCACTGACTGGAGCTCAGGGAGCCAAGGGTGCAGTTCATCTGTGCCTGTTGATTTAAACTCATCAAAGGCAACTGGATGCTCACTTATTAGCCCCTGATTTATCTCAAGTATAGTCATCTGGGTTGTCATTCTAAAATACAGGTGTATCCTCTCTTGGTTGAGAAGAAATATATTCATTTTAATTCCACAAGCACATATTGAATGTATAATATTTGTTAAACACTGTGCTAGATTTTGAAATTCGGAATCGATTAAACAATGTTTTATGTAAACCAAATGAATTCTGTGCTAAGTGGAGGTCGCTCCTTTGAGCTCCAACTGGTAAAAACCATGATGCTGCAATACAGAAGGAAAATATGATTTCAGGTGTACAGACATTAGCCAATACCACAAATCAAACTGACTCTTTATATTTCATGCAACATTTCACTTTATTAACAGTATTTTACATGATACCTACACATCATATAGATTTCCACTGCAGAGACATCAATACAATAGATAGTGGCTAAACGACATAAGCTTACAGTGAAATCACGTTGGATTTGGGGTTACATTGGATTGGAATTTGGATCTGGGCTAAGACACTGCCACCGTCTACCTGTGCAACCTTGAGCAAGACCTCCCTCCCACCATGGTCTGTCTCCACATCTGTCAAATGATTCATTTGGACTAGATGAGGTTTCAAGTCCCCCTTCGTACCCCTCATGATCCTACAGTCTTGCTAATGGGAATGGTTTGGGGAGACAAGTAAAATCAAGATGCCACCCAAGTATTCCTCTTTCTTTAAATCTCACCATTTCAGAGCAGACTGTTTTGGAATCAGTGAACAAATACACTTAGCTGTAGTTATCGATCTAAAATTAATATTGGCTCCTTCAACATATTCATTATAATTCCCTATGTTTTCCTGGATGTTTATCCAATTTGGCAGCAGAGTGGCTAGAGTGCTGAACTCGAAGTCAGGCAAACCTCATTTCAAGCCCGGCTGCAGACACTTCCCAGCTCTGGAATTCTAGGCAAGTCACTTCACCTTTCTCTCAGTTTGCTTGGTGCAAAATGGAGATTGTGATAGCACCGACTTTCCAGGGTGTTGTTGTTCCAGGGTCAAGAGATCTAGCTATTAGATAATAGCCCTTTGCCACCCTTAAAGCAATAGAGCTCTCAGTATACATATGGTGAGCACCAGACCCGGAGTCAGGAAGTCTTAAGTTCAAATCTGGTATCAGATACTTTCTAGCTGTGTCACTTACAGCTAGTCACTTCACCTCTGCCTGCCTCCATTTTCTCATCTGTAAACTGGGGACAATAACAATAGCACCCAGGTCTCAAGGTTGTTTCGAGGATCGAATGAGATGACATTTACAAAGCACTTTCCAGACATTCAAACACATACAAATACCAGCTACTAACATGAGTAATTGTGAACCTGTTAAATGATATTCGAGCGGTTCTGTCTAAGGACACGTGGGACAACAGCAAAGACCCTTGCCCGACCTCTATCTCATCTGTTCAGCCTCTGTGTTATTACTTCCCTATACATGATAGAGATGTAAATAAGCAAGAGAAAGATGACAAAGAAATCGTCCAGAAACCCCAGAATCCCAAATAAGCCTTCGGGAACCAAATCCAAAGGGGATATCAGGTAGAAAAAGGCTCCCACCAGACACAGGACGATCCTGATGCGAAACATCCAGAAAAGTCCTCCCACGGAGAACACTTCTCGGAAGGCGTGTCTCAGCAGAGTGGGGAGATCCAGAAGTCTGTCCATAACGGACCGGGGCTGTCCCGAGAACCTTCGGTTGTAGTCGTGGATATCCTGATGCAAACGCCGGGCTTCGACGGAGTGCACGTCTTCGGCGAACACGGGGAACAGCAAAGTCACCGTTTGGCGACAGATGGGACAGCTGACCATCCCGAGCCACGAGCCGTAGCGCCAGTAAGCGATGAGGCAGTTGCCGCAGAAGAGGTGGCCACAGTTGGTCTCGATGGGAAGAGAGGCGTGATGTAAACAGATGGGGCAGGACAGGTCCGTGTAGAACTGAGGGCGAGGGGCCGGAGGATCCTGCTCCCGGTGGAGTTGCTCTCTCACCACCCGGACGAGCTCGCGGTTGTTGGGATGGATGTGCTGCCGGGCGTTTCTGAGGAGCACGTAGCCCACCACCACCAGGAAAGCGCAGCCGAAGAGCACGGCCACGAGCACCTGGTCGCTGACTCCTTCGATGAGAGAGTCCTCGGGCAGCAAACCGGGCGCCTGGGAGGGTGGCTTGCCCATGGCGGAGGGCCACGTGGCCCGGACCCGGGTCCTAGCCGGAGGCGACCGAGAGTCCCTGTCCAAGGTCCCCGAGCTCGGCAGCGGCAGGCAGCCGGGGGAAGGGGCGGGAGGGGCGGGGGGTCCCACTCACGGTCGGTCACTGCTGTCCGGGCCCACCGGGGGTCGCTGTGGCCCGGCTTCGGCCAACGGGCCGGCCGCGGCTTCCCCGGAACGCGGAGCGAAAGCGGGCGCGCCGGGCGGGCCGGGCTGAGCGGCCGCTGCTTCTGAGGCGCCGGCGGCGGCAGCGACGGAGGAGCCCCGGCTCGCGGCTGTAGCCGTTGCTGCAGTGCCGGTCGCTGCTGTTGCGGCGGTGGCGGCGAGGACTCTGGGCAGTTCGCGCGGACGTAGGCACGCACGCACAAAAAAAAAAAAAAAAAAAAAAAAAAAAAAAAAAAAAAAGCTTCGGTGTCCGCGACCTCCGGTTGCTAGGCAACCGCGGCTTGCGCCGGCGCTCGCTCTCGCTCGCGCTCGCGCTCGCGCGCGCTCACTCCCGCGCTCTGTCTCTCTATCTCTGTGTCTCTGTGAACTCTCCCTGTCTCCTGTGCCTGTTTCTGTCTCTGCCCCTTTCTCTATTTCTGCCTTCACCTCTCCGTCTCCTTCGTCTCTGTATCTTTGCGTGTCTCTCTTCTGTTTCTTTCTCCTGTTTCCGTGTCTCTGTGTGTCTCTGTCTCTCTTTCTCTCCCTGTCTCTTCTGTCAATGCCCGTCTCTGGCTCCTCTGTTTCTGTCTCGGTATCTCTCTGTTTCTCTCTCCATTTCTCTTTCTCTCTCTCCCCTTCCCTTCCCCCGTTCTTGAGCTGCCCTGGGGGAGGCGAGGCCCAGATGTTGGCACCTGCTGAGGAGGCTTACACTGGGGTGTGTATGTGTGTGTGTGTGTGTGTGTGTGTGTGTGTGTGTGTGTTTGAAAGAGGGAAGGAGGAAGGAAGGGGGATAATTGCGGATGGGGGTGTATCGGGGATTGAATGAGTGTGCTGTGTATCTGTATGTGATTTGAGGAGTGAGCTCCCTCTTCTCTCCTCCTGCCTCAGCTCCTATCACTCAGATGCCTTCTGATTCCCTCTCCTTCCTCACCCCTGTTGTTTCACATGATGAAGTGACTTTAGCCTTTAGGAAAGCTCACCCCTCCACCTGTTCAAACAGTTTTGATAAATCCGACCTCCTCCAACACATTGCCCCCTTTTTATCCCTGCTCCCTCATTTATATTTAATCTGTCCCCCTCTATGAGCTCATTTTCAACTGCAGATACATGTAACCTTTACACGTGTGCATTCTCTACACCTCACACGCTCCCCACAGCAGACATAGACATACAGCACACACACGCACACGCACACACACACCCGCATGTGCTTGCTCACCTGGACTTCCTACTGCCTACAAAAAGTCCATAACTCCCCCTCCTGAAAAAACCCCTCACTTTCTTCTTCTCCCCCTGCTATCATCCTATTTCACTTCTGCCTTTAGGGATTGAACTCTTCAAAAAGGCATCAACAATAGGTGGTGCTTTCACTTTCTTTCCTATCCCTCTCTTCTTAACTCCTTATGATACAGTTTCCCACCTTATCAATCCACCAAAGCTACTCTCTACAATTTACTAATGATCTCTTAGCTGCCAGACCCGATGGCCTTTTCTCAATTCTCCTTTTCCTCAACCTCTTTGTGGCTTGTTCAACATCCTCTTCTCTAGGTTTTTGAGTCATCCCCCACCCCCTCGCTTCTCATGGTTCTCCTCCTGCTAATCAAATGGTCTCCTTTGCTGGATCACACCAGATCCAGATCACACTCTCTAACAGTAGGTGCCCCTCAGGGCTTTGTCTTCCTCTTCCTCTATACTCCTTCCTCTCATCAACTGCCCTTTCTATGTGGATGATTCTCAGATCTACCTACCCTGCCTCAACCTTTCTGCTGACTTTCAATGTCTCATATCCAAGTCCTTCAGATTTCTCAAGCTGGATGTTTAGTTCACATCTTAAACTCTCTATGTCTAAAACAGAACTCATTATCTTTTCCACTAAACCATCCCCATCTCCTATCTTCCCTGTTACTGTAGAGGGCAAACCACTTTCCTCTCAGTCCCTCAAGCTCCCAACTAGGGATCACCCTGGATTCCTCACTATCTCTCACCCCCCATATCCAAGCTGTTGCTGAAACTTGTCGATTTTACCTTTGTAAAATCTCTCAATTATGCTCCCCTCTTTCCTGTGACATTGCCCTCAGGCTGGTGCAGGCCCTCCTCACCTCACAAGTGGGCCAATCTGTAGGAGCCTGCCGGTGCGTCCACTTGCCCAAAGTCTCTCCCCGCTACAATCCATTCTTCATTCAGCCACCAAACTGATTTTTCTAAAGAGTGGATCATGTAACAGAATGCGCCTCTTGAGCCCCCCAGCCTATTTTCCCCTCCCGCACCTAGCTCAAATTCCAGTAGCTTCCTATTGATTCCAGAAGCAAATAGAAAATTCTCTGGCCTCCTAAACCCTTCCTAATCTAGCCCCAACCTTCCTTTCCAGTCTTCTTATACCTTATTCCCCAGCATGCACTCTTCAGTCCTGTGCCACCAGCCCCCTGGCTGTTGCATAATCAAGACCCTTTCTCCTGCTGCTTTCTCTTGCTCCATGCCTCTCCCTCCTCAGCTCCACATACCAGTTTCCCTGGCTTCCTTTAAATCTCAGCTAAAGTCCAATCTTCTATAGAAAGCCATCCTCAACCCCTCTTAATTCCAGTGCTTTCCCTCTATTAACTATTTCCTATTCATCCTGTACATAGCTTGCTTTTTATATCTGTTTATAAGCTTGCTCCCCTATTAGATTTTAAGGGTTTTATTTTTTTTAGCATACCTATATATGAGTATACCATGTCTTACATATACACACACATATACTACACATTCACACATACACACACACACACACACACACACACACACATATATACACAAACCCAATACATATCCACTAAACACAAGTACAAAACCACAATACCATAGAAAAACTATATACCTACATACAAATATACACTGTGTAGTTCCATATACATACACACAATACATGCACATACTAGATACACACATACTATGTGTGTATCTTTTGCTTTTTTTTGTCTCGCCGGTGTTTAGCACTGTGCCTAGTACAGAGAAGGTACTTAATAAATGTTCATTTATCGACTGATTATTTTCTGTATTGTGGAGTGATGGTGCGTAGATACTGTGTGTACTTGTATTGCTGTGGGGAGTATGAGTTTGGGGATATGCTTTTGTGTGTGCTGCTTGTATATGGTGTGCAAGAGAGTATTGTGTAGCATGTGTTTTTGTGCGGAAAGGATGTGTTCTATATATGTGTGTGGTATGAGGTGTGTATATGTGTGGGTGGGTGTGGTACAGTGAGTGTGTGTATGTCTCTGGGTCTCGTATAATATAGATTATTTTGGGATGTGGTATGTATTATGTGATGTCTGTATTGTGGGGTGGAATATATGTTTGTGCATATGTGTGGTATGTATTGTATGTGGGGTATTGCGTGTGAGGAGTATTGTGGGGGGTGTATCTGTTTTTGATGTGTGTGCCAGCCGTGGATGGCTGCGGGAGAAGTGTTTGCATCTTTGTTTGCTGTATCGTATGGTGTGTGTGTTTTATGTGTCTGTGGGTGGGAGAGTATATTGTGGTGTGTATGTATTATCTGTAAGGAGGTTGTGGGGGTGTACGTATGTAGTATATGTATTAAGTGTGTTGTGTGTATACTTTATATATATATATATATTATATATATATATATATATGTTGTGTGTGTTGTCATGTTGTAGTGTGTATATATGAAATGTGTGACATATATATATATATATATTTTTTTATTTAATAGCCTTTTATTTACAGGATATATACATGGGTAACTTTACAGCATTAACAATTGTCAAACCTCTTGTTCCAATTTTTCACCTCTTACCCCCCCCCACCCCCTCCCCTAGATGGCAGGATGACCAGTAGATGTTAAATATATTAAAATATAACTTAGATACACAATAAGTATACATGACCAAAACATTATTTTGCTGTACAAAAAGAATCAGGCTCTGAATTATTGTACAATTAGCATGTGAAGGAAATCAAAAATGCAGGTGTGCATAACTATAGGGATTGGGAATTTAATGTAATGGTTTTTAGTCATCTCCCAGAGTTATTTTTCTGGGCATAGCTAGTTCAGTTCATTACTGCTCCATTAGAAATGATTTGGTTGATCTCGTTGCTGAGGATGGCCTGATCCATCAGAACTGGTCATCATCTAGTATTGTTGTTGAAGTATATAATGATCTCCTGGTCTTGCTCATTTCACTCAGCATCATCAGTTCGTGTAAGTCTCTCCAGGCCTTTCTGAAATCATCCTGTTGGTCATTTCTTACAGAACAGTAATATTCCATAATTTTCATATACCACAATTTATTCAGCCATTCTCCAACTGATAGACATCCATTCAGTTTCCAGTTTCTAGCCACTACAAAAGGGCTGCCACAAACATTCGTGCACATACAGGTCCCTTTCCCTTCTTTATAATCTCTTTGGGATATAATCCCAGTAGTAACACTGCTGGATCAAAGGGTATGCACAGTTTGATAACTTTTTGAGCATAGTTCCAAACTACTCTCCAAAATGGTTGGATTCGTTCACAACTCCACAAGAATGCATCAATGTCCCAGTTTTCCCGCATCCCTCCAACAATCATCATATATTTTTCCTGTCATCTTAGCCAATCTGACAGGTGTGTAGTGGTATCTTAGAGTTGTCTTAATTTGCATTTCTCTGATTAATAATGACTTGGAGCATCTTTTCATATGACTAGAAATAGTTTCAATTTCTTCATCTGAGAATTGTCTGTTCATATCCTTTGACCATTTTCAATTGGAGAATGGCTTGATTTTTTATAAATTAGAGTTAATTCTCTATATATTTTGGAAATGAGGCCTTTATCAGAACCTTTGACTGTAAAAATATTTTCCCAGTTTATTGCTTCCCTTCTAATCTTGTCTGCATTAGTTTTGTTTGTACAAAAACTTTTCAGTTTGGTATAATCGAAATTTTCTATTTTGTGATCAGTAATGATCTCTAGTTCTGCTTTGGTCATAAAGACCTTCCCCTTCCACAGGTCTGAGAGGTAAACTATCCTATGTTCCTCTAATTTATTAATAATTTCATTCTTTATGCCTAGGTCATGAACCCATTTTGACCTTATCTTGGTGTACGGCGTTAAGTATGGATCAATGCCTAGTTTCTGCCATATTAGTTTCCAATTTTCCCAGCAATTTTTATCAAACAGTAAGTTCTTATCCCAAAAGCTGGGATCTTTGGGTTTGTCAAAGACTAGGTTGCTATATTTGTTGACTGTTTTCCCTTGAACCTAATCTATTCCACTGATCAACTAATCTATTCCTTAGCCAATACCAAATAGTTTTGGTAACTGCTGCTCTATAATATAATTTTAGATCTGGTACAGCTAAGCCACCATCATAATGTGTGACATATATGTGTGGGGGTGGGGTTGTATGTGTCTATCTCATTGTGTGTCTCTTATGTGTATTGTGATATGTACAATTGTAAAAAAAAATAACTCTGGCAAAGTTAAATGACAGGTTTAAACCCTGTATGTCATATATGCCTTATCCTATGCAAATGGGCTTTCAATATGCTACTTCCCCCATCATAAAAGAACTCATATATTTTCACGACTTTACACTAATAATCGTCTTCTTAATCAGCTCATTTGTACTATATGTTCTTATTCTTATACCGACAACAAAATTAACTCATACTAGCACTATGGATGCCCAAGAAGTCGAAACCATTTGAACAATTATACTTGTGGTTATCCTTGTCCTAATTGCCCTCTCATCCCTATGCATCTTACATCTGATAATCTATAACCCTCTACCTCCCAGTCAAAGCCATGGGCCATCAATGATACTGAAGCTGTGAGTACACTGACTATGAAGACCTTTCATTTGACTCATATATAATACCTACCCAAGATCTAACCCCTGGCTAATTCCAACTATTAGAGGTAGATAATCGAGTAGTTCTCAAGATATCTGGAGAGATATCTGGTATAGTGTGTGTGGTATCTGTAGTCTATATTATGTGTAGGGTATATGATATGTGGGGGGGCATTTATGTAGCCTATGGTGTGCAGTATGTGTATATACATATTTATGTTTATGTGTGTGTATATGTATAGGGTTTGGTATTTATGTATTTATGTGTGTGTGTGGTATCTGTATGCATTGTGCTGTATGTGTTTCTGTATAGTGTATATAGGGGTATGTGTTTATAGAGTGTGTGGTATGGTGTGTGTATATGTGTATTGTGTATATATAGGGTTTAGCGTTTGTGTGTGAGTGTGTGAATATAATACGTGTGTGGATGTGTTTTGGAATGTGTATGTATATATGGATATGCAATGTGTGTATGGAGTGTGATATATGTGTGTGTGTAGGGAATGTGGTTTGTAAAGCTGTGTGTCTAGTATGGTGTGTACAGTGTGTGTGTGTGTGTGTGTGTGTGTGTGTGTAGATAGATATGGGGTATGTAGTATGTTTATATGTTTTATGAGTTATGTCGCATAATTATGTGTATTGTAGAGCATGTTATATGTATAGGGAAGTGTTTATGGAATGTGTGTATATATGGGGGTATGTGGAATGTGTTTATTGGGGGTATCGTATGTGTGTATCTAATATGTGCATGCAACAGGTATATGGAGCTATCTAGTATATATACTACACTATGAGGTATAGTATATGTATGTGTATATGTAAGACATGGTATATGCATATATGGGTATGCTATATGTGGGGAGTGCTATGTATATTTGGTGGTGTTGCTGTTGTATGTTCATGTGTGGTAGGTGTGCATGTGTATATGTGTGTGGTACGTATTAGTGTATATAGTATGTTGTGGAGTATTTTGTATATGGGGGGATGCTTATGGAGTGTATATGGTATATGTGAGTTGTGAAGTATATCTACGTAGTGTGTGTATGAATAGTATTGATATGTATTGTATAATCTGGGTATGTAGTATTGTGATCTGTAAACTTGTGTGATGTCCATGTGTATGTGAGTAACATGTGGGGTATGTGTTATGTGTTATGTGTAACTTGTATTTTTGTGTATGTGGTATATGGGGTGTATGTGGAGGTGTGTTGTAGGATGTGTGGTGTGTGTATCGTGGGGGTGTCATATGTATATAAATATGTGAGGATGGATATGTATCGTTTTGTGTATCTTATATGTAAACATGGGGTACTTGTGTATATTGTATGTCTGTGTGTGATGTTAGTTGTCTATGGTCTATGGGTATTGTTTGGGCCTGTGTCTATATATAGTATGTATGATGTATGTATTGTATGATGTGTGGTGTGCGATGTGTGCAAATATGTGGGATGTCTAGTGTGTATTGAGATGTGTATATATGTGTGTGCGTATAGCACATGTGTATTGGGGCATGTGTTACATCTGTGCTATGTGTATCTGGCTTTGTGTTTGTGTTTATGTGTGGTTTGTAGTGTATGGACTGTGTATATGGTTTGTATTTGTGTATGTGGAGATGTCAGGTGTATACGGTGTATGGGGGAAGGCTGGGATAGTGTGTGATATGTGTTGGGTGTGTGGTGTGTTTGTAGTTACATGGGGATTTCTGGGAGGTGTGTGCCCTGGGCGTGTTATTAGATTGTATGTACATATGGGACATAGTATGGTGTGGAAATATAGTGTGTATTTGTGAGGTGTGCACTGTTTGTGGTCTGAGTGGTGGTTTTTTGGGGGGGGGAAATCTGTGACAGTGGGGCATATGGATCTGGGTGGGGGTGTTGCGCACTTGTTCTAGAAATCCTGGACTGCTCTTTTCTCCTTCCCTGGTTGTGTCGCGGCCCTTGGGGGCCCTCTGGAGTTCCCAGCACCTCCCAAATACCCAGATATACAATGTACACAAATACCCCATGTATACATACAAGATACAGAAAACATCTACATATCCATCCCCACATACTTATATACATACCACACCCTCACAATACACACACTACACACACCACACATCCCCGCCCCCTCTCCAGCTTGCTCTACTTAGCCTCATGGGTGGGGCAGTTCAGTGCCAGTCCCGGGCTCATGTGATCACTACAACTTGTCACCATGTAAGTTTCATTGATGGTTTAGTTATATTATGTTAATTGAGAGTTTTTATTTCAAATTGACTTTAGATTCTGAACTTTTGGGGGAAGCTGCTTTAAAGTTTTCTCCTTGGTCATCCTGCCATCTCGGGGAGGGGGTGAGGGGAAGGAGGGAAAAATTGGAACAAAAGGTTTGGCAGTTGTCAATGCTGTAAAATTACCCATGGATATATCCTGTAAATAAAAGGCTATTAAAATTTTAAAAAATAAAGTTTCTCCTAAGTATATTGTTTTTTATTAGACAAATATAATCGAATCCTGGGAATATGAAATAAAACTATGCTTACATATGTTCAAATAGTATACTTAGGATAAAAGTAATGTAATGGAAACAATATATTCAAATTAATATAATATTTAATAAAGATAATATGATATAATATAAAAACTGTAGACAATTAAATCCTAAATAACTCAGCTACTAGAATACAGCACCACTGTACAAATTAATTATTGCAATATCTGTAAGTATACAGTACAGATGGCTCTTGGGAGCACGGACACCTTGAGTTCAGATCTCTGTGCCTCTGAACTCGGTTGCCCTTGTGACTTTGAAGAATTTACTGGCTCTCACTTTCTCCTCTGTGCAAGAGAGGAGTGGCCTACAAATCATTTATTTTAAACATTATTTTCCTGTTGTATAAATTTTGTCAGCACAAGCTGTTAGCTTTTAGTTTTATAATTTCTCTTCTTTTTTTTAAAACTATCTGTTGCACTCTAGTTTTGTTCCCTTTTAAATTTTAAAATAATTATTTTTTAAGAGCAGTTGCTATCTTTTCCTTCCACTGTTCCCCCCACCCCAAATGAACAATTTTTCAAAATGAAAACCCTCATAAACAAATATCCATAGTCCTACAAAACAAATTTCCATGTGGCCCAAGTCTAAAAACATAGTCTGATTCTATATTTAAAGTTTGCCATCTCTCTGGTGAAACATTAATTGATCAAAGTTCTGAAGTCTTTCAAAGTTGTTTTTCTTTCTAATGTCATTGGATCATTTCCCAGTAGCTTTTCAGGCTGGGACTGTGGCAACAACAACAAAAAGATGCTCTGGTTTTATATCCGAGGCCTTTTTGTCTTTCTCGGCTCTCACTGGGTGAAGGTAATTGGTCCCTTTTCTAATTATTGTCTTCATGCAGCTTTAATTCATTTTCTTCCCCCTTTTCTCTTTTAGATGCTTGGGGTTATCAATTTGTCTCTGATCAATGTAAAATAAGTATAAAATAACTCAGGTAAGTACTCTAAATATTAACTGAAGAATTTATTTTTTTTTAGAAACAGAAAGTGAACATTGAAGATTCTTGAGCAGGGGAGTGACCCTCAGGCCCTAATTTTCCATCTCGGGAGGAAATTTCAATGCAGGGATCCTACCCTCTAATTGTGTAGCATTGCCTGATTTTGTCCATTTGGGAAGTTTTCTAGGGCCTCATATGTGCTGAGATCTAGATTTTGCATTTTTGGATGTCTTCTGAAAACAGAGTCAATTGTTTCTCCATGTTCCAAATGTGTTTGGTCCTAAGTATTCTCAGACACTTACTAGCTGTGTGACCCTGGACAAACCACTTATCCTGTCTGCCTCAGTTTCTTCATCTGTAAAATGAGCTCGAGAAGGAAATGGCAAGCTACTCTAGAAAGAAAACCTCAGATGGGGTCATGAAGAGTAAGACATGAGTGCAAATGCCCAAACAACAACATTCCTTTTGGTACTTTCAAACACGTCACCTTCTGACTTGTTCAATTTTATTTTCATTATCTCTTCATCTTTGCTGTGATATTTTCCCGGATATTTAGTCACTCTGTAATCTCCCTGATGAGCCTGTTTTATAGGAAAAAAAAACTAAACTGAAATTTCCTTAAATCATTTTGGTATATTTATTCTATTATAATATCAAATGATATATTTCCTTAATGCTTTAAAAAAACTGGAGAATGAAATCTCTCATTCTTGTAACATATTTATTATATTTTAAATATTTATTGTTCGGTTTCATTCATCCTTTGATATTTCTTCCATTTTGTCTCTTGATCTGGATTTGAAGAGTTCCCCCCTCCTTCGGAGGTCCCTTCCACCTTTCCATCTCGCATCCATCGAGATTGACTGATTCCCTGTATTTCTGATGAAGATTTAGCCTTTCTAGCTTGTATGTTTATTGTATCACGATTTATTTTAAAAAAAAAGCCGCCCCCAACTTATGACTCATTTTTCTATTCAGGTATGTGAATAGTGGAGGAGGCAGTTCTGTCAGCTGGTTACTGAGCACAATCAGGTTGGTGCCATAGCTCTTGTTGCTAGAGAAGACCTGGGATTCCCAAGGGATTTTTGGTGGGGAGTGGAAGTAGAGGGAAAGCCCTGCTGTTCTACACAGATCTGAGTGTTTTCTGCCTTTTGCTGTGGGCTACTGGGCTCACCCCGAGGGTGACAATTACCCCGGTGCCTTCCTAGATTTGAATGGGGGAGGGTATAAATATAGGGTCTCAGTAGCTTGATAAACTGCTTACCAATAGCATCCTCTCTCTTTTTCCAGATTTTTCCCCATTTTTCTCTTTTCCCCCCACAACTTTTGGGGATTAAGTAATCTCTTGATAGAATTATCAAAAGATTGGGCAGAGCTGACTTCCTGGCTCTCCTCTTTCTCTTCCTCCTCTTCTTCACTTACATGCTCCCAGCACTGGGACTGCAGAATAAGAGCAGCTAAGCAAGACTTTTTTTGACAAGAGAGAAAAACTTGGAGTTTGGAGTCATCTCAAACTCAGTTACTCAATGTCAAATCAATCTTATTCATTTATTAAATTATAGACCTCAGTTAAAAAATCCTTGTTTTTTTCTGATTGACCAGCATAAAAAATAGCTCACTTATAATTTTTTTCCAAAGCTCTTTACAAAGATTTATTTATTTTTTTTCTCCAAGATCACAGAAAAGCTCATAAGTTAGAACTGGAATTTGCATTCAAGTCCTCTCAGCCACAACTATGCTTCTTCAATACATTTCAGGCTGTCTTCCTAATATGAAAGAAAATTGCCTCATGAAATTGGTCTGCTATCATTGTGACTGGACTCTCTCCTCATTTAGTCTGATTTAGTGAGGTCTGTATATTGTAAGTTGGCATCAAGAAGGAAGATGCTAAATTTCCTTCTCTGGAGTAGCTTCCTCCAAATCAGCATCATCCTGATGTTTGTTTCAAGCACACAATTATTATGTTGGAAGATCTGAATTAAGTTCAGAAAAACTCCCAGGACTCTATGCAATTTTTTTCTGTCAAGGTTCACTGATAGAGGCAAAGGTCTCTAAATCTGGGATGTCTAGTCCCTTCTGAGAGTAGCAGCCTCCTGAAGCCTTTCTCCTCTAGTAACTTATGTTTGTAGCATCGATCATTAATCTTCTGTCTCCTCTTATCTCTCTTATCTCCTTCTCCATATCCAATTGCCCAAACAGATTCTACTTTTAACACCATCTTTTAGATCTGTCCTCCCTTTATTTAGGTGGCCTCCACCTTAGTTTGCTTCTCTTCTGGACTAGTAATGATTACAACACACACACACTGCAACATCCAATGACCTGCTTCATCCTCTCTCCTTTCCACTCCTGCTAATCATGACCTATGACTGGATAAGAAGGAAATTCTGCTGAGGATCATTGTTGTTGCTGTTGCTGTTTGTCCTTCCTTCTCAAAGAGGACCAAAATATCAGCGAGGTCATGCCATGATTTGTAAGTGAATTGAAGTGAGGGAGGGCTGTGCAAGATCACCTGCCTCACTTTCCCAACCAGAGCCAGCTGGGTCCAGGGGCCAGATATGTAGATCAGGATGACTAGAGATGGCCCTGGATGCATTGGGAGACCTTGGTCTTTTTAAGCTAAGGTCTTTAACAGGCCTCAGTTTGATTCTACTGCCATTCAGTCATAAAGGCTAGGTAAGAACTGAGGCAGAGAATGGCCTCTTTTACCTAGTACCTAGCGTTCCCTCCCCCCCCCAGAAAAAAAGTCCAATCTGGGAAGAGAAGACCCTCAGGGTTTCTGACCAGAGGCAGAAACATTCTTTCTCTGACAAAGAATGAGTAACCATCACAACAGAAAACAGAACTGGACTGGGGTTTCAAAGTTTCTCCTCTGATTTGTCTCAGTGCTGCCTCAAGTTAGTGGTAAAAGAGTCCAATTGGGTTTGCTCTCTGCTACAGACTTACTGACTACACATGTGATTGTTCCTGGCCATCGCATCCACTCTCCTGTCTTTGAGCCCTGTTTTCTTTTTTTTTTAAGCAAGTTTAATTCTTTAGATTTGTTCCTTTCTTATTGTGAATTCAACAATCATCAAATGGGAGAAAAAGAAGTTCACTGTTCAAAACTAGAGAAATTTGCCAGTATAATTAAGTATGCCATTAGTTCTTTGGATTTGGGGATGTTCATGTGATTGCAGATGAGACTTTCTTTGAAGTCTCTGTCTCTGACCTCTTCAGTTTTCTTCTCTGGAGCATGAGGATAAGCACATGGTGTCACAGAGTTCCGAGACTGAGATAATGTATGTGTCTAAAGCACTTTGTCAAGCCTTAAACCTAAGGAGAATAAGCCATATATTGTTATTATTCTAGATAGACTAATGATTTATTTTTGAAGTGAACTCCACTGCACTCGAGTTTCCTTGTAGGCTACACTAATATCTGAAATCATTAAACAATGGCAGAAGATGGATGTGAAACACAGAGACCACTTCTTGGTGGGTTTCTCTGTTTTTGCTTTAATAATTTTTTAAATAATTACTGATGTCCCTTTCACTAGATGGCAATATTGTATTGTATAATTGATATGAAAATATACTTTCCTGAAAGGAAAAAGGAAAACATACAGCAGGCTCTCCTTTCCTTCCATGATGGCCTAGGAAAAGGAATCTTTAAGTTTTATATTTATTTTTGAAATGAATGCCATTGCCAACCTGATTACTCCATTGAAGGGGGTTTGACTAGATAGATTGCCTCTGATGTCCTTCTTGGTCTAGTTCAACTCTAAGGCCTGTTTATGTCTGAAAAAACAGAGATTTTCCCCTCAGATTCAAATCAGAATGACATTCATATCATCCTTGCTATCAGAAACAAGCCTTTCAGAGAGGGTCTTTTGTATGCTTTGCAGAATGATTGAGGTTGTCACTTCTATAATTAGCACTAAGTATTCTTTGTCCTCTGTCTTCTCTGACAAAAAAAGACACAAAGACATTAGGAATCTGTGACCGATTTCACACTCAACTACTGTATTTGATTATAGGGATACAAAGGAGGACCATGCTAAATTCTATCATCTTCATCATTGTAAACCACTTTGAATTGTTTTCCAGATTAGTTTTTGTTATCCTTATTTGAAAGCCATGTAAAAATCTCAAGTACAATGGATATATGAAAATAACTTGGTTTCCTGCTCAGCATGGGGTAATAAATATGGTATATGTTTGGGACTTCTACTCTATATATGCTCCCCCCCCAAAAAAAAAATCACACACTGATCAGTTCCTTTGAAAATCAAGAAACACATTTTTCAGAAATGATGGGGTTTTGGTTTAAAAAGCAGTTTGGGGATCATCACTTGCCTAAATTTTCTCCCTCCATAGGACAAGTTCTTGTTGGCTCAGAAAACAGCAGCTCAGAATGGTCTCCTATTCCAAAATACTCATGTTGGAAAATGCTATCCACATCCAAAGAAAGAACTATGGACACTGAATGCAGATCGAAGCATGTGATTTTTACTTTGTTTTTTTTCTTTCCTGTGGTTTTTTTTTTTTCCTTTTGTTCTTATTCTTCTTTCACAACATGATTGATGCAGAAATATATTTTATATAATTACACATGTACAACCTATATCAAATTGCTTGTCATCTTGGGAAAGTGAAAGGAGAGTATGGAGGGGAAGTAGAAGGGAATTTTGAACTCAAAATTTTATAAAAATGACTGTTGAAAACTGTCTTTATATGTAATTGGAAAAAATGCAATACTGTTTTTTAAAAGGTCTCCTAGGAGCTGCCCCACCCAGAACTACCAAGCAAGCCTGATTATGGAAATAGGATACAAAATCTAGTTGATGTGGATTGCAGTATATAAAAACTCAAATTTTCAAAAATAGGCAGGAACTATGAGAATGAGAACTACTGGATGAAAAATTTGGTAAAACATTCTGAATCTTTGCAGCCATTGTGGTTGGCTTTCCTCTCTCTGCTAGCTTTCTGAAATCTTTTCCCCTGAATGCCAAAACTACATTTCTTTAATTAAGATCAGTTGCTGTACGGGTTTGCTCAATTATGCTCCCTTCTCCTTTGACTTTCCACAACCATCCTCACATTCAGCTATGATGGCTTGATCAATCAGCCCTATTTCCCTTTCCAATTGGAGGGCTCTATCTCAGTACCACACACCAAGATCCCATGCTGGGTGAGAGCTGAGACTCCCTTTGACTCTATTTCTGCTCCCTTCAAATCTTATAAATAAGAGAGGGTAGGGAAATGTGAACACAAGCTCTATATAAGCTCTTTTTCAGGTTCATTATCTATCTTTACTATTGGGATGGTCCATAATCAATTATAAGGGTATCCTTTCAGCATGCAGGGAAGTGGTTAAAAAAAAGAACTCAACACCACTCAAAAATTAAGTAGATTACTATTTTAGGTAACTGGGGCCTTGTCTTATTCCAAGATTCCAGCCGGATCCCAAGTCACAGTTAAAGGTAGACCTAAGTGATCAATATATTACAGTCAAATAAATATATCAGCAGTACATTTTCTGAACCTATTCACTTAAAGAAATCCATAGGAGTCTGTGTACCCCTTTGCAAAGCTAGGTAACTCAAAGACTTTTTAAACAAGATTAAATGTCGACCTAAAAAATTCTAATGAAATTAATTTTAAGGGAATAAAAAACATTGAAAAGTCTCTTTAATATCCTTAGGTGAAGCATGTCTCCATACACCTAGAACTTCATAGTAATCTACCATGTTTTAATAGTTTATTGGACCAAGTCCTGAAATGAAAAGTCTTTTAGTCTGACCAAATTGGAAAGGTTTTTGGTATGACCAAGTTTTTTTTTAAACATCGTTGTTTGAAGAAATGAATTTCCCATGTATGGCTTTTGACAACTAGAGCCTCTCCTAAAATCAGAGAGACAAATAATTAAATGAAAAAGGAAAAATTCCTAAAAATTCAAGCTAGATGTGTACTTGAAGGAATTCTGGTGGATCATCCAGAGAAATCAACCAAGGATAAGATGGAGGAAAAACAGAAATGAAAATTGTCTTTCCAGTCAGGGTGAATTAAACAATTTGAAAAATCATCTCAAAGCTGGCACAAAGTCTGAGGACTCTGCTTCATTCCTTCATTCAGGCTCAAAAAGCAAAAGCTGATAGATTTTTTTGACTACAAACCCTCAATAACACCTCCTTTCATTTTGCAGATGAGGAAACTGAGGTGAGTATCTTCTCAGTCCTAGATAGGCCCCCTTCTGCTTCTGCTGATGTTGGTAACTCTGACATAAAGTGCTAATTTTTAGTACACTTTTATGCTGTCTTTAAGCATTATTTTGTCTGCAGGCATTGCCAATGTGAAATCTGAGTTGGGGATCCAGTTGAGTGGACATATTACTAGCGGAACTGATTCTTATAAATCTAAATCTAAATAAAATCATTCTTAATTGTTGACATGAAAGGAAGTTGAAACAAGGAAGAAATACCATTTCATGAGATATCTGTTGAGGTCCTATTTCATTGCTCATGATAAGTAATGGAGGCCAATCACCCACAAGTCAAACAAATGCAACTCATGCTTCAGTTGGCCTGTGAAGGTGAGACTTTGCAGCCAAAAATGTAGAGCATTTCCTTTTGACTCTTTTAGAGATCTGTCCTAGACCCAGCCAATAAATGAATTCAATGATATTGAGAAGCTGCTTGGCCAAAAACCTCATTCGCCAAGTTGGATGCAAACTGATTAGTTTTTTTTTTTTTTTTTTTGGCTATAGCACTCACAACAATGATTTAAAAATCCTAGTTCTTCCAAGATGAAGTACTGATTTCAGAGTTTCTAGCTCACATGTGTCCTCAGATGGTGAGGTGAGAATTATTCAGAATCAGCATCTCAATGACAAGCTGAATGAGGAATATTTTGACTAGAGCCTTTCCTATCCCATAATGCTGGGGGATTTCAACTGTGTGATAGTGACATTGGTAATGTGGAACACTTTCATGACCTAAATACTTCTCAATTTTAGAGTTCTGTCCCCCAAGAAATTCATCAACTTGATAGCTTGGCAATCCGTTCAGTTTGTCTTGTTGAAGAATTTACAAAGTCACCCTCTTTGGCATCAGAGTTAAGAATTTGATGGAGTGAAGTAGATGATAGTATCTCTGACTCCTGAGGTGCAACTATGGGACACTGGATCGTTTGAGCTTTATTTAAGAAAGCCCAGTGGCTTTATCATCTCATTTATTACCTGGTATACCAGATGAGGTATTTGATTGTGAATGGAAACAAGAATGGGTCTGCTTATCCTGCTACAATAACTCTTACATTATCACTAATTATATTTATTACTTATTCTATTTCTTTGTCTGACAAATACAAACACCAGTAATCTCAGCCTTTTCAGATTCAATCTCTTTAATTTGTTTATACGAGCACAGAGGATCAAGTGACAGATTTCTTTCTATTAGTGAGAAAATCCTGTCTGACAGGATGATCCTCTTCACTTTCACTGTGCCTTGAAACGTGGTGTTCGATGGTATCCATAAGATCTTAGAATAATAATTCCTGACACCCAGCCCTAATGCTTTCATGTAACTGTCAGGAAGAAGGAGCCAGGAGAGTTCCCACTCTGGATGTTCTTTGATATTGATGATCCTATGAGATTGTTTTACCATGAATATCAGAGGTATAGAATTCATATGACTAGGATGAAACTCCACAGGAGTCTTATATTCCTCCTCCAGATGCTAGAAGCCTCATGTGATTCCCTAAAAAATTTCCTAGAGCCATTCTTTCAGAAGCAGCTCATATTGGTGGCAGGTGAACTGAACCATGCTGGCTCTCTCATAATTGGAAATGATCAGATGACAAGATAAAGAAATCACTGCCCTGTTGAAATAAACCCCTTGATTGACAAAGGGGAGCTGATGCACTGGCTCCTGGGCTCTTCAGGGTCCAGACTTGAGTCTCCCACAGGCATATGACCTCCAGATATGCTCTCCAGAGATAAGACCAACTCATGTACCAAACAGTGTACCATCTAACAATTTGTGACATCCAGATAAGCGTAAGAGTGCCATATTCAGATGGATGCATTTTTACCAAAAATGGTTAAGTGACTTTCAAAAAAATGACAATCATATATGTGCCCTTTGAGTAATCAATTGATTTGTGTGACATGCACAATAAATGAGAAGTTGTATAAAACTGTGCCTATCCTTGAATATAACAGTGTCATTTCTGGGTCTGTATCCCAAAAAGATCATAAAAGAGGCAAAAGTACCCACACGTACAAAAAATATTTGTAGCAGCCCTTTTTGTGGTGGCAATGAATTGGAAATCGAGTGGATGCCCATCAATTCTGGAATAGTTGAATAAGTTACAATATATGAATGTAATGGAATACCATTGTTCTATAAGAAATGATGAGCAGCCAAAAAGCCTGGAAAGGCTTACATGAACTGATGCTGAATGAAGTGAGCAGACTCAGGAGTACACCGTACAAAGTAACACAGCAACACTGTGCAATGATCAACTTTGACAGACTAATCTCTTCCCAGGAATGTCGCGATCCAAGCCAATTCTGACAGATTTTGGATGGAAAACGCCATCTGTCTCTAGAGAAAGAAGAATGGAGACAGAATGAGGATCGAATCACACTATTTTCACCTTTTTTGTTTTTGTTTTTTTTCCTTTCTCGTGTTTTTTTCCTTGTGTTCTGATTTTTCTTTCCCAACATGACTCATATGGAAGTATGTTGAACACAATTGTACATGCATTACCCATATTGGGTTTCTTGCTGTGTTGGAGAGGGGGGAATTAAGGGAAGCAGGGAGCAAAAATGGAACTCAAAATCTTACAAAAATGAATGTTGAAAACCATTTTTATATGTAATTAGAAAAATAATATACTATTAAAATAAAAATTTTAAAAAATAAAATAAATGAGGGATTGAGCACTAGGGTCCTTTTCAGCTCAAATCAATGAATATAGTGCTTATAGAAACACAGTAAGACAACGCCAGATTTAAAATGAGAGCCTGGTAGGAGACTGTTAATATATTTTCCTTAAAGACATTCCTAATGAAAACAAAGAACAACAACAACAAAACCAATACCATATTCTTTTTTATATGGGAGAACCCTAGAGGATAGGAATGGGAAGTGAAGGAACGTTAGGAGAACTGCAATATAAAAACAGAAGACATTAAGAACGTATAGGAACAAGGTAGTTAAATATAAAATACATTTATTTTCTTTCAGCTTATTTTTAAAAGTAGTCTAAGTGTCAATGTCCAGAAAAAAAATCATCTAAAATGAAAAATTTGGCATGGGGAGCTAGCCTAGGAACAATGGAAAGCTCTCAAGAATTAAAGTCAGAAGACACAAAGAAAAATTATTTTGGGGAGGATGTTGGGAAGATGGTGCAGTAAGTCAGAAAATGTCAAGCTTTCCACATTTCCCCCGCAAATGAAACAAAATTGTGCCTCGGCGAACATAGACTAGAGGAAAACAAGCCTTGGGACAGAATGGGGTCCTCCTGGGGAAAAAAAAAAGATCCCAGGACAGGGTTTTACCGGTGGGAAGTGTAAATGCGTTGGGCTGGCTGGGCCGAAGCGGCTAGCGGGGAGCCCTGGGGCAAGCTGGGGTCTGAGGCAGCCTCAGTGTAACCCACAGGAAGTGGGGAGTTTTAAGTCAGAGTCTGGGTAGACTGAGGGCACCTCGCTCTGATCCACAGGAAGTGGGGGGGGGCGGGTCTGCATCCCGCAGACTGAGGGCGCCTCGCTCTGATCCACAGGAAGTGGGGGGAGGTTGGGCCTGAGTCCCTCAGACTGAGGTAGCCTCGGTCTGACCCACAGGAAGTGGGGGGTGGGGTGGGTCTGCATCCCTCAGACTGAGGGAGCCTCGCTCTGATCCACAGGAAGTGGGGGGGGCGGGTCTGCATCCCGCAGACTGAGGGCGCCTCGCTCTGACCCACAGGAAGTGGGGGGGTTTCAGTCTGAGTCCCGCGCAGACTGAGGGCGCCTCGCTCTGATCCACAGGAAGTGGGGGGAGGTTGGGTCTGAGTCCCTCAGACTGAGGGAGCCTCGCTCTGATCCACAGGAAGTGGGGGGTTTCAGTCTGAGTCCCGCGCAGACTGAGGGCGCCTCAATGTGACCCACAGAAAGGGGGCGGGGTTGAGGCCTGAGTCCCGCTGACTGAGGGAGCTTCGGTCTGACCCACAGGAAGTGGGGGGCTTTGGGCCCGAGTCCCTCTGAGCCTCAGTCTGACCCACAGCAAGTGGGGGGCTCGGGTCTGAGTCCGGGCAGACTGATGGCGGACAGAGGAAGCCTTGACTGCTAAGGAACGCCAGGCCCCACCCACTGCAGAGCCGAGGCCCTACGCGGGAAGGAGCAGGGCCTGCTGGTGAGTGCATGGGGGAGGGGTGAAGGGGAAGGTGGCAGTGACTTTGCTGGCCGACAGCACTTGCAGGAAGGGGGGGGTCTTGGTTTGGGGGTACAGGTCAGAGAGGAGAGCTGAAGGGGAGTCAGAGGCGCCCCCCCAAATTAGAGATGCTTAAACTAATAGTTCTCATTAAGACAAATGAGCAGATAAAAGAAGAATCCAACCATAGAAACTTAACTGTGGGAATAGGGAAGGTTGTTCATCTTCAGAGGCGGGTACTGAAGTAAAAAAAAGCTTCATCTGCCCCCAAGGAATAGCATTAAATGGCTCCCTGCCAAGAAAGAACCTTGACACAGTAATATAAGAAATAATTAAAAAACCGTCTGGATGTGATAAAACAAGAGGAGAAAGTAGAGAGAAAAAAGCCTCCAATCACCGCCTCAAAAACATTCTACAAAAAAAACACATAAGAACATTATTGCTAAATTTTGAAACCTCCAGATCAAAGAGAAAATTTTACAAGAAACAAAAAATAATTCAAATATGCTGGAGCTACAATTAGAATTGTACAGATTTATCAGCAGCCACAATAAAAGACTGCGGGTCCTGGAATATTATATATTGACAATCAAAATAACTAGGCCTGTGGGCAAAAAATATATTCAGCAAAATTAAGCATAATATTGAATGAAAAAATGGACTTTCAATGAACTCACAAATTTTAAGGATTTTGTCTCACTTAAACCTGAACTCAAAAGAAAAATTAACATAAAAGCCAAGGTCAAAGGCTCTTTCAAGGGACTTAATAAAGACAAACTGTTCATGTTTTATATGTGGAAATGTAAATCATATGTCTAAGATTGACAGTAATGATCGGGTGCTCCAAAAGAACAGATTGGCACAGAGATGAGTATGATCTGATTCTAAAAAGCAAAACTGTCTAGGAAAAGGTAAAATAGTAATTATCCTTTACAAATGAAGTGCAAAGAACCAAAATAGAGGGATTAGAGGAGGAAGGAGGGCTAGTAGTGTGAAAACTTACTCACATCTAAATGGCTTAAATAGGGAACAATACATACACATACATACACACACACACACACACACACACACACAAAACATGAAGGATATAGCACCCTGCAATATCTACAAAGAAATAAGAGGGGACAGACAAGGTTTGTAGATGAATGGGAATGAGATTAAATAGGAATGGAAAGGGTGAGGAGAGAAGATAAGTGAGGGATCCAGTTGTGGAAGGAGGTTAAATAATAGCAAGGCAAATTAAGGAGCAGAATCAAAGTAGAAGAGTTAGCAGAGATAGGAAATGAGACATAAACATAAGCACTATAACAAGGATCAGGAGTAGAATTTATTAGGGAAAAAAGAGTAGGATTAGTAATCATTGATCTCAGAAAAAGTCAAAAAATGCAGTCAGAACAGAAATCTGCATTGTTAGCCATATGAATATTATTTTAGATGCATATCTATGTCTCTCTCTGTGTGCGTGTAGGTATACACATAAGTGTATATATGTATGTGTGTATATTTCTGTATGCAAATATGTGCACATAAATATATCTGTACTTAACTGTAGCCTGCTTGAGGAGAGTGGTGGGATGAAAGGGCAAAATAAAGTAAAAAATGCACAGCAGAGAATAAAAGAATAACCTGCAAGGGAGCAAAAAAAAAAAAAAGGACAATCATGAATATAATCCCTTCTATTATTATATATGCTTTCTTGAAATGAAAATTTATTGCTATATATTTTGAATTCTCCCCGATGTTTGTTCTGTTTGGGCACATGACAGTGTTTTGTTTTCCTTTTGTTTTTGTTTTTCTGTTTGGCTTTTTCTTGTTTTGTATCTAGTTTTAAATAAATAAGTTTTTTTAAAAAAAGAAATTATTTTGATTGAAGAGAAAAAATGGAAGACTAGATAAAGAGAACAAAGTAGATAAATAGGGAACTAATTGAGAAAGTCATAGAATTTTTTTGAAATTATGCACGGACACAAGGGCAAGTAGCTGAACTGATGTGCCAAAGAGAAACTCGGGCCTGTAAAAAATTGTAGTTGGAACTCTGAAGGAATTTGGGTTGAGGCTAAATGAAGAAAAAAGCCAAAAGGACTGTTTTCAAGTGATTGTGGGGTAAGAGAAGGCTTAATGGAGAAATAGGAACACTTCTTCAGCTTCAGCTGAATGGAAGGTTGTGAACAGTCTGTCAGTCAACAAACATTTGTGTGTTTATGTAATTTCTTATGTGCTAGGCACCATGCTAAATATTGGGAATACAAAGAAAGGTATAAAGCATACATTGGGGATACAGATATAAAGGTCAATGGAGGAAGGCAACACATACAAGGAAACTGAAAAGGGGGACAGCATGAAGGCATGATGGTAAATTCTTTATTTTGCAACAGACATCAATACAGTCTTATCTATCATGCCTCTTGCAGGTACTTTCCTTCCTGGCCCAATTTTGGCTCCTTTTTATGTTTCTTCCCCCATTAGAATGTAAGCTCATTGAAGGCAGGAGCTGCTTTTCTTTTTGCTTGTATTTATTCCCTGCCTTCAACAGTATGGGAATACTGTCTAGTACATGGTCACTATTTAATAAGTGCTGATGGATTGATAACAGGAAGAATCATCCAAGAATGGTTATTATTCAGTCATTCACTCATGTTCAACTCTGTGAGCTCATGGACCATTGCATGCCAGTACTGTCCATGGGATTTTTGTGGCAAAGATACAGGAATAGTTTGCCATTTCCTTCTCCAGCTCATTTTTACAGATGAGAAAACTGGGGTTACAGGGTGAAGTGACTAGCCAAGACTCACACAGGCAGGAAGTATCTTGAGATTGGATCTGAACTCAGGTCTTCCTGACTCCAGGCCTAGCACTCTACCCTCTGGGCCAACTAGCTGCCTCCTAAAAAGTTAGAGATGTCTAAAAGTGAAATGGACTTCTTTTGAAAATGATGCGTTTGCCCTTACTGGTAGCCTTCAATTAGAGGCCAAATGACTGTTTTACTTGTCCAAAATGTTTTAGAGAAGATTCTTATTCAAGTGGAGATTGAACTAGATACCCTTGGATGTCTCTTCAAACTCTTAGATTTTGTGATTCTCTTTTCTGCTGGAGAACATTTTCAAAGTCTAGCTGGTCCTCTCTCATACCTCCATCAGTGATATTCTTGGTGCCTCTGAAATTCTTGCAATTGATCATAATCTTGTATCATTCCATATCTCTTTATTCTTTCTTCTCTGTACAATTGAATCCCTTCACCCTTCAGTACCTTCTGGTCATTAGTTTGGCTCCAGCTGCATTCTCCTTCCTTCCCAAACTCAACCCTATCAGTTCATCTGTACCCTCTTCAGGGGTTCTAACCAGCAAGGGCAAATTGCTAAATTTTTAATGTGAGAATTTGCTTTAAAAGGGCAAATGATACAAAATCAGGATTTATTTGTTATTTTTGTTGATTGTCTGAACTTCAGAAAGTGACTGAACAAATGTTAAAAATGTAATTTAAATGTAAAAGTGTGTCCTATTTATATTTTTCTCCCTAAAGAGAAAACACATACCAGCTTACCCTCGCCTATGCTCTTCTCTTGAGTCTCTTGCTCCCTTGGTCCTCTTGGGACACTCTGCTCCTCCTCATGAGATTCTGAAGGAAGCTAGAGTAAGTCAAGCTGCCATTCTGAGAAGGGTTATTTAATTTCAATAGAGCACATAGTATAACTAAACAATCCTTTTTGTCCTCTCTAATTGGGACTCTATCCCCTCTTCCCCATTCCCAACCAACCTTCTCTTTATTTATTTTTTTGCTGAGGCAATTGGGGTTAAGTGACTTGCCCAGGGTCAGACAGCTAGGAAGTGTCTGAGGTTAGATTTAAACCCCGGTCCTCCTGAGTTCAAGGATGGCACTCTATCCACTGTACTACCTAGCTGTCCCTAATCTTTTCTTTATTTCACACATCTCCAAAAAGGAGATTATGAGAATAAAATGAGATACCAGATATAAAATGGATTTGAAAACTGTAACAGTAGCAGAATAATGTATATGATAAATTCTCTGATAACATTTGCACATGCTCAGATGATATTTAGGCATGCTGTAACAATGGGGAGGCTGAGGAGAAATTTTGGGGTGGGGACCTTTAGTGACCCTTAAATCACATGGCTGATATATATATATATATATATATATATATATATATATATATGTGTGTGTGTGTGTGTGTGTGTATATATATATATATATATATATATATATGTGTGTGTGTGTGTGTGTGTGTGTGTGTATATATATATATATATATATATATATATATATATATATGAGATGACCCCTTCCTGGGGTTCAAGGATGCTTATTATAAGTATAAGGGTTATTGTTTATGAGCTCCTACCTTAAAAGGAAATAATTATTGAAATAACAACATATATAGCCATTATAATTCATCACTATTTTAAAATAATCATGGTAGAGAGGATTAAGCCCAGCAGAATTACAGATTGTTATTTGAGCTCCATTGATTTTTGGGGGGGAGCAGATTGTGAAGGACTTTTTAAAATTTAATAGTATTTTATTTTTCCAAACATATGCAAGGATAGTTTTCAACATTCACCGTTGAAAAACCTTGTCTTCTAAGTTTTTCTCCCTTTTTCTTCCTACCCAAGATAGCAGGCAGTCCAGTATAGTTTAAGCATCTGCAATTCTTCTAAACGTTATTTCCATATTCATTGTGCTGTGTAAAAAGTCAGATCAAAAGGGGAAAAACATGAGAAAGGAAAAAAAAACCCAAGCAAACAAACAACAAGGTGAAAATACTATATTTTGATCCACATTCAGTCCTCTATAGTTCTCTCTCTGGATGCAGATGGCTCTCTCCATCACAAGTCTATTGGAATGGTCTTGAATCACCACCTTGTTGAAAAGAGCCAAGTCCCTGAGGTGATCATCACATATTTTTGTGGTTGCTGTGGACAATGTTGGTTCTGGTTCTTGGTTCTCACTTCACTCAGCATCAGTTCATGTAAGTCTGAAATCATCCTGTTGAGCTCTATTGATTTAGATGTTACTGGGTCACATTTATATCTTGTTCAGATGAAGGTTTCATCTTTAACCCCAGATTCATAAGGCTTGATTAGGTTGATTTGGCCCACCTAGAACCACATCAGATATCATAAGATAGCATCATCGTGTCTTTTTTACGATTCAAAGATAAAAATTTCAGCAAAAAAACCTTGGCTTGCTGTCCTGACCTTTGATAAGAGGACCCAACATGGCCCATATGCTAAGATAGGTAGAAAGTCAATGAAATTTTATAAATAGGAAGAGAATGGTAAAGGGAGTGGAAATTGGATGTTCAAGGATGAAACACACTTGTTCCTCTCTTATAGTGTTCTAATTTGGTTTCCAATTCTTATTTTCCCCATCCCAATTTTATTCATGATTTTATGTGATAACAGGATCACATCTTCAAAGCTGGAAGGGCTCCAAAGACCCTCTCATTTAAATATTGTCACCTTTTTTGACATTATGATCCCCTTTGGCAATTTGGTGAAGCCTATGGCCCCTTTCTCCAAATCACAGTATCTTAAAAATTTGTAATTGAAGGAAATTGTAAATTCCAGTTAGAAGTTAATGGCAATAATGATTTAATTGTATTTTATCATCCATGGTCACATACTCTCCAAAATGATCTTTGAACACTAAATTAAGAACCCTTCAATTTTTTTTTTTTTTACAGATAAAGAAACTGACATACAGAGAAGTTAAGTTTCAAAGTCACACAGGTAGTAAGTGGCAGAGGTGAGATTAGAACACAGTTCTTTTACTCTAAATTGCAGTTCTTGAAATAAAGGAAAAAGATGAAAATAATTTTCTCTAGGGCTCAAAGGGTTATAAAGCTGACTCTTATTAACCTGCCTTTTTGCACTTCTTTTGTTTATAGTCAGCAATAGTAAATGAACAAATAACAGTTTCCCAAGTAGCATCAGCTATAAGCTGAAGGTGCCAGGGTACTCGCAAAGATGGTTTTCTAAGATAAACCCCTTTTAGAAATTGAATTTTCTCCTGTTAAACAAAACCAGTCATACTTTCACTATAGTCCCCAGAACAGGAGAGGAAATTGATTTTTGACAAATGGGAAAAGTATAGAAACTCTGGGGGGATTAATATTTTTAAGCCTTAAAGAGTAAAAAGGGTCTAACTATATTAACAACATTTTAAACTATTTTAACACACTCCCATTTTTTCCCCAATGAAAACTCCTCATTCTTTATGCTTTGGAGTTGGTAGAGGAACGTGCTAAGAAACTGACACCAGGCCTGAAGCTCGATCACAAATGTCAACCCTAATCTCGACCAACTGTTTCACAAGTATATGCCACAGATCTCTAAGCAAAAAAATGTAGTTGCTTTACCTATCCACAAATCCTCCGTATTCATCGAAATCAAATGAATGTATTGTATCCTTGCAGGAAATGAGAATATAGCTGGGAAATGAATTCCTCCCAATCACTAGCATCTTCATTGTGTTTGTCCTTCAAGGCCCCACTCCTCCCAGAGTTTGAATTCTAACCTTTGACAGTCAGAAAACCTTGCCTGAGGAATCAAGATACCTTTTTTAATTAATTGCTTTCATAAACATGGAGAAGGCTGGAATCAGGGGGCAAGACCCACTGTTACAGGTGCTGGGATGGGTATTGTCCCCATCTGACAGATATGCAGAGGCATGATGCTGTCTAGATCCAAAGTAGATCTAAAACAGCTGGTTGTGAAGATGGAATTTGGATTTCTGGGCTATGGCCTACAATATAGGAATGATAGATGCTGCAACAAGGACAGAATATAGCTACTGAGACTATATTCCTTTGAATTTTGGGAATCCATTCAACAAGTCTTTAAATACAAAGGGGAGAGAGAGAGAAAAGACTGCCTATGTGCATCCATCAAGCAACATACCACATATAGTAGCTACAAAGTAGGAAGAAGAATAGCATCAGAGACATCTTCACCCAATGCAGTTCACTTGAGGTAAATGCCAAGAAATGTGCAAGGGTCCAAAACGTGGTTCTCTCTGACACCTAGCTTATGTCACAACCTCACTGGCCACCCTTCCCAACATTCATCCTTCCAACTCCCATATCATGGCGAGACTGTTGGAATATTCTTTGCTCTCACCATTTTCAGATTCTCTCTCTATCACTATCACTCAGTAATCTCTTCTCCTTTAAGATTCATTCAATCCAATTTTTTATCCAGTAAAGACTTAGAAGGCTGTTGTCCTTCTCCAGGACTCTTTCTTTTCTTCTTTCCCCAGTGAGTTAAATGCCTGATTCATGGTCTTTCCTTCCTCCCCAGCTGCCCTCATACAAATGGACACACATATATAAAAGGTATATATGTATGTGTGTATATATATGTGTGTGTGTGTATATATATATATATATATATATATATATATATATATATATGTTTTCAGAACTGCAGGCCTCATAAAATAAAATTTAAAAGAATAAATATATATATGTGTGTATGCATATATGTTCCCTTAAACATTTTTACCTCCTAATTCTTCATTCTGCTCTTTTCCTCTGACCTATTTCTCCACTCTTTGATGGTTATATTTTTGATCGTCCCATCACCCACAAGTCTGATCACAATCAATTGAATCTTTTCTTTGTCCTAAACATGACCCTCTTCTCTCCACCCTTCAGTTTTTTTCCCCAGGCTATCACTCCTGCACTGCCTAAACTCTTCTTCCTTCCTGATCTTGACTCCTAGTTGAACCAGTCCAACACTGCTCATCTCATTTCTTGAGTTTCTTGCCCTTTAGCCTTTTGCCCTACCAAGCTTCAATTCTGGATTACTCCCATTGTCTGCTACTGTTGCTCCTATTCACGTGTGGCTGAATGAAAATGAAGAAAATCGTAATACATTATTGACTGGGTGTACCACACATATGTAAATTGTCTTGCAGGAGATAATAATCAGAGAGGATGTCATTCTTTAAGTGCTTTGAAATCTTTTTAGCAGTCCAAAGAGTGCCATTTATTTTGACTACATAACAGCCTTTTTGTGTCCCTACAAAGTTTCTGTGTATTGAACACAGGAGAATCAAATCACATTTTACTGAATGCTTTAATTTATTGCTCAGATCAATGAAGCATTCTGGGACACAGTTTTTCCTGTGATTTAAAAATGTTGACTTGTTTTCCAATAGAGAATACCTGGGAATATAGCTGCCCAGCTAATGTGTTGAGTTTTATTCTAGAAATTTCAGTTATTTCAAGTTGTTTTTATACTTTGTTTTCAAAGATGACTTATTTGTAGTAATCCATAAGACCAAATGATGGGAAATATCACAAGTCATATTTGTTGTGCAGTAATGGAAAAGTGAGACTACGTCATTGTGACAAGCATAAATATGGGATGAGTACGATCCAAATAGAAACTTTATTATCTCATAATTGCTAGAATATCTTCAACCTGGAAAGGAAATATAAAAAAAGGTTTATTTATCTAAAGCATCACCACCAAATCAAGGGACACAGGATTATAGTTTTGCTTTTTTATTTCATGGTCAGTATGTCAATGTTTGTGTAGAGATTTTTTTCATAAACAGTATCAATCAACAAACAATCAACAACAAACAAAACCAACTTAATGCTTCCTAAGTCATTGCAGCTCCTCTTCCTCTTTCAGTGCAGAAAATAATGTATTAAAATACTAAATTCTCAGCCTGCCATTTATAGCCTTTCACAATTTGGGTTCCATATGCTCCTTTGTTTTTATTTCATTTCAATTTAGTAAGCATTATTAAACAGTTACTAGGTGCCAAACAGTGTGCTAGACTCAGGGAAAAGTGACAGTCCTTTCCCTTAAGCAGCTTACATTCCACTGAATTTTTTCATATTACGCCTTACTCCCTCTTTTTTAGTCAAATTGGCTTCCCCGCCTCAGCCTTTCCTCCCATGTGATATTTCATCTCTTTTCTTCGCATTTTTGTTTTGGTTTTTTTTTTTTGTTATTGCATTTATTTATTTATTTAATGTTACATTCAAAAAATTTGTTTTATTTCGGTTTTTAAATTTTTTTGAGTTCTAGGTTCTCTTCCTTTATCCCTACCCACAATTAAGAAATTAATGTGAAGTTATGCAAAACATTTCCATGAAAGTCAAGCTGTGAGAAAAAAAAACACATAGATCTCCCATTTAATGAAAATAAAAACCCTCAAGAAAAATAAAGCTTAACAAAAGAGATCTAGAGAGAGAAAGAAAGAATGCTTCAATCTGTATTCAGACACAATCAGTTCCTTCTCTGGGTATGGATGGGATTATCCATCATAAGTCCTTCAGAATAGCCATGGATACTTGTACTACTGAGAATAGCAAAGTCATTCACAGCTGGTCATCCCAGAACATTGCTATTACTTTGTACATAGGACATTTCACTTTGCTTCAGTTCATACAGGATTTTTTGTGTTTTTTTCTCTGAGAGCATTCTGTTCATCATTTTCCATAGAACAATAATTTTCCACTGCAAACACATACTACAGTTTATTGAGCCAATCCCCAACTGATGAGCATCCTGTCAATTTCCATGTTTTTGCCCTGAGAATAGAGCTGCTCTGAATATTTTTTTGTACATGTAGGTCATTTTCCTATTTTTTGGAATCTCTTTTGGTATTCATGCCTACTAGCGGTGCTGTTAGGTCAAAGAATATACTTAAATTTATAGCCCTTTGGGCACAGACCATATTTTTGATCATTTATCAGTTGGGGGCATGGCTCTTATTTGTTTTTTTTATATATATATAAAATTGACTATAAGTTCCCTTTGTATTTGAGAAATGAGACCTTATCAGAGAAACTCGCTTCAAAATTCCTTTTATAATTACTATTGCTGACTATTTCTCCCCACTTATTCTCTCTCCTTTCACCCTGTCCTTCTTCAAAAGTGTTTAGCTACTGACTTCTCATTCTCCCAATACGCTGTCTTTTAGCACCCTGTCCCCCTTCCTGTATCTCATTCCCACCCTTTTTTTTCTACATTGTAAGATAGAGGTTATTTCCTCTTTGAGTCATTTCTGATGAGAGTAAGGTTCACTCCCTCTCCCTTGCCTTCCCCTCTTCCCTTCCACTGAAAAAGCTTTTTCTTGCTTCTTTTTATGTACCATTCCACTTTTCCCTTTGCCTTTTTCCCAGTCTATTCCTCTCTCACTCCTTAATTTCATCACTTTTTCAGATATTATCCCTTCATATTCAACTCACACTTATACCCTCTGTCTATATATACTCCTCCTAACTTCCAATGAGTTATAAGTATCATCCTAACACATAGGAATATAAACAGATAAACTTTATTAATTCCCATATTTTATCACTTTCCTGATTACCTCCTTATGCTTCTCCAGAGTCTTGTATTTGAACAGTGCTGAGTCTGGGGCAGGGGCCAGTGCCAGGGCTATGCTGTCATGATGTGCTCGGGGATTGCATGCTGGGCTCCCACCCTGGTGTCCCAGACCTTTTCTGCTGACCTTCTAAGTTGCCTTTATTCTTTTTTGGGGTGTTTTGATGCCCTAAAATTTGTTTAGAGTCGTTATTTTAAAGGAATTTGGAGCAGTTTTGGGGAAAGTTTGGCATCCCTGCCTTGCTCCACCATCTTGGTTCTACCTCCTCTCCTTTGCATGTTTGTACATGGGGTCCTTCTTATCTGCAACCCATTCATTCTTCACCTCTTCCTTAATCCCTCTGGAGTAGAAGTTTCATTGGCTGATAGAGGCCTGATAGAGGCTGATAGGGCCTGTGGACCTGGAACTTTTCTGGAAACTTCTGGAAATTCCAAGGGTATACTTGGGAATACTTGGCTCTGCTGGAAATGAACTTCCTACTTCCTCCTGACTTGTAGCTTAGTACTAGATAAGTGGTGCTCTGAGATGACAAGGCCTTCCCTTTAATGGCTGCTGAGCAGGAAAAGCCAATGACTAAATTTTAATTATAACATTTAGTTTTCCTTGGGGTAGGGAACACTGTCATTTTGAAAGAGAATATTCTTGTTATATTAATAGCACGATTAGAACAAATACATTGTTGTGCAAAAGTCCAAGGCTTCTAAGACTGGGAATTTCATCCTAGGGAATGGATATCCTCTGTTTTTGAAGCAAATTTTTGGCTTGTAATATAATTTTTATTGGCAACTTTTTCTGTGTATATTACTTTCATATCCTTGTACATCCTCAGACTTCATCCGTGTCTTAATCCAGTTTGGTTTGTGGTTTGGGACCCTAAAGAACCATTACAAAGAGACATGGAGTCCAATAAGACAGAGTGAGCAGAGAGAAAAATAAGACCAGATAGCTGTATTGAAGGCAAATACAATCAGAAGGGGATAGTGGGTTGGGGGCAGCTAGTTGGTGCAGTGGATAGAGCACCGGCCCTGAAGTCAGGAGGACCTGAGCTCAAATCTGATCTCAGACACTTAATACTTCCTAGCTATGTGACCCTAGGCAAGTTACTTAACCCAATTGCCTCAACAAAAAAGAAGGAGGAGGAGTAGGAGGAGGAGGAGGAGGAGGACAAGGAAAAGGAAGAAGATGAGGAGGAGAAGGAGACAAGTGAGGAGGATGGAAACAGGTCTTTTTGGAGAGGAACTGGACATGCAGAAACCAGTTTTGTGTGTGTGTGTGTGTGTGTGTGTGTGTGTGTGTTTCAGAGATTGTGAGAAGGGGTAATAGGGTTCCTTGGCTGAAGCAGGACTAGGCGCTGGGGAGCAGAAATGGGATAGGACCTTGATCTGAGAATTGGTGCTAATTTAATGAGAACAGCTAAGAAACTGGTGACATTTGATTCATATTTCCCTCAGGTAGGAAAGGGGAATTTCCAGGTTTACTTTGACAGGATAACCCAGAGGATTTGAGCCTACCTAATAGTTGAGAGGCTTCTGATTCTTTACACTCTATT
Source organism: Sarcophilus harrisii (assembly GCF_902635505.1). Taxonomy (NCBI): domain Eukaryota; kingdom Metazoa; phylum Chordata; class Mammalia; order Dasyuromorphia; family Dasyuridae; genus Sarcophilus; species Sarcophilus harrisii. The sequence goes on from NC_045432.1 coordinate 62,858,613, forward strand.
ATAAGAAAGAATTAAAAAAGAGAAAAAGAGTTGAGCAAATCCACACAGCATATCAGTCAAGTCTGACAGTCAGTATATGAAATGCTACTCACCAGCATTCCCTCATAGCTGCAGAGAAAAGGAGGGGCATTTTTTCCACTTTTCTTTGGGATCAAATTTGATCACTATAATTATAGAATTTTCCCATTTGGTTAGTTAAAATTTCTTTCCATTTACATTATTGTAAGAGTGTAGAGAGTGTTCTCCTGATCCTACTTACTTAATTCTATCTCAGTTTACAGAGGACTTCCTGTATTTCTCTTAATTCCTCACATTTGACATTTTTATCCTCAATAAATAATACTTCTTTAAGATGGTACTCTCTGGACCTCTCTCTTAGGGATAAGGGTTTGTGGCTTTCTTTTCTGTACTTCAGTTGGCTCAAATTCCTACTGTGCATGTTCCTGCCATTTTGTTAATTAGCCACAACTAGTGTCCTAGTTCTAGTTAAACTTTAAACTAGATAATAACAAGGGCATACTGTCCCCTAAACCGCTGTAGTCAGTACATAGTAGGCTTACACTTTAGCTCCATTCATATATTACATAGGTCACTCCAAACAAATCCATGGCTGCCAGATGAATCATTCCACTGTGCTGAAGTCCAAAGGTATACTTGAAGATTTCTTCTTCCTTTGATTGGCTTTGATTCCAGCTACAAAACTCAATTTGGATTCTGACTGCCCGATCAATCCCTGTGGCTTGCCCTGTCAACCACAAGTCACATAGACTTCATTTCCTGAATATAGAATGGAAAAGGATGAACAAAAAAGTCAAGAATTCGTCTTCCAGAGGCCTTATGGCTTTACATGGGGATGATGACTATGAGGCTTTTCACTTTGAAGCATAATTTCTCACTGGACATCATCCCACATCCCAATTAAAGGGCTTTCCTTCCCAACATGCTCAGCTAAGCAGTCGCTGAATGTCCACACAAGTCCTACAGCCACTCCAAGGTACTTAGCTTAAACATCCTTAGTTATTCTGAAAGCAGTTCCCTAGACTCCTCCACATAGAGGCCCTCTGAGACGGTGTGTCCGTGTCCCAGACCTTCATTGCACCATTACATTTGTATTCATGTAGCACAATGTCTGCACTGATGCAGTGATCGGTGGGCATGCGCTGTGTTTTCAGTTTTTTACAACCAAAGAAAGTGCCCCTATAAATATTTTGATATATACCCACACACATATGTGTAGATACAGATATGCATAAGTATGTACATTCTATCTATGATGCATTGAACATATTCCTACAAAAATTAGAGCTGGGTAATACAGTGGTTAGAGCACTGGGCCTAATGTTAGAAAGAGCTGATGAGTTCACATCTGACCTCAGACAAATCACATCACCTCTGTCTGCCTCAGTTTCCTTATCTGTAAAATGGACATACTTATAGCACATATTTTCCAGGGTTGTTGTAAGGATCAAATAATATAAGAATTGTAACTTGCCTAAAAAGTAACTGACACTAGAAAGCACTATGTACATGCTTTTTTTTTTTTTTTTTTAAATTCAAGCACATTATCTTCTTGCTTTTTGGAAGACTTGGGTCAAAGATAACCTAAGATTGTAGAATTAGACCTGAAAGGAAGTTTAGAAATTATCCAGTTCAGTCTATTCATTTATTTAATGACCTTTCCATAGTAACACATGAAATCAGCTTGATTTGTATAGAGTTAGGCCCAGAATAACTTCTCTGGTCCTCATTTTCTCATCTGTGAAATAAAAGGTCTGAACTATATGACCTCTAATCCAGTCATGATTTATATGCTCCGATTACTCAAAAATATTAGGGATGGAAGGCATTTTAGGGATAATCTATTTAGACCTTCTCATATTACAAATAAGGAAACTGAGCCCCAGCATAATAAAATAACTTGTGCTAGATATATTCTATAATGATTAGTTTTAGTGCTTTGAAAGATGCGCTACTTGGATGTTAAAATTCACAGTGATATCATATGATTATTTGACTTGTTTTAATATGCCATACAAAGAGTTTAAAGATAGAAAAAGGAAATTCAGGACATTTCAAAAGTGGAAATCAGAATGATTGAAAGTGGAGTGCTAACCCCCAGGTATATAGCCAAAGGGTCAAGCATAACATTCATCCAAGAGCGTTCATTGTCCATATACTACTTTTGGAAGAGCCTCTGGAACAGCTTGTTTCTTCATTAAATGAAGTTTTATAATTTAAGGAGAAATTCATTAAATATCAAATCTCAGAGTCTCTTAGAGAATGGATTGGACATATGCACAGAATTGGAGGGGAGAGAAATTCAAATATCATTTGGTGACTTATTTCTAATCCAATTATTGGCAAGATACAGGCTGAAAATGTGATTTGTTATTACACTCTACACAGCCAATCTATCAAAAACCATTGCAACATTTAATTGATGCCATATGCTTATGAAGTAACTTAAAATAGTTAATGCTGTCCTGGCGTTGTTTCAGCCATTTCTGATTTTTTTATAGCCCCATTTGGGGTTTTCTTAGCAAACACTGGAGTGGTTTGCCATTTTTTTTTTCTTCAGCTCATTTTACAAATGAGGAATCTAAGGTAAACAGAGTTAAGTGATTTGTCCAGGATCACACAGATAGTAAGTATTTGGGGTAGTTTTTTGTGGGTTTTGAAGTCAGGAAGAGAACTTCCTGAGGGGTTTATAAAGATTGAGTGGTGCTTCAGAGTAGTGCCCTTCTTGCAGGTAATCTGACCATGCTTGGTCACTCAGAGTATGCCCAGGGCTGTGCAAGTAATCAGCTCTGCAACACACTTTGTTTTAGGGACACAGATTTTTATTATTATTATACCAGCTGATGAGTGATTGGAGACAAGGACTTTAGAAAAGAAATACAGATTTGTGAAGTGATCAGCTAGTAAAGAAGATAAAATTTCTCATGGTTTAATATCAACAAAAATACCATGTTCTACCAGTTTAGAAACTACCAAAAAAGAAAATAAGTGTGACACACTTTTAAGCTTAATCTGCACTATTGACATTTTTTCCTTTTCCCTCACTTTCTTAACTCTAAACAGTCAACAAGACAATCAAATTTAACAGTCAGATCTCCAAATGAGTTAACTCCAGCAGACCCCTGAGTATACCTTACATGTAGTCTCTATGAGCATTTGCTGAAGAGCCATGCTTTGTCATTATAACATTTCCTTCCTTCCTTTTTTCTTTTTCTTTTTCTCTTTCCTTCTTTCTCTCTCTCTTTTCTTTTCTTTCTTTTTCTTCCTTTCTTTATTTGTTTCCTTCTTTCTTCCTTTCCTCCTCCTCCTCCTCCTTCTATCACTCCCTTCTCCTTCATCTTCTTTCCATTTCCAGTGTTGTAATCATTCTGTATTTTATTTTCATGGTTCTGCTTCATTCACTTTGTAAATTTCATACATTTTCCCCCAGGCTTTTCTACATACCTCAAACTCTTTCTTTCTGTAACTCAGTGACCACCAACTACTTCCATGTGCCATGAGTGGTCTAGCCATTCCTTATTTGATGGGCATCTATTGAGAGACCCCCTTTGTTTAGGGACTGGATTTGGAATCTAGAGAATCTGCTTAGAATTCCCCTTTTACACCAGAACCTCTCTAAGTCTCAGTTTTCTTCTCTGTAAAATGGGCATAATAAAAGAGTTGTGTTAGAAATCAAGAGATAATATATATGTTTATATATAGTGCTTTGCAAATCTTTGAACTCTAGATACATCTTAACTTTGTTTTTAGTTGCTCCCACCAAAAAGGCTGTTAGAAATATTTTCATGCATATGGATGAGATAGCATAGGTTCATAGATCAGAGCTGGAAAGAACCTTAGAGGTCATTACAGAGGAGGAAACTGAGGCAGACAGAGGTGAAATAATTTGCCCACAGCCACACAAGGAGATTGAGTCTGGATTTGAACTCAGCTTCTGCTGACTCTAGGTCCAGCACTATCCACTATCCTTTTAATTTATAAAGTCCTTTGTAGTGTTAAATGACAAAGGAAGATTTTTCCTATTTGAAACATTCACTCTCTTTCTCAGTGATTAAGGATTTGTGACTTCTTTGGTGTCAGAACTCACTTCATACATCTAGATTACATTCTACCTGAATTTAGGAGATATATTTCAAAATATCCCCCCTGGACTCCAAGATGGGAAATTACCTACCCAGGGTAACCTAGGTAATTGGTGTCAAAGGCTGGCTTTGGAGTCAGGACGCCATGCCACAGAAATCACAAATCCTTGACCAGTGCTGATTAATCTACTAATGATGAGCCCCTAATTGCAGTGCCCTCTGGGACAAAAGGCCACTGATAGTGAAGGATCTTTCACTTTTTGCTTGGCCACCCTGGTGTTTGTTCATAAATAAACTCAGATATCTAAGTAGTTTTGCTTCTTTTAAACCAGCCCATAGCCATGGCATGGCTAATGCCAGCTAAAATATGTATTTCGAGGCCCAGTTTCTGGTAAGTCAGTTATATGTGGGTAGAAAAGCATTGATTCCCCTCTCCGATCTTGATCATCTCTAGTCACAGGAGGGTATAGGCTTGGAGGTCTGGACAAGGCTAAACTGAGTTCAACAGGCCACAGAGTCTGCCATTTATTCTAGGTTACTCTGGGAGCTTGGATTCCTGAATGGTTTTCTTGGAAATGACATAAATGTTCTCAGATGCCTGTAGGAGCAGGAAATGTCATCAATCCAGTTCTCATCTGTGGTTGTGTCTAGCTTGCCACACCATCATCAGGAATCCTTATGTTGTACTGTGAATGCGTATTTCTATTTTTCTATGACTTTCAGTTAACTTTGCAAAACATAGATTTGTATTCCAACCTGGTACAGTTTTCTACAGGGAGAAATAAAGTCAAGGAGTGAAGAGAGATGTGAAATCAAAAAAGGCAGTATGTGTGAGAAGGGGCTGAGCTTTGCACTAAATTTATGGAAAGGTAAAACTATGAAAAGATAAAGTGCCTTCTTAATTCTGAAAGAACATCTGGCTGGCAAAGGCTGAAGCCCAGCAACTTTCTTGAAATGTCTACTTGTTGTTTCCTTGTTAAACTTTGAATTCCATTCTGCACCTTTCACCTGGCTCTCTAAACCACTTCCTCACATTCAATGTCCTTTACAAGTAATTGATGCTATATCATTGTTACAGACCAAAGAACTATATACTTTGGATTGATTTGTGAGGTTTGGTTTTATTGAATAGCAAGACACAATACATAGCATCTCTTGGTAATAGGCATTTCAGTTATTTAATTTCTAAAATCTCCATGCAAACCTCCATCATCTCTGATAGAATTATAAAATCCTTGTACAAAAGATGGAAAGGAAACCAAGGGTAATAGAAAGCATTTTTTTCTTTGCTTGGACATGAGTTCTCTTGTGGTGCCCCAGAGAGAGGATTGGATCTGGGTGAGATGAGGTAGAGATTCTAATGCAAGGGAACAAATTAGGCCTCATAGGTATCAGTGAGAATTGATATGATGAAGCCCATGATGGGATAATGAGAATCACTAGTTCAGATCCATGGTCAGATATCTGTAGTTTATTTCAGTTCTGCTAGGCTCCTTCCCTCTCTGGTGACTCCTGAAAACACAATTTCTCCATGGAATAGAAAACTCAAACGGGCAACTTTAGCATCTTCCTATAGACTTTGCTATATACCCCGGGTTTCCAAGCCAGAAGTGTTTTATGTGCTTCAGCATAGGTTTGATGTCAGATTGGTGGAGAGTATGCTAACACAAATCTGTGTGCCCACATGAAGGCAGAGATCATTCGAGAGTTTTTTCCCCTTCTTTTTCTTTTTCTTCTTCTTCATGAGGACAGAGAATTCTAGACTCTCATCTTCTATCCCTTTCAGAGTATTTAAGGAAAACACATTCAATCTAGTAATCCTTCTGCTTCTCTTGAGGTAGAAATCATTGGATAAGAGTGGATAAAAGTCCAGCTGTTTCTCATTGCCCTCCCAAGCTGTGTTCAGTCTGATAAAAAAAATGAGAAGTTCTAATTCTTAACTGAGCCATAAGCCTCACCTTAAGAAAATGGCAGAGTGATCTTAAGGAATTTAGAATATTATTTTAAACAGGGTGACACTGAGTTTTAATTGCTGATTCCAAGTATTGCTCATCTGCAAGGTCATATGCTGCTTAAGGGAGTTTACTGTAATTGTCTCTTCTTGGATGTCCCTTTTCTTTGAATTATGTTTTCCTAGTTTTCTCTGCAAACTGTTAGTGGTGTTGAAGCAGTGTGAAGGAAGGCCTTTCAATTCTCTTGGAATGTATAAAAAACTTCTTTGTGAACTTTCCTTTTTAGGGAGACAGTCTAAATTATAGCTTCTGATCTCTCTCTTCTATGCATTATTGCGGTAAAGGCTTATTCTAGACAAATGACGTGTTATGGATTTGTTTCTTTAACACTTTTAGTGTTCTGAAGTAAGATGAAGATACACAGGCAAGAACTCCCTGAGAAATAGCAAAGTTAAGTGTGTCCTTTTGTATTATATTGCCAGTTGATTTCTTTTGCTTGGAGTTTTCCTCTGGTTATAGTCCATCAGATCTGCTTTGGGTTTTTCCTCCTACTTTTTTGCCCCGATATCAGAAGATATCAAGTCTGAATAACCAGATTTCTGTAACTCACGGTTTTGGAAAAGACTATGCTGGTGTTTTTGAGGCAGTTGTACAATGACGGACTATAGAATTTGTCAAGAATGCAGAAACTGGAAACTGAGTGGATGCCCATCAGTTGGAGAATGGCTGAATAAGTTGCTGTCTATGAATATTATGGAATATTATTGTTCTGTGAGAAATGACCAGCAGGAGGATTTCAGAGAGACTTAGACTCACATGAACTGATGCTGAGTGAAACGAACAGGACCAGAAGATCATTATATACTTCAACAACAAGACTATATGATGATCAATTCTCATGGACTTTGGCCCTCTTCAACAATGAGATGAACCAAATCAGTTCCAATGGAACAGTAATGAACTGAACCAGCTACACCCAGGGAAAGAACTCTGGGAGATGACTATGAACCACTACATAGAATTCCTAGTCCCTCTATTTTTGTCCGCCTGCATTTTTGATTTCCTTCCTGAGCTAATTGTACACTATTTCAAAGTCCGATTCTTTTTGTACAGCAAAATAACTGTTTGGACACGTATACTTATATTGTATTTAATTTATACTTTAACATATTTAACATGTATTGGTCATCCTGCCATCTGGGGGAGGGGGTGGGGGGGTAAGAGGTGAAAAATTGGAACAAGAGGTTTGACAATTGTCAATGCTGTAAAATTACCCATGCATATAAATTGTAAATAAAAAGCTATTTAAAAAAAGAAGCATACATAAGGAAAAAAAAAGAATGCAGGGCCAGCCCCATAATCTGATCCCTAGTTATTGGATGTTTTTAGGGAATGGGGGAAAATTCCAAGATCTGAATGCCGCACACATGTTTTGGTCCCATTCTCTTAGGGACAGGCCTAGTACATGGTTCTTAGATACCCCACTGGATTTGGAGGCTTCTGTTCTTTGCCATTGCCTCAAACCCTCACCTACTATATTCTCTTCATTTTAAGGGCTCATTGACTGGAATCCTGATTCCATTTAAGCACCTGATATCACTTGGCTTTTACAAAGATTTTTATTTCAAAGACATATCAAGAACATAGAAATATTTTCCAGAACCTCTTGGAGGTACAACTGTTCCTCTTCACCTTTCCCCACCTCTCTACTTCAGTCTCTGAGGAAGGATTAAACTCATAATTTAGCTTATTTCCTTCCTAGAATAGGTCTCATCAAGTTCACCTCCAAAGGAAATATCACTGCTGGATGAGTCCTGCTGAGGAGGAATCCTGAAGGTCGTTCCTAATAATTATTACTTGTTCCTTGGGGCATGGATGCTATGCAATCTACCCAGCCTTCATTCCATCCAGCTTTTATATTCCAGTGGTTATTAGTCCTGACCAAGGCAAGAAACTTTATTCTTTGCACCTAGAAGAGAGGAAAGTGATTAAAAAGGTAAAGAAAGGCCTTAGGCTTTTTTTAAGGGGCAGTGTGTGGCCTCAAAGGGGAAGACCTCCAGACTGTTTCCCTTATAGTGTGGTTTACTCACTGGAAGCCTTAAGTTCATCATCTCACTCCCCCAGACATGAATGCAGCCAAAGAGGCTGACTAAGGTCCTTTTGAAGACCTTGACAGTGAGACATGCAATCCATGGAATAATATTCCTTTCAACCACGTGGTTGGCCAATTACAGTCACAGAATGCCAAGGCATGCTCCAGTCACCCTGATTCTCTTGGAAGCAGCATCCCAGCATCCTTCCAACAACCTACCATCTTAGCTAGCCGAGGACATTTACAGCCACCAGCAATATAAAATGAATGGCCTCAAAACAAAATCTGTAGCTTGTCCTTTTTCAAAGGGGAAGCCAACACGATTTATAGATACTCATTTAGGGCCCCATTTCACATGATTTTGGAAAAAAACCAGAACTGTTTTACTGGGGGAATTTTAGTACCGCCTCTTCCCCAATTAACAAGCATTCCTTTCTCCCCTCCAAAATAGAAAAGAGAATAAATCCCTTGAGACAACTTTTCTTTTTCTTGAGAAGGATTTTTGATCATGAAATTTTCACTTCCTTGAAAATAATTAGGAATCCCATCCTCATCTCCAAATCTTCCCCTATTACTTCCTCCCTTCTGGCCTATTAATATCTTCCTCCACCCCCATGGCTTCCTCCTATGCAAAAAATGGAGGTCTTTTCAACTGGTAAATAGGAAGTGCTCAATAAATGCTTTATCTATCTCTGCAAATGAGAGTCTATTTTCTGGGGGAAGCAAAGTGAGAAGAAGGAAGGCAGAAGGACATACCTAGCCTCCATGATAAAGAGGAAAATTAAGGTTGGATTTAGAACAAAAGCCAGATTCTTTTCCTTTCTCCTGCATCCAATACACTCCTTTCTCCCGACTTCCAGCCATGACTCTCCTGGAGATGTCAGGTCCTAGGTAATGCTACAAAGCTCTAAGATTGCATCCTTTACTAGTGTACAGAATCCAAAGAATCTGATTAAAGTGAGTACAGAATTGGGAAGTAATAAAGTATGCTTAGATTCTCAGGGCACACCCTTCATGTTTTGGGGGATTTTAGTTTTTTTAGTGAACAAAACATTTTCTTTCTTTTCCTTTCCTACTGGAAATAGTAACAAGAATAATTATTATTATGCATAGTCAAGCAAAAAAAAAGATTCTTTTTTGCTTATGCATGCTTATTGGTCATATCAAAAAAACCTATTTTTCAATGAACATCATCACCTAATCCATCATTGCTCTGTCAGGAGATGGGGAGTAAGCCTTGTTTTCAGTTCTCTGGAATCATGATTGGTCATCAGCGTTCTTAAGTCTTTCAAAGTCGTTTGCCTTTACAATGTAATTGTGATTGTTTAAATTGTTTTGCTGGTCCTTTTTCCTTTACTCTGCATGACTTCACACAAGTACTAGCATTACTGGTTCTAGAGATAAGCAGTTTAGTTACTTTAGGGGCACAGCATCCTGTTGAAGTTAATTCTGAGAAATTAAATTGATGCTGGTAATTAGAATTGTGAGGTGCTCTCAGTTCCTTCCTTCTGGCCTAGAACCAGCTCAGAAATTCATATGCTTCTCTAGCAACAGCTCAGTCTTCTAGGTGAGATGCTGTTACTGTTGTCCAGGTTTTTTTTTTTTACTCCTATCATGGACAGGCTCCATCTTGGTCTACAGACCTTAAAGGTATGGAACACTGAATCTTTAGGGAGATAATGGGAGGGGTGGGGCAGAATAGCAACGGGAAAAGCTTTTTTCCCACTCTCATATCAATATCCCGCCGACTTGTGCCATCAGCAAGGCCATGGCATATTCTGCACATTGTTGTTGTTGCTGTTTGTCCTTTGCTCTCAAAGAGGACCGTGACATCAGAGGCAATGCTATGATTTGTTAGATTTAAGTGAGGGATGGCAGTGCAAGCTTACCTGCCTCACTTTCCCATCCAGAGCCATCTGAGTTCAGTGGCAAGATATAGATGGTGAGTAGGTAGATGACTAAGATGACTACTTGTTAATGGTTTCTTTGGGAAAGGAAGGGAAGTCCAGCAAATGACCTATTTGAGAAAATTAGGGGATTCCATGGTCTGAGAATGTAATTGTCTGAAACTTTGTCTGATTTCCCTCCACATCTAGTGGGATTTGGGGCAGGAGGAAGTCAGAGAGTTCTGAGAGCAAAGATCTTGCTGGACATGCGAAGTTTTTCTTCAAGAAATGTATGAAGAAATTGGTTTTTTAAAAATAAGCATTAGCCTCAATTATCAAACCCCAGCATCATTCCATCCTCTCAGCATCTGTTCCCCTGTGTAACCTCCCCCCGGGGCCATGTGTGGACAGGAATCCACTACAGAAGCCCAAGGGCCAGTCCCTGCTGACCTGCTGACCTACACTCCAAACCAATGGAAAGAAAGGATTTCCCCTGTCTTTCTTAAACATGATCCACCTTGGAATTAGACAGACAGGAGTGTAACCATTGGCATCAGCTTACAGTGTCTTCTAGTTTATATCTCTCTAGTTTAAGAGCAGAAAGTACCTGGATGAGTCCCAGACACTGATGATATACATCTTAAGATAATGGAAGAACTGAGAGGGGTGGCTGCTGAGGTACAGCCGATGATTTTCTTCAAAGCGATGGGGAAAGGGAGAGGCAACGCAAGACTATAGGAGAAAGGTCCATTTTTTTTTAAAGCAAGAGACTCTGTTAACTATACTGTAATCCAAAGAGAATTAAATCGGATTCTTGGCAAAACCTTAGAGAGGATTTATTAGAGGGGTGATTAGTGAGTATGCAGAGGGAATAACTGATCAAAAAACCCCTCCATCTTTATTAAGAACACCTTCTGAAGTACTTGTGCTTTTGTATTTTGACCACTTAGAAGAGGAGTACCTGACCTGGAGTCAGGAAGACCCGAGTTCAAATGTGGCCTCAGAAACTTGCCAGATTGATGACCCTGGACAAATCACTTAACTCGATTTGTCTCAGCGTCCTCATCTGGAAAAAGAACTGGAAAAGGAAATGGGAAACCGTTCCCAGGATCTTAGCCAAGAAAACCCCAAATGGAGTCACAAAGAGTGGGTCATAATTGAAAAAAATGACTGAACAACAAAAATAGATGAATCGCACAAATTAATTAAACAAAAGAAGCTTTGTCAGATGTGTGGACTTTTGAAGAATTTTATTATCATTATTAACAGTTATCAGGTTTTAAATCTCAAACAGAAGATTTAATTATCGTCAGGAGGGCATAGAATGCAAAGCCTCAGGCATTTACCGGGGGTAAGGGGCAGAGCCATCTGGTCAGACTTCTGCCTTTAGAGAGCCTCACTTTGGCACTTGGCAGTGTGAGAGGAGCTTCTATTTCTTGGCTATTTAATGGCTGGATACCCTTTGGTTTCCAGTCCTTTGCCACTCCCAAATACGCCGCTCTTTCTTTGCGAGCCATTTTTTCTCCGATTTTATCCAAGATCTCATTCTGCCGCGCGACCCGATGATGCCTCCTTTTGTTGCTTGTGGGGAAGGACAGGGGGTATCGAGGCCCAGAGGCTGCTGGATGGGAGGGAAGGATGAAGGGGGGATGACAGGAAGGGCCCTGAGATTGGATGATTAGACAGAAGGGGCACAAGGCAGGTGGGCTAGAAGGGAGGGCAGAATACGGAGGTGGCCGGGCAGCCTCCGACGGTGGGGTAGGGGGGAGAGAGACAGCAAAGCAGAGGGGAGAGTCCACGAGGGCGGGGGCCCATCAAGCCTCCCCTACAAAGACACGCGCCCTCAGGTCCGCTCGCTTTGGGCGCCTTGGCGTTCCAGGACAGCCTGAGGGGAGGCTCCGGGCCCAGTATCTGTCGGCACAGCCTGAGGGAAATGCCAAGGCCCAGGGAGCGAGGCCCGTGGGGGATGCCCGGCCCAGGAGCTTCCAGGTACAGCCTTAGGGGAGGCCCTGGGTCCCCAGCTTCCCGGAGCGGCCTGAGGGGACGCCCCGGGCCCAGGGGCCTGGGCAGTGGGGGGGGTGGGTCCAGGAGCCGGGGTGGCCTGAGGGGACGCCCTGGGCCCAGGGGCCGGTGGGCAGGGGGGGGCCGGGCCAGGAGCCTGGGCCGAGGGGACGCCCCGGGGCCCAGGGGCTGGTGGCAGTGGGGGGGCGGTTTCCTGGAGCCTGGGGCGGCCTGAGGGGACGCCCCGGGCCCAGGGGCTGCGTGGTGCAGTGGGGGGGGTTTGGGGCTCAGGGAGCCGGGGCGCCTGAGGGGACGCCCCCTGGGCCCAGGGGCCGCGTGGTGCGGTTCCTAGGAGCCCCGAAAGGGCCTGAGGGACGCCCTGGCCCAGGGGCGGGTGCAGTGGGGGGGCGGGCCCAGGACCCTGGGGGGCCTGAGGGGGACGCCCCTGGGCCCAGGGGCGGTGGCAGGGGGGGGGGGGCCTAGGAGCCTGGGTGGGGCCCTAGGGGACGCCCGGGCCCAGGGGCTGCGTGGTGTAGTGGGGGGAGGCGGCTTGGGCTCTAGGAGCTTCCTGGAGCGGCCTGAGGGGACGCCCCGGGCCCAGGGGGGCGGGGCAGTGGGGGGGGTTTGGGCCGGAGCCTGGGTGGCCTGAGGGACGCCCCGGGGCCCAGGGGCGGTGGCAGTGGGGGAGGCGGCTTGGGCCCCAGGGAGCCCTGAGCGGCCTGAGGGGAGCCCCGGCCCAGGGCCAGTGGGTGGGGGGGGCGGTTTGGGCCAGGAGCCGGGTGCGGGCCTGAGGGACGCCTGGCCCAGGGGCTGCGTGGTGCAGTGGGGGGTTTGGGTTTGGGAGCCTGGGGGCCTGAGGGCCCTGGGCCCAGGGGCTGTGGTGGTGGGGGAGGCGGCTTTGGGCCCGGAGCCCTGGAGGGCCTGAGGGGACGCCCCGGGCCCAGGGGCTGTGGGCAGGGGGGTTTGGGCCAGGAGCCCGGGTGCGGCCTGAGGGGCCCCGGGCCCAGGGGCCGTGGGTGGGGGGGGGTTTGGGCCTAGGAGCCCGGGTGGCCTGAGGGGACGCCCCGGCCCAGGGCCTGTGGGGGGGGGGGGTGGGGAGGCCCCAGTCTAGGAGCTTCCTGGTGCAGCCTAAGGGGGCGCCGAGGCCCAGATCACTGAAGCAGCCTGCGGGGAGGCCCTGGTCCAAGAGCTTTCTGGTGTGGCCTGAGGGGGCGCCACGGGCCCAGGGACTGCATGGGGTGGGGGGTGGGGAGCCCGGGCATAGGAGCTACTCAGTGCAGCCTGAGGTGACGCCCGGGCCCAGGCTCCCAAGTTGCGCTCCTAGGCCCACACACAGACAGAGGAAGCAAAGGAAGGACCAGCGCAGGAGCTACCAAACTGGAGGTGAGAAGCCAGGGAGCCACTGCCCCACCTCAGCCATAGTCCTTCCCATCTTGTGCCCCCAACCGCCATACTTCTCTCTCCTGTCCGCTGCATCCCTCCCCTGCCTGTCTTACCTTTTTTCCCCTTCTCCTTTCCCCTCCTCCCCCTATTCATCATATTCTGAAACTAAGGAAATGTAGGAAAATAACATAATGGTGATCTTGAATGTTAACTAGCAGACTCTGGGGGCAGAAGGACAGGCTAACAAAAAAAGGGACTTTTTGAGAGGTGGTGCCGGCAGCTTGTCGCCATCTTGGGAAAGGGCTAAAGAGCTGATTGGTGGCCATGTTCAAGAGAGGGAAGGAGAGCGGGAAATCTTCCCTTTGGTCCATTTGAAACAGCTAGGTAGCCATAGGCTGCTATAGAGCACATGATGCAACAGTGGGGTGGAGCTTCTCTTCAGTGGCCATTTAATTGAAGGACCATCTTTGGCTTCCATTTTATTGCCCTTCACAAACAAAATTCTCTAAATTAAAGATTATTAAACACTTGGTTGTGACCCTATGTAATTGAATGTGGGGGGGCACAAAATTTTGAATTATTATCAGCAAATGTTTGACTTGTATATGTACTTCTTATCTGTGTACATGGGGCGAGTAAAATTTTCTGAGGTAAAAAAAAAAGTAGTGAGCGGAAAAACGTTAAGAAGCCCTGGTATAAATAAACCATCTTTCACCTTCTCGATCCTAGACATCATTGAGTACACATCCTGATGCATATACTTGGTACTTGTGAAACAAAAGTGAAGGGGAATGGTACTAGTGCTGAGTCCCAGAGTCAGGGGGAGGAAGGAAAAGAGGCAGAGTTCGGAAGATGGTAGCCATTACCATAACCACCTACCTCAGAGTGGTGAAGTGTAGGTCAGGGGGAAGAATATCCATGATGCACTCTAGAGTCTCATTGGGCTTTCGGCCCATTTCCAATCTCAGGGGATGCAGCATCCCCAATCGCATTATCACTTCTGCCTTCTAGAGATGAGAAAACAACACAGCAAGGACAACACAAGGAAATGGGATCCAGATCCAGCTCTATCAAAAAACATTTCACTGTCATTAACTTAATAAATTCAATATGACAAGAATGACCAGGGGTTCTGAGGAACAGCAGTCACTATGTAACTGAGATGCAAAGGATCCCATGGAAGTGCGCATGCCACATGCCACATGCCACAACAACTAATAGAGTCCCTTAATTTCCCTCCCATTCCTGTCCACTAGAGATGAACTGAAATTTCCTCAGTACCCATATTAAATTGTAACAAAGAGCTGAAAAATTATATGAAGGGAATGCACTTTTTGAGCTCACACCACCAACCTGGAGAGTCCACAGAGAATGATGGGAATTACCACACTCTTCTTATTTGGGCAGCCTACAGGGATTGCTGGCTCCCAGGAGATGGTTACTGGGCCTAGACTTGTCTCATCTACTTCTTTTAGCTGATCCAGGTAGAATCTAGAAGCTTGATGAGGTCCCAGGACCTCCCCAGGGAACTTTCACTACATCCACGTGATCTCCATGATGTTTCTTAGTAATATTCTGCATGTGAGACCAAGGCAGGCTTTAAAGGGTAATGATTGAAGAACATTTTCTTGTGTCCTTCCCCAGCAAGATTGCAAGAGGAATGGAGACCTGAGCCTAAAATCAGGAAGGCTTGAGGTCCAATAGAGGCAATATACCTAGTATATGTGAGGCTAGAGAAGTCCTTGTTGCTCTTTAATGCAGTTGGGTACTATCTAAAGAGGACATCATAATAGTACCAATCCACCAGGCTTGTTATGAAAATTGATTAAGTTAAGCCTATTTGATTGTCATGCCTATTGTCCACTGACAAATAACAAGGATATAAATGTTTGGTTATTTTACACTATTGCTGTGTTTATATTTTTTACATGGCACAGGAAATCCACTGACCAGAGGGATTGCTGACGCGTACATTGCAAATCATTTGTTTCTCCACAATCCAAGTTTGAAGCAGGTAAGAAGCAGTACCTTTAGAAATTCCTGGGTGTATAAAGGAAGGATGGGAGGAGACCAATTTGCTCGATCCCTCCATACACTGAGTACAGAATGGAAATGACCACAAGACACTTTGTTGAGTAAAGATCATGGACCATATCCTCCCTGCATCCAAAAAGGGAGACTTGACCTCCCTCGTCCTTTTGTGTTGAGTTGAGTTAGCTCTGCAGGAGGCCCTGGCAGTTTCAGATCTCTAGGTTTCTGGGACCAAGACCTTTGGTCGACCACACCATAGTCCCTCACAGTGCCTCCAGGAACATGTTGGATAGCTACCCGCAGCACCAGCATCCCTAGGCTCTGGCGGCAAGAAAGGCCTGGATCTTCCCCAAAGCCAGTCATATCAGTCCCCATTATCATCACACTGATGGCATCCTTGGTTCCCTGGCCAGAGCAAGAGAAAGGTCCATCATTCATGAATTCTATATGAGATGTTCAAGGATGAAAAAAAAAACATTCCCATCTGAAAAAGGAGAAAGGCTTCACACTAAAAAGTCACTACCTTTTCCACATATTCTTGCCAGTAAGGCTCTTTTTTGGGGAGACCTATAAACAAGCGTAGAGAACCAGAGGGGATGACCTAACTTCCAACTCGAGAAGGGAAAAAAACCCCAATACACCAGGTATGTGGTGGCCTGACGCTGAGGTACATGAGGAATTCTTGGCAGGAAAGGCTGCTGAGTGCAACCACAAGTCTGACTGCAAAAGAAATATTAGGGGCCAGCAGATTGTAAAATAGGTAGAGCTTTGACCCAGGTCATAAATAAGGTGAAGATTTCTCACTTTTCCTGGAGAGTTGTCCCCTCTTGGGTTCTGAGAGCCAGACCTCGTTTACTCCAAATTCTTAGTCTTTAACAAGCACAAACTTTTCTAACTAATTGTAAACTCCAGCATCAGCATCACTAGCAGCTAAAGGTGAGAAAAGCCTGGACAGTCCAAAAACCCGGTCTCATTAGCCCCCATGATGCGTGGACTTGTTGCATCATTGGATTCTGAGCCAGAAAAAAAACTTTCCAATGCTCCATGAATCCAGTGATTGCCAAGGCTGAAAGGAGCTGTCCCTTTTGAAAAATGAGAGACTTTAGAGTAAGAAGTCATTCTCTTGATTCCCCTCCTCTTCCCATTAGGGCTCCTTTTGGGGAAATGATTGAGAAGCAATGGGAATGATCTTATTTCTAAAATGAGAAGGGAATACACACCAACACAACATATAGTCCCAAGCTGGGATACGTGGTGACCTTGCACTGAGATGCAAGATGAATTCTTGGCAGGAAGACTGCTGGGTGCAACCATATGTCTAATTGGTCAGAAACCTGACAAGCCAGCACATTGTACTCTAGTTGGGCCACATACCAGGTTTAGATATTTCACCTCTCCTTGGTTCCCATCCACATAGCTTTGAAAGGAGAGTTCAAGCCATCATTTCAACCTAACCCTAACCCTACCTTTATTTGCAGCTTGATCACTGTGCAATGGTTGCAGCACTCATGCATTCCTCTATGGATTCTCCTTGGGATTTCCAAGGCTGAAAGGAGCCATCCCTTCAAAAAAAGGAGAAAGATTTTAGCATAAGCACTTGCTTGCTTTATTTCCCTCCTCTTTACATTGCAAATACCTTTGGGAAAAGCATTAAAAGCCAATGGGAATGAACTAATTCAAAAGCGAAATGGGGAAAAATCACCACCGCATCAGATAGTCACAAGCCATGGTACGTGGTGGCCTTGCACTGAGGTGCGTGATGAATTATTGGCAGGAAAGGCTGTGGTGTGCAACTATGTGTCTGACTGCACTGGAAATCTGAAGGGCCAGCACCTTATAACCTGGCTGGGCCTTTGTCCCTGGGCAACATATAAGGGTTTGATATTTCACCTCTACTTGCTGCACATCCCCATAGCTTTGCAAGGAGAGTTCAGTCATTATTTCCTACCTTTCCTTCATTTGTTTGCAGCCAATTAGTTGTGCCAAGGGTGCTACAGACGTCCATTCCTCCGTTGATTCTCCTTGGGATTTCCAGGGCTGAAAGGATCTGCCGCATCTAAACCAAGAGAAAGTAAGCAGTCATTCCCTTTACAACTTTCCTCTTCCTATTGGGGCTTCTTTGGGAGAAAATATTGAGGAAAAATGGAAATGATCTTAAATTTCCTAGCAGAAAATAGGGGAATGCTCAACACACCGGATGTTCCCGAGCCAGGGTACTTGGCGGCCTTACACTGAGATGCGTGATGAGTTCTTGGCAGGAAAGACTGCGGTGTGCAACCATATGTCTAACTGGTCAGAAATCTGAGGGGCCCACATATTGTACGCTGGCTGGGTCTCAGTGGCCAGCCATATACCGGCTCAAGACATGTTGCCTCTCCTTGGTTCTTGTCTCAATCGCTTTCCAAAGGAGGGGTCAGCCATCCTCGCATGCCTTGCCTTTATTTGTCTGCAGCCAATTGGTTGTGCCATAGGTGTTGCCCACGTCCATTCCTCCATGGATTCTACTTGAGATTTCCAGGACTGAAAGGACCTGTCCCTTCTAAACAAGGAAAAGTACTTTAGCGTAAGCAGTCATTCTTTTTATTCCCCTCCTTTTCCCATTGTGACTTTTTTGGGAACACCATTAAGAGCCAATGGGAATGAACTAATTCTTTTTTTTAAAGATTTTATTTTTTTCATAATTATAACTTTTTATTGACAGAACCTATGCCTGGGTAATTTTTTACAACATTATCCCTTGCACCCACTTCTGTTCTGACTTTTCCACTCCCTCCTTTCCCCCTCTCCCAGATGGCAAGCAGTGCTATACATGTTAAATATGTCACAGTATATCTTAGGTACAATATATGTGTGCAGAACCGAACAGTACTCTTGTTGCACAGGGAGAATTGGATTCAGAAGGTAAAAATAACCTGGGAAGAAAAACAAAACTGCAAACAGTTTACATTCATTTCCCAGTGTTCTTTCTTTGGGTGTAACTACTTCTGTCCATCCTTGATCAATTGAAACTGAGTTAGATCTTCTCTTTGTCAAAGAAATCCACTTGCATCAAAATACATCCTCATACAGTATTGTTGTTGAGGTATATAATGATCTCCTGGTTCTGCTCATTTCACTCAGCATCAGTTTATGTAAGTCTCCCCAAGCCTCTAGGAAATCATCCTGCTGGTCATTTCTTACAGAACAATAATATTCTATGACATTCGTATAGCACAATTTACCGAACCATTCTCCAATGGATGGGCATCCATTCATTTTCCAGCTTCTAGCCACTACAAACAGGGCTGCCACAAACATTCGTGCACATGTGGGTCCCATTCCCTTCTTTATGATCTCTTTGGGGTATAAGCCCAGTAGTAACACTGCTGGATCAAAGGGGGTGCACAGATTGATAACTTTTTGAGCATAGTTCCAAACTGCTTTCCAGAATGGCTGGATGTATTCACAATTCCAACGACAAAGCATCAGTGTCCCAGTTTTCACACATCGCCTCCAATGGAATGAAGTAATTCCTAAACCAAAGGGGTACAAATCCCCAAGCCAGCAGATGGTCCCAATCCAGGGCACATGGCGGCCTTGCACTGAGGTGAGTGATGAGTTCTTGGCAGGAAAAACTGCTTGATACAACTATATGTCTCACTGCCCAAGTTTGAGCGGCCCCACCTTGTCCCTGGGCAACATACCGGGTCTTGATATTTCACCTCTCCTTGGTTCTCATTCTCATAGCTTTGAAGGAGAGTTCAGCCAACATTTGCTGCCCTTTCCTTTATGCCTCAGGAGACAATTCGTTGTGCCATGGGGGCTGGGATGTCCATTCCTCCTTGGATTCTCCTTGGAATTTCCATAGCTAAAAGGACCTGTCCCTCCTGAATGAGGAGAAGGACATTAGCGTAAGCAGTCATTCTTTTTATTCCCATCTTCTTCCCATTGCAACTGACTTCAGGAAAACCTTTATGAAGCAATGGGAATGAACTGGTTTCTGATAAAAGTTGGGAAAAATCCCCAACACACCAGATTGTCCTGAGCCAGGGTACGTGGTGGCCTTGCATTGAGGTACGTGATTAGATCTTGGCAGGAAAGGCTGCTGTGTGCAACACATGTCTGACTGTATGTCAATCTGAGGGGCTGTACCTTGTACCATGGCTGGGCCTTTGCCCCTGGGGAGCATACCAGGTTTTAAAATTTCACCTCTCCTTGCTTCTCATCCCCATAGCTTTGCAAGGAGAGTTCAGCCATCATTTGCTACCTTCCCTTCATCTGTCTACAGCCAATACGTTGTGCCATGGGAGCTGCCGATGTCCATTCCTCTGTGGATTCTCCTTGGGATTTCCAGGGCTGAAAGGTCCTGTTGCACTTTAGAGTAAGCAGTCATTGCCTTTACAACTTTCTTCTTCCTATTGGGGCTTCTTTGGGGGTAACTATTGAAGACCAAAGGAAATTGTTTTATTTCCTAACCGAAAATAGGGGAAATGCCCAACACACCAGATGCTCTAGAGCCAGGGTACTTGGTGGCCTTACACTGAGGTGCATGATGAGTTCTTGACAGGAAAGGCTGCTATGTGCAACCACATGTCTGACTGGTCAGAAATCTGAGGGGCCTGCATATTGTGCCCTGGCTCAGTCTCTGTGTCCAACCACGTACCGGCTCGAGACATTCCGTCTCTCCTTGGTTCTTCTCTCCATTGCTTTCCAAAGGAGGGGTCAGCCATCCTCGCATCCCTTGCCTTTATTTGTCTGCAGCCAATTGGTTGTGCCATGGGTGCTGCGATGTCCATTCCTCCGTGGATTCTCCTTGGGATTTCTGGAGCTGAAGGGCCCTGTTGCTTCTAAACATAGAGAAAGACTTTAGAGTAAGCAGTCATTCCCTTTACAACATTCCTCATTCTATTGTGGCTTCTTTGGGGGGAAATTATTGAGGAACAACGTAAATCGTCTTATTTCCTAACCAAAAAGAGGGGAAATGCCCAACACACCAGATGCTCCCGAGCCAGGGTACTTGGTGGCCTTACACTGAGGTGCATGATGAGTTCTTGGCAGGAAAGGCTGCTGTGTGCAACCATATGTCTAACTGGTCAGAAATCTGAGGTGCCTGCCTATTGTACCCTGGCTGAGTCTCTGTGGCCAGCCATGTACCGGCTTCAGACATGCTGCCTATCCTTGGTTCTCGTCCCATTGCTTTCTACAGGAGAGGTCAGCCATACTCGCATGCCTTGCCTTTATTTGTCTGCAGCCATTTGGTTGTGCGATGCGTGCTGCGCACGTCCATTACTCCGTGGGTTGTCCTTGAGATTTCCAGGGCTGAAAGGACCTTACCCTTCTGAACAAGGAGAAGAACTTTAGTGTAAGTAGTCATTCTTTTTATTCCCCACCTCTTCCTATTGTGCTTTTTTTGGGGAACACCATTAAAAGCCAATGAGAAGGAACTAATTCCTAATCCAAAAGGGAAGAAATCCCCAAGCCACAAGATAGTCCCAACGCAGAGTACCTTGTAGCCTTGCATGGAGGTGCATGATGACTTCTTGGCAGGAAAAGCTGCAGTGGGCAGTCACATGTCTGACTGTACGTCAGTCTGAGGGGCCAGCAACTTGTATCCTGACTGGGCCTTTGTACCTGGGCCGCATACCAGGTTGTGATATTTCACCTCACCTTGGTTCTCGTCTCTATCGCTTTGGAAGGAGAGTTCAGCCATCATTTGCTACCTTCCCTTCTTTTATATGCAGCCAATTGGTTGTCCCATGGGTGCTGCCGACGTCCATTCCCCCCTGGATTCTCCTTAGGATTTCCAGGACTGAAAGAACCTGCCCCTTCTGAAGAAAGAGAAGCACTTTAGAGTAAGCAGTCATTGCCTTTACAACTTTCCTCTAACTATTTGGGCTTCTTTGGGTGAAACTACTCAGTAACAATTAAAATGTTCTTATTTCCTAACCAAAAATAGGGGAAATGCCCAACACATGGGTAATCCCGAGCCAGGGTACTTGGTGGCCTTACACTGAGGTGCATGATGAGTTCTTGGCAGGAAAGGCTGCTGTGTGCAACCATATGTCTAACTGGTCAGAAATCTGAGGGGCCCGCATATCGTACCCTGGCTGGGTCTCTGTGGCCAGCCGTGTACCGGCTCGAGACATGCCACCTCTCTTTGGTTGTCGTCCCCATAGCTTTCCAAAGGAAGGGTCAGCCATCCTTGCATGCCTTGCCTTTATTTGTCTGCAGCCAATTGGTTGTGCCATGGGTGCTGCCCGCCTCCATTCCTCCGTGGATTCTCCTTGGGATTTCCTGGGATGAAAGGAGCTGTCCTTCCTGAAAAGGAGAAAGATTTTTGAGTAAGCAGTCCTTCCTTTTATTCCCCTCCCCTTCCCCTTGGAGCTCCTCTAGGCCAAAAGATAGAGACCCAGTGGGACTGTCCTTATTTTTTACTCACAAAAGGGAAAAAACTCCCAACACATCAGACGGCCCCGAGCCAGGGTATGAGGCGGCCTAGCACTGAGGTGCCTGATGAACTCTTGGCAGGAAAGGCTGCTGCGTGCAACACATGTCTGAGTGAAGCAGGATTCTGAGGGGCCAGCACTTTGTACCCTGGCTGGGCCTTTCCCCTGGCCATCCTTAAGAGGCAACTAGCCTGGGGAGTTGTCCCCCTTGGCATTCCCTGGCCTCTCGAGTAATAGTAGCAAGACCTCTAGGCCCCCCAACCCTCGGGCCCTCACAAACACAGGCCTTTCCTGCTACCTCTAGCCTCCCCAGGAAGGTGTCACAGCCCAACTTCCAGCACCAGCATCCCTAGGAGCTAAAGGCGAGAAAAGCCTGGAGCTTCCCGAAATCTGGGCTCATCCCTTTTGAGGAGCGTTGGACTCTGGATATCCTTAAATCCAGCACCACAGAACCCAAATGGCCCATCCTCCATGAACTATCCATGGGAATTTCAGTGTTGAAAGGACTGATCTCTTCTGAAAATGGAAAACATCCTCAAAGTAAGCAGTCAATCCAGTTATTCACCATCATCTTCCTACTGGACCTTCTTTGGGATAAACTATTGAGGACCAATGGAAATGGTCTTATTTCCTAACTGAAATAAGGGGAAATGCACAACATACCAGATGCTCCCAAGCCAGGGTACTTGGTGGCCTGACACTAAGGTGAATGATGAATTCTTGGCAGGAAAGGCTGCTGTGTGCAACCATATGTCTAATTGGTCAGAAATCTGAGGGGCCCACATATTATACCCTGGCTGGGTCTCTTTGACCACGCATATATTGGGTGGAGACATGTTGCCTCTATTTTGATTTGGTCAGCATCGCTTTTCAAAGAGGACAGCCATCACGCATGCCTTGCCTTTATTTCTCTGCAGCCAATTGGTTGTGCCATGGGTGCTGCCCAGTGCCATTCCTCCATGGATTCTCCTTGGGATTTCCGTGGGATGAAAAAGAGAAAGATTTTTGAGTAAGGAGTCCTTCCTTTTATTCCCCTCTGCCAACCCTTAGGACTACTCTTGGCCAAAAGATTGACACCCAATGGGAGTGTCCTTATTTTTAACTCATAAAAGGGAAAAAAATCCTAAAATACCAGAAAAAACTAAGCAAGGGTAGGAGGCGGCATAGCACTGAGGTGCATAATGAATTCTTGTCAGGAAAAGCTGCTATGGGCAATACATGTCTGACTGCAGCAGGATTCTGACGGGCCAGCATTTTGTACCCTGGCTGGGCATTTGACCCCAGGGAGCACACCAGGTTCTTATATTTCCCCTTTCTTTGGTTCTCATGCCCATAGCTTTGCAAGGAGACTCCTGCCACCATTTGCTACCTTTCCGTTATTAGTCTACAGCAAATTAGTTGTGCCAGGGGTGCCGCCCACTTCCATTCCTCCGTGGATTCTCCTTGGGCTTTCGGGAGCTGAAAGGACCTGTCCCTCCTGAACGAGGAGAAAGACTTTAGCTAAAGTAAGCAGTCATTCTTTTTATTCTCCTCTTCTTCCCATTGTGTCTTCCTTCAAGAAACCTTTACAAACTAATAAGAAGGAACTAGATTCTGACCAAAATGGAGAAAAATCCCCAACACATCAGAAGTTCCCAAGGCAGGGTACCTGGCAGCCTTGCACTGAGGAGCATAATGAGTTCTTGGCAGGAAAGGCTGCTTTATGCAACCATATGTCTTACTTTGCCAGAGGTCTGAACAACTGCATGTTGTACCCTTACTGGGCCTTTTCCCCGGGCAACATATGATGTTTTGATATTGTGCCTCTCCTTGGTTCTCATCCCCATCGCTTTCTTCAGGAGAGGTCAGCCATCCTCACATGCTTTGTGTTTATTTGTCTTTGGCCAATTTGTTGTACCACAGTTGCCGACAACCTCCATTCCTCCGTGGATTGTCCTTGGGATTTCCAGAGCTGAAACGACCCGTCCATCCTGAATGAAGAAAAAGCCGTTAGCGTAAGTGGTCATTCTTTTTAGTCCCCTCCTCTTCTTATTGTGACTGCCTTCAGTAAACTTTACAAACTTATGGGATGGACCAAAATTCTGACCAAAATGGGAAAAAATCGCCAACCTATCAAAGTTCCCAAGCCAGGGCATGTGGCGGCCTTGCACTGAGGTGCGTGATGAGTTCCTGGCAGGAAAAGTTGTTTATGCAACCATATGTCTGACTTCACCAGAGGTCTGAGCAGCCGCACCTTGTACCATGGTTGGGCCATTGACCCCAGGGAAAATATGAGATTTTGATATTATGCCCTGCCTTGGTTGTCATGCCCATAGCTTTGCAAGGAGAGTTCAGGCCTCATTTCCGATCTTTCCTTTATTTATCGGCAACCCTTTGGCTGTGCCAGGGGTGCCGCCCACCTCCATTCCTCCGTGGATTCTCCTGTGGATTTCCAGAGCTGAAAGGACCCGTCCCTCCTGAGCGAGGAGAAAGACTTTAGCGTAAGCCGTCATTCTTTCTATTCCCCTCCTCTTCCCATGGTGTCTTCCTTCTGGAACCCTTTATGAACTAATGGGAATGAGCTAGATGCTGACCAAATTGGGGGAAAATCCCCCTACCCAGGCGATATTCCCAAGCCAGGGTACCCAACGGCCCGTCACTGAGGTGCGTGAGGAGTTCTTGCCAGGAAGGGCTGCGGTGTGCAGCCACGTGTCTGACTGGAAGTCAATCTGAGCGGCCGCCCCTTGAACGCTGACTGGGCCTCTTCCCCAGCAACCTTTGAGGTTTTGATATTTCCCCTCTCCTTGGTTCTCCTCCCCGTAGCTTTGGAAGGAGACGGCAGCCATCATTTGCTACCTTTCCTTTATCTGTCTCCACCATTTTGTTGTACCACGGGTGCCGCCCACCGCCCGTCCTCCGTGGATTGTCCTTGGGACCTCCGGAGCCGAAAGGACCCGGCCCTCCTGAACGAGGAGAAAGACTTTAGCGTAAGCCGTCATTCTTTGCATTCCCCTCCTCTTCCCCTTGGGACTTCCCTTGGGAACACCATTGAGAGCCCATTGGAAGGAAGTGATTCCTTCCCCCACAAGGGCAGAAATCCACAAGCCAGCGGGTGGTCCCAAGCCAGGGTACCCGACGGCCCGGCACTGAGGTGCGTGATGAGTTCCTGGCAGGAAAGGCTGCGGAGTGCAGCCACGTGTCTGACTGCATCCCAAGTCTGAGCGGCCGCCCCTTGTAGCCTCCCTGGGCCTCTTCCCCGGGCAACATGGGAGGTTTTGACATTTCGCCTCTCCTTGGTTCCCCTCCCCGTAGCTTTGCGAGGAGAGTCCAGCCGTCATTTGCCACCCTTCCTTTATTGGTCTGCACCCATTTCGTGGTACCCCGGGTGCCGCCCACCGCCATTCCTCCGTGGGATCTCCTTGGGCTTTCCGGAGCTGACAGGACCCGTCCCTCCTGAACGAGGAGAAAGGCCTTAGCGTAAGCCGTCATTCTTGTTATTGCCCTCCTCTTCCCATGGTGACTGCCTTCAGGAAAGCGTTAGCAACGCATGGGAATGAACTAGATTCTGACCAAAATGGGGGAAAGTCCCCAAACCCCCAGATGGTCCCAAGCCAGGGGACCTGGCGGGCTGGCACTGAGGTGCGTGATGAGTGCCTGGCAGGAAAGACTGCTCTATGCAACTATATGTCTGACTGCGCCACCAGTGTGAGCGGCCGCGCCCTGGACCCTGGCTGGGCCGTTGTCCCCGGGGAGCATGCCAGGTTTTTGACATTTGGCCTCTCCTTGGTTCTCCTCCCCGTAGCTTTGCAAGGAGAGTCCAGCCGTCATTTGCCACCTTTCCTTTTATTTGTCTGCACGCGTTTCGTTGTACCACGGGTGCCGCCCACCGCCATTCCCCCGTGGGTTGTCCTTGGGATTTCCGGAGCTGAAAGGACCCGTTGCTCCTGAACGAGGAGACAGACCTTAGCGTAAGCCGCCATTCTTTCTACTCCCCTCCTCTTCCCATGGTGACTTCCTTTTGGAACACCATTAAGAGGCAATGGGTATGGACTCAGTCCTAATGCAAACGGGCAAGAGTCCCCCAAGCCCCAGAAGTTCCCAATCCAGGGTACCTGGCGGCCTGGCACTGAGGTGCGTGATGAGTGCCTGGCAGGAAAGACTGCTCTATGCAACTATATGTCTGACTGCGCCACCAGTCTGAGCGGCCGCGCCTTGCACCCTGGCTGGGCCTTTTCCCCGGGCAACATGTGAGGTTTTGATATTTCGCCTCTCTTTGGTTCTCCTGCCCATAGCTTTGCAAGGAGACTCCAGCCATCATTTGCCACCTTTCACTTTATTTGCCTGCACCCATTTCCTTGTACCATGGGTGCCGCCCACCGCCATTCCTCCGTGGATTCTCCTTGGGCTTTCCGGAGCTGAAAGGACCCCGTCCCTCCTGAGCGAGGAGAAAGACCTTAGCGTAAGCCGTCATTCTTTTTATTGCCCTGCTCTTCCCATGGTGTCTTCCTTCCGGAACCCTTTATGAACTACTGGGAACGAACTAGATGCTGACCAAATTGGGGGAAATTCCCCAACTCAGCCAATGCTACTGAGCCCCAGGATACCCGGCGGCCTGGCACTGAGGTGCGTGATGAGTTCTTGGCAGGAAAGGCTGCGGTGTGCAGCCACGTGTCTGACTGCGCCAGACGTCTGAGCGGTCGCACCCTTGTACCCTGGCTGGGCCTTTTTCCCCGGCCACACCCCAGGGCGAGATTGCTCCCATCGCCTTGTCCCCAGCAGGATCCAAGGAGCATTCAGCCTTGCTCTCTTAACCTTGCCTTTTTTTTTCTGCAGCCAGTTGGTTGTGCAGCGCAGAGCCGGCCCTTCTGAAAAGAGCAGAATGTCTTCAGAGTAAGCCGTCAATCCCGCTATTCACGCTCCTCTACCCAGTGTGACTTCCTTTGGGACAATCATTAAGAACAAATGGGAATGCACTAATACCTAATCCAAAAGGGGAAAAATCCCCAACAACCAAGAGGGTCTAGAGCCAGGGTACATGGCGGCCTGGCACTGAGGTGCATGATGAGTTCTCTGGAGGAAAGGCTGTGGTGTGCTACCACGTGTCTGACTGACCAGAGATCTGAGGGGCCCGCATATAGTACCCTGGCCGGGTCTCAGCAGCCTGCCACATACCGGCTGGAGACATGTCTCCTCTCTTTGTTTCTCTTCCCCATAGCTTTCCCAAGGAGGGGTAGGCCATGCTTCAACATGCCTCACCTTTACCTGTCAGCAGCCAATTGGTTGTGCCCTGGGTGCTGCCCACCTCCATTCCTCTGTGGATTCTCCTTGGGATTTCCTGGGATGAAAGGAGCTGTCCTTCCTGAAAAGGAGAAAGACTTTTGAGTAAGCAGTCCTTCCTTTTATTCCCCTGCGCTTCCCCTTCGGGCTCCTCTTGGCCAAAGGATGGACGCCCAGTGGGACTGTCCTTATTTTTCACTCACAAAAGGGAAAAACCTCCCAACAAATCAGACGACCCCAAGCCAGGGTACAAGGTTTTGATATTTCCTCTCTTCCTTGGTTCTCCCCATAGCTTTGGAAAGAGATTTCCGGCATCATTTTCCACCTTTCCGTTATTTGTCTACAGCCAATTAGTTGGGCCATGGGTGTGGCGACGTCCGTTCCTCTGTGGAATCTCCTTGGGCTTTCCGGAGCTGACAGGACCCGTCCCTCCTGAACGAGGAGAAAGGCCTTAGCGTAAGCCGTCATTCTTGTTATTGCCCTCCTCTTCCCATGGTGACTGCCTTCAGGAAAGCGTTAGCAACGCATGGGAATGAACTAGATCCTGACCAAAATGGGGGAAAGTCCCCAAACCCCCAGATGGTCCCAAGCCAGGGTTCGTGGCGGCCTGGCACTGAGGTGCGTGATGAGTTCTTGCCAGGAAGGGCTGCGGTGTGCAGCCACGTGTCTGACTGGAAGTCAATCTGAGTGGCTGCCCCTTGAAACATGACTGGGCCTTTTTCCCTGGGCAACCTTTGAGGTTTTGATATTTCCCCTCTCCTTGGTTCTCCTCCCCGTAGCTTTGGAAGGAGACTTCATCCATCATTTGCTACCTTTCCTTTATCTGTCTCCCTCATTTCGTTGTACCACGGGTGCCGGCCACCGCCCTTCCTCCGTGGATTCTCCTTGGGACCCCCGGAGCTGAAAGGACCCGGCCCTCCTGAATGAGGAGAAAGACTTTAGCGTAAGCCGTCATTCTTTCTATTCCCCTCCTCTTCCCATGGAGTCTTCTTCCGGAACCCTTTATGAACTACTGGGAACGAGCTAGATGCTGACCAAATTGGGGGAAAATCCCAAACCCAGCTGATGTTCCCGAGCCCCAGGGTATCAGCGGCCTGGCACTGAGGTGCGTGATGAGTTCTTGGCAGGAAAGGCTGCACGGGGCAGCCACGTGTCTGACTGCGCCAGAAGTCTGAGCGGTCGCACCCTTGTACCCTGGCTGGGCCTTTTTCCCTGGCCATACCCCAGGGCGAGATTGCTCCCATCGCCTTTTCCCCAGCAGGATCCAAGGAGTATTCAGCCTTGCTCTCTTAACCTTGCCTTTTTTTGTCTGCAGCCAGTTGGTTGTGCAGTGCAGAGCCGGCCCTTCTGACAAGAGCAGAATGTCTTCAGAGTAAGCCATCAATCCCACTATTCCCGCTCCTCTACCCAGTGTGACTTCCTTTGGGACAATCATTAAGAACAAATGGGAATGCACTAATACCTAATCCAAAAGGGGAAAAATCCCCAACACCCAAGAGGGTCCCGAGGCAGGGTACGTGGCGGCCCGGCACTGAGGTACATCATGAGATATTGGCAGGAAAGGCTGCTGTGTGCAACACATGTCTGAGTGAAGCAGGATTCTGAGGGGCCAGCACTTTGTACCCTGCCCGGCCTTGGCCCCCGGGGAGCCTACTAGGTTTTGATATTTCCCCTCTCCTTGGTTCTCCTCCCCGTAGCTTTGGAAGGAGACTTCCGCCATCATTTGCCACCTTTCCGTTATTTGTCTACAGCCAATTAGTTGTGTCATGGGTGCGGCAATGTCTATTCCTCCATGGATTCTCCTTGGGTTTTCCTGAGCTGAAAGGACCCGTCCCTACTGAGGGAGGAGGAAGACCTTAGTGTAAGCCGTCAATCTTTCTACTCCCCTCCTCTTCCCATGGTGTCTTCCTTCCGGAACCCTTTATGAACTAATGACAATGATCTAGATGCTGACCAAAATGGGGGAAAATCCCTAACCCAGCCAATGTTCCCGAAGCCCCAGGGTACCCGGCGGCCCGGCACTGAGGTGCGTGATGAGTTCTTGGCAGGAAAGGCTGCGCTGGGCAGCCACGTGTCTGCTCCCCAAGTCTGAGCGGCCGCACCTTCTACCCTGGCGCGGCCTCTTCCCTGGGCAACACGTGAGGTTTTGATGTGTCCCCTCTCCTTGGTTCTCCTCCCCTTAGCTTTGCAAGGAGAGTCCAGCCGTCATTTTCCACCTTTCCTTTGATTTGTCTGCCCCCATTTCCTTGTACCACAGGTGCCGCCCACCGCCATTTCTCCATGGATTCTCCTTGATGTTTCCGGAGCTGAAAGGACACGTCCCTCCTGAACGAGGAGAAAGATTTTAGCGTAAGCCGTCATTCTTTCTATTCCCCTGCTCTTCCCATGGCGTCTTCCTTCCGGAACCCTTTATGAACTAATGGGAACGAGCTAGATGCTGACCAAAATTGGGGCAATTCCCCAACCCAGCCGATGTTCCCGAGCCCCAGGGTATGTGGCAGCCTGGCACTGAGGTGCGTGATGAGATCTTGGCAGGAAAGGTTGCGGGGGGCAACCACATGTCTGACGTCAACCCAAGTCTGAGCGGCTGCCCCTTGTACCCTCCCTGGGCCTTTTCCCCGGGCAACCTTTGAGGTTTTGATATTTCCCCTCTCCTTGGTTCTCCTCCCCGTAGCTTTCGAAGGAGATGTCAGCCATCATTTGCTACCTTTCTTTTACCTGTCTCCCACGATTTGTGGTACCACGGATGCTGCCCACCTCCATTCCTCCGTGGATTCTCCTTGGGATTTCCTGGGATGAAAGGAGCCATCCTTCCTGAAAAGGAGAAAGACTTTTGAGTAAGCATTCTTTCCTTTTATTCCCCTGCGCTTCCCCTTGGGGCTCCTCTTAGCCAAAGGATCGACACCAGATGGGACTGTCCTTATTTTTCACTCACAAAAGGGAAAAAACACTCAACACATCAGACGGCCCCGAGGCAGGGTACGAGGCGGCCCAGCACTGAGGTGCGTGATGAATTCTTGGCAGGAAAGGCTGCTGCGTGCAACACATGTCTGAGTGAAGCAGGATTCTGAGGGGCCAGCACTTTGTACCCTGGCCGGGCCTTTCCCCTGGCCATCCTCAAGAGCCCGTCTTCTCAACTTGCCTGGGGAATTATCCCCCTTGGCATTCCCTGGCCTCTCGGGTTCTTGTAGCGAGACCTCTGGGCCCCCCAAGCCTCGGCCCTCACAATCACAGACCTTTCCTGCTACCTCTAGCCTCCCCAGGAAGGTGTTGCAGCCCAAGCTCCAGCACCAGCATCCCAAGGAGCTAAAGGCGAGAAAAGCCTGGAGCTTCCCAAAATCCGGGCTCATCCCTTTTGAGGAGCGTTGGACTCTGGCTATCCTTAAATCCAGCGCCAGAAAACCCAAATGGCCCATCCTCCACGAACTGTCCATGGGATTTTCAACACTGAAAGGAGCCATCTCGTCTGACCATGGAGAAGGTCTTCAAAGTAAGCAGTCAATACCGTTGTTCACCCTAGTTTCTCATCCAAAAGCGGAAACATCGCCAACACACCAGATTGTCCCGAGCCAGGGTACGTGGCAGCCTTGCACTGAGGTGCGTGATGAGATCTTGGCAGGAAAGGCTGCTGCGTGCAACACATGTCTGACTGAATCAGGAATCTGAGGGGCAGGCACTTTTGTACCCTGGCTGGGCCTTGGCCCCCAGGGAGCCTACCAGGTTTTGATATTTCCCCTCCCCTTTGTTCTCCTTCCCATAGCTTTGGAAGGAGACTTCTGCCATCATTTGCCACCTTTCCTTTATTTGTGTACAGCCAATTAGTTGTGCGATGGGTGCGGCGACTTCCATTCCTCCGTGGATTCTCCATGGGACCTCTGCAGCTGAAAGGACCCGTCCATCCTGAAGAAGGAGAAAGACTTTAGCGTAAGCCGTAATTCTTTCTATTCCCCTCCACTTCCCATGGTGTCTTCCTTCCGGAACCCTTTATGAACAATCGAGAACGATCTAGATGCTGACCAAAATGGGGGAAAATCCCCTAACCCAGCCGATGTTCCCAAGCCAGGGGACCCGGCGGCCCGGCACTGAGGTGCGTGATGAGTTCTTGCCAGGAAGGGCTGCGGCGTGCAGCCACGTGTCTGACTGGAAGTCAATCTGAGCGGCCGCCCCTTGAACCCTGGCTGGGCCTCTTCCCCAGGCAACATATGAGCTTTTGATATTTCCCCTCTCCTTGCTTCTCCTCTCTGTAGCTTTGGAAGGAGAGGTCCGCCATCATTTGCTACCTTTCTTTACCTGTCTCCCCCATTTTGTGGTACCCCGGTTGCCGCCCACCGCCCTTCCTCCATGGATTGTCCTTGGGACCTCCGGAGCCAAAAGGACGCGGCCCTCCTGAACAAGGAGAAAGACTTTAGCGTAAGCCATCAATCTTTTCATTCCCCTCCTCTTCCGCTTGGGACTTCTCTTGGGGACACCATTGAGAGCTCATGGGAATGAAGTAATTCCTCCCCCCACAAGGGCACAAATCCGCAAGCCAGCAGATGGTCCCAAACCAGGGTACCCGACGGCCCGGCACTGAGGTGCGTGATGAGTTCTTGGCAGGAAAGGCTGCGTGTGCAACCACGTGTCTGACTGCATTGCAAGTCTGAGTGGCCGCCCCTTGTAGCCTCCCTGGGCCTCTTCCCCGGGCAAAATGTGAGGTTTTGATATTTTGCCTCTCCTTGGTTCCCCTCCCCATAACTTTGCATGGAGAGTCCAGCCGTCATTTGCCACACTTCCTTTATTTGTCTGCATCCATTTTGTTGTACCATGGGTGCCGCCCACCACCATTCCTCCGTGGATTCTCCTTGGGCTTTCCAGAGCTGAAAGGACCCGTCCCTCCTGAACGAGGAGAAAGGCCTTAGCGTAAGCCGTCATTCTTGTTATTCCCCTGCTCTTCCCATGGTGACTGCCTTCAGGAAAGTGTTACGAACGCATGGGAATGAACTAGATTCTGACCAAAATGGGGGAAAGTCCCCAAACCCCCAGATGGTCCTAAGGCAGGGGACCTGGCGGGCTGGCACTGAGGTGCATGATGAGTGCCTGGCAGGAAAGGCTGTGGAGTGCAGCCACGTGTCTGACTGTACGTCAGTCTGAGCGGCCGCCCCTTGAACCCTGGCTGGTCCTTTTCCCCGGGCAACATGTGAGGTTTTGATATTTCACCTCTCTTTGGTTCTCCAGCCCATAGTTTTGCAAGGAGACTCCAGCCATCATTTGCCACCTTTCACTTTATTAGCCTGCACCCATTTCCTTGTACCATGGGTGCCGCACACCGCCATTCCTCTGTGGATTCTCCTTGGGATTTCCGGAGCTGAAAGGACCCGTCCCTCCTGAATGAGTAGAAAGACTTTAGCGTAAGCCGTCAATCTTTCTATTCCCCTCCTCTTCCCATGGTGTCTTCTTTCCGGAACCCTTTATGAACTACTGGGAACGAACTAGATGTTGACCAATTTGGGGGAAAATCCCCAACCCAGCCGATGTTCCTGAGCCCCTGGGTACGCGGTGGACTGGCACTGAGGTGCGTGATGAGTTCTTGGCAGGAAAGGCTGTGCTTGGCAGCCACATGTCTGACTGCGCCAGAAGTCTGAGCGGTCGCACCCTTGTACCCTGGCTGGGCCTTTTTCCCGGCCATACCCCAGGGCGAGATTGCTCCCATCGCCTTGTCCCCAGCAGGATCTAAGGAGCATTCAGCCTTGCTCTCTTTAACCTTGCCTTTTTTTTCTGCACCAGTTGGTTTGCAGGAGAGCCGGCCCTTCTGAAAACAGAAAGTCTTCAGAGTGGCCCAATCCCCGCATTCACGCTCCTCTACCCAGTGTGGACTTTTGGGATAATTAAGAACAAATGGGAATGCACAATAAACCAAAAGGGGAAAAATCCCCAACAAACCAAGAGGGCGAGCCAGACATGGCCCGGCACTGAGGTGCAGATGAGTTCTCTGGGGAAAGGCTTGGGGTACCACGTGTCTGACTGACCAGAGATCTGGGGGCCCGTATGTACCCTGGCCGGGTCCAGCAGCCTGCCACAACCGGCTGGAGACATGTCTCCCCTTTTGTTTCTCTTCCCCCAAGCTTTCCCAAGGAGGGGGGCCAGCTTCAAATGCCCTCACCCCGCAAGCCAATTGGTTGTGCCCGCCCAGCCATTCCTCTGTGGATTCTCCTTGGGATTTTGGGAGGGAGTGTCCTTCCTGAAAAGGAGAAAGACATTTAAGAAGCATTCCTTCCTTTTTTCCCGTTTCCCCTTGGGGTTCCTTCCTTGGCCAAAGGAACACCGATGGACTGTCCTTATTTTTCACCAAAAGGGAAAACCCCAACACATCAGATGGCCCGGCCAGGGACAAGGCGGCCCGCACTGAGGGCCTGATGAATTTTTGGGGAAAGGCTGCTGTGCAACACATGTCTGAGTGAAGAGGATTCTGAGGGGCCGCACACCCTGGCCGGGCCTATCCACTGGCCATCCCCAAGAGCCGTCTTCAACTTGTAATTATCCCCTTGGCATTCCCTTGGCCCTTCGGGTTCTTTCGGACCCTGGGCCCCCGCCTCCCCTCAAATCACAGACCTTCCGCCTCTAGCCTCCCCAAGAAGGTGTTGCAGCCCAAGCTCCAGCACCAGCATCCCAAAGAGCTAAAGGCGAGAAAAGCCTGGAGCTTCCCAAAATCCGGGCTCATCCCTTTTGAGGAGCGTTGGACCCATCCAACCACGCCAGAAACCCAAATGGCCCATCCTCCAGTACGTCCATGGGATTTTCAACACTGAAAGGGAGCCATCCGTCTGACCATGGGAAGGTCTTAAAAGTAAGCAGTCAAACCGTTGTTCACCCCTAGTTTCTCATCCAAAAGCAGAAACATCGCCAACACACCAGATTGTCCCAAACCAGGGTACGTGGCAGCCTTGCACTGACGTGCGTGATGACATCTTGGCAGGAAAGGCTGCTGCGTGCAACACATGTCTGATTGAATCAGGAATCTGAGTGGTCAGCACTTTTGTACCCTGGCTGGGCCTTGCCCCCCGGGGAGCCTACCAGGTTTTGATATTTCCCCTCTCCTTGATTTTCCTTCCCGTAGCTTTGCAAGGAGACTTCCGCCATCATTTGCCACCTTTCCGTTATTTGTCTACAGCCAATTACTTGTGCCATGGGTGCGGCGAATTCTATTCCTCCGTGGATTGTCCTTGGGACCTCTGGAGCTGAAAGGACCCGTCGCTCCTGAGCAAGGAGACAGACCTTAGCATAAGCCGTCACTCTTTGGATTCCTCTCCTCTTCATATGGTGACTGCCTTCAGGAAAGCGTTACGAACGCAGGGGAATGAATTAGATTCTGACCAAAACAGAGGAAAGTCCCCAAACCCCCAGATGGCCCCAAGCCATGGTACCTGGCGGCCTGGCATTCTGGTGAGTGATGAGTTCCTGGCAGGAAAAACTGGTCTATGCAACTATATGTCTGACTGCGCCAAGAGTCTGAGAGGCCGCACCTTGCACCCTGGCTGGGCCTTTGTGCCCGGGGAGCATTCCAGGTTTTGATCTTTCACCCCGCCTTGGTTCTCATGGCCATATCTTTGGAAGGAGACTTCCGCCTTGGGATTACCGGAGCTGAAAGGACCTGTCCCTCCTGAACCTGGAGAAAGACCTTAGCGTAAGCAGTCATTCTCGTTATTTACCCTCCTCTTCCCATGGGGACTTCCTTTTGGAACACCCTTAAGAGCCAATGGGTGTGACCTAATTCCTAATGCAAAAGGGGAAAAATCCCCAAACCCCCAGATGGTCCCAAGCCAGGGTACCTGGTGGCCTGGCACTGAGGTGCGTGATGAGTTCCTGGCAGGAAAGGCTGCAGAGTGCAGCCACGTGTCTCACTGTACGGCAGTCTGAGCAGCCGCCCCTTGAACCCTGGCTGGGCCTTTTCCCCGGGCAACATGTGAGGGTTTGATATTTCACCTCTCTTTGGTTCTCCTGCCCATAGCTTTGCAAAGAGACTCCAGCCATCATTTGCCAACTTTCACTTTATTTGCTTGCACCCATTTCCTTGTACCATGGGTGCTGCCCAGCGCCATTCCTCCGTGGATTCTCCTTGGGCTTTCCGGCGCTGAAAGGACCCCGTCCCTCCTGAGCGAGGAGAAAGACCTTAGCGTAAGCCGTCATTCTTTTTATTGCCCTGCTCTTCCCATGGTGTCTTCATTCCGGAACCATTTATGAACTACTGGGAACAAACTAGATGCTTACCAAATTGGGGGAAAGTCCCCAACCCAGCTGATGTTCCCGAGCCCCAGGGTACCAAGCGGCCTGGCACTGAGGTGCGTGATGAATTCTTGGCAGGAACGGCTGCAGTGTACAGCCACGTGTCTGACTGCACCAGACTTCTGAGTGGTCGTACCCTTGTACCCTGGCTGGGCTTTTTGCCCGGGCAGCCTATGAGGTTTTGATATTTCCCCTCTCCTTGCTTCTCCTCCCCGTAGCATGGCAAGGAAGCCCCCGCCATTATTTGCCACCTTTCCTTTATTTGTCTACGCCCAATTGGTTGTGCCAGGGGTGCTGCCCACCGCCATTCCTCTGTGGATTCTCCTTGGGATTTTCGGAGCTGAAAGGACCCGTCCATCCTGAACGAGGAGAAAGACTTTAGCGTAAGCAGTCATTCTTTCTATGCCCCTCCTCTTCCCATGGCGTCTTCCTTCCGGAACCCTTTATGAACTAATGGGAACGAGCTAGATGCTGACCAAATTGGGGGAAAATCCCCAAACCCAGCCGATGTTCCCAAGCCAGGGGACCCGGCGGCCCGGCACTGAGGTGCGTGAAGAGTTCTTGGCAGGAAAGGCTGCGGTGTGCAACCACGTGTCTGACTGCATCCCAAGTCTGAGCGGCCGCCCCTTGTAGCCTCCCTGGGGCTCTTCCCCGGGCAACATGTGAGGTTTTGACATTTTGCCTCTCCTTGGTTCCCCTCCCCTTAGCTTTGCTAGGAGAGTCCAGCCGTCATTTGCCACCCTTCCTTTATTTATCTGCACCCATTTCGTGGTACCCCGGGTGCCGCCCACTCCCATTCCTCCGTGGAATCTCCTTGGTCTTTCCGGAGCTGAAAGGACCTTTCTCTCCTGAGTGAGGGGGAAGACCTTAGCGTAAGACGCCATTCTTTCTCTTCCCCTCCTCTTCCTATGGTGACTTCCTTTTGGAACACCATTAAGAGGCAATGGGTATGAACTCAATCCTAATGCAAACAGGGAAGTGTCCCACAACCCCCAGAAGTTCCCAATCCAGGGTACCTGGCGGCCGGGGACTGAGGTGCGTGATGAGTGCCTGGCACGAAAGCCTGCTGCGTGCAACACATGTCTGACTGAATCAGGAATGTGAGGGGCAAGCACTTTTGTAGCCTGGCGGGGCCTTTATCCCCGGGGGAGCATACCAGGTTTTTGACATTTCGCCTCCCCTTGGCTCCTCTCCCCGCAGCTTTGCAAGGAGGGTTCAGGCCTCATTTCCCGTCTTTCCTTTCTTTGTCGGCAGCCCTTTGGCTGGACCACGGGTGCCGCCCACCGCCATTCCTCCGTGGATTCTCCTTGGGCTTTCCGGAGCGGAAAGCACCCCGTCCCTCCTGAGCGAGGAGAAAGACCTTAGCGTAAGCAGCCTCCATTTCCCCTTCCCAGGGGACTTCCCACCCTGGCCGGGGTGACCCACCCTAAGCAAAGGGGAAAAACCCCAAACCCCCAGATGGTCCCGCCAGGGACCTGGGGCCTGGCACTGAGTTGGTGATGGCCTGGCAGGGGCTGGGGGGCCATGTGTCTGACTGCACGTCAGTCTGAGCGGCCGCCCCTTGAACCCTGGCTGGGCCTTTTCCCCGGCCAACATGTGAGGTTTTGATATTTCACCTCTCTTTGGTTCTCCTGCCCATAGCTTTGCAAGGAGACTCCAGCCATCATTTGCCACCTTTCCTTTTATTTGTCTGCATTGTTTTTAAGGGTGGCCCCACCCATTCCCCCTGTTGTCCTTGGGGTTTGGAGTGAAAGGACCCGTTGTCCTGAACGAGGAGTCAGACCTTAGCGTAAGCCGCCATTCTTTCTACTCCCCTCCTCTTCCCATGGTGACTTCCTTTTGGAACACCATTAAGAGGCAATGGGTATGGACTCAGTCCTAATGCAAACGGGGAAGAGTCCCCCAACCCCCAGAAGTTCCCAATCCAGCGTACCTGGCGGCCTGGCACTGAGGTGCGTGATGAGTGCCTGGCAGGAAAGACTGCTCTATGCAACTAAGTCTGACTGGGCCACGCGAGCGGCCGGCCTGCACCCTGGCTGGGCCTTTGTACCCGGGGAGCATCCCAGGTTTTGATCTTTCGCCCCCCCCCCTTGGTTCTCATGGCCATATCTTTGCAAGGAGACTTCTGCCTTGGGAATACCGGAGCTGAAAGGACCTGTCCCTCCTGAACCTGGAGAAAGACCTTAGCGTAAGCCGTCATTCTTTTTATTGCCCTGCTCTTCCCATGGTGTCTTCCTTCCGGAACCCTCTATGAAGTACTGGGAACGAACTAGATGCTGACCAAATTGGGGGAAAGTCCCCAACCCAGCCGGTGTTCCCGAGCCCCTGGGTACCCGGCGGCCTGGCACTGAGGTGCGTGATGAGTTCTTGGCAGGAAAGGCTGCGGTGTGCAGCCAACGGTTGACGCGCCCAGACGCCGAGCGGCGCACCCTTGTACCCGGTGGGCCTTTTTCCCCGGCCACACCCCAGGGCGAGAGCCCCATCGCCTTGTCCCCAGGATCCAAGGAGATTCAGCCTTGCCTCTTAACCTTGCCTTTTTGTCCGCAGCCGTTGGTTGTGGGAGAGCCGGGCCCTTCTGAAAAGAGGAATGTCTTCAGGAAGGCAATCCCGCTATTCAGGCTCCCTCTACCCAGTGTGACTTCCTTGGGGACAATCATTAAGAACAAATGGGAATGCACTAATACCTAGTCCAAAAGGGGAAAAATCCCCAACACCTAAGAGGGTCCCGAGCCAGGGTACGTGGCGGCCTGGCACTGAGGTGCGTGATGAGATCTTGGCAGGAAAGGTTGCGGGGGGCAACCACGTGTCTGACGCAACCGTTTTGGAGGGCCGCCCCTTGTACCCCCCCTGGGCCTTTCCCGGGCAACCATGAGGTTTTATTTTCCCTCTCCTCCCCGTAGCTTGGCAAGGAGGCCCCCCGTTTTTGCCACCTTTCCTTTATTTGTCTGGCCCATGTTTTAGGGTGGCCCACCTCCATTCCTCCGTGGATTCTCCTTGGTCTTTCCGGAGCTGAAAGGACCCGTCCCTCCTGAGTGAGGGGGAAGACCTTAGCGTAAGCCGCCATTCTTTCTATTCCCCTCCTCTTCCCATGGTGACTTCCTTTTGGAACACCATTAAGAGGCAGTGGGTATGAACTCAGTCCTAATGCAAACGGGGAAGGGTCCCCCAAGCCCCAGAAGTTCCCAATCCAGGGTACCTGGCGGCTTCCTGAGGTGGATGTGCCTGGCAGGAAAGGCTGCCGCGTGCAACACATGGCTGACTGAATCAGGAATCTGAGGGGCCAGCACTTTTGTACCCTGGCTGGGCCTTTGTCCCCGGGGGAGCACACCAGGTTTTTGACATTTCGCCTCCCCTTGGCTCCTCTCCCCGCAGCTTTGCAAGGAGGGTTCAGGCCTCATTTCCGGTCTTTCCTTTCTTTGTCGGCAGCCCTTTGGCTGGACCACGGGTGCCGCCCACCGCCATTCCTCCGTGGATTCTCCTTGGGACCTCCGGAGCTGAAAGGACCCGTGCATCCTGAACGAGGAGAAAGATTTTAGCGTAAGCCGTCATTCTTTCATTCCCTCCTCTTCCCATGGCGTCTTCCTTCCGGAACCCTTTATGAACTAATGGGAACGGGTGATGTGACCGAAAAAATCCCCGCCAGGGGACCTGGCCCCGGCACTGGGTGAGTTCTGAGGAAGGGCCGCCGGGGGCAGCCACGTCTGACTGAAGTCAACGAGCGGGCCGCCCCTTGAACCCTGGCGGGCCCTTCCCCGGGCAACCTATGGCTTTGCTTTTCCCCTCCTTGTTTCCTCCCCAGCTTTGGAAGGGGAGGTCCGCCATCATTTGCTACCGCCTTTCCTGTCTCCCATTTCCGGGTACCCCGGCCACCACCCGCCCTTCCTCCGTGGATTGTCCTTGGGACCTCCGGAGCCGAAAGGACCCGGCCCTCCTGAACAGGGGGAAAGGACTTTAGGTGCCGTCATTTTTGACCCTCCCTTCCCCTTTGTGACTTCCCCAAACCATTGAGGCCCTGGGAATGAAGATCCCCCCAAAGGGAAACGCAAGCCAGCGGGGGTCCCAAGCCCCGGGTACCCGACGGGCCCGCACTGAGGGGTGAGAGTTCTTAGGAAAGGCTGCGGAGTGCAGCCACGTGTCTGACTGCATCCCAAGTCGAGCGGTTTAGCCTCCCTGGGCCTTTCCCCGGGCAACATGGGGGTTTTAATTTCGCCTCCCCTGGTTCCCTCCCCGTAGCTTTGGGAGGAGAGTCCGCCGCATTTGCCACCCTTCCTTTTTGGTCTGCACCCATTTCGTGGGGCCCCCGGGTGCCCCCAAACGCCATTCCCTCCGTGGGATCTCCTTGGGTTTCCGGGTGAAGGGACCCTCCCTCCAACGAGGAGAAAGGCCTGCGTAAGCGCCGAAGGTGTTAAAGGTTAAACGCATGGGAAAACGGATTCTGACCGGGGGAAAGTCCCAAACCCCAGATGGTCCCGCCAGGGACCTCGGGCTGGCATGAGGTGGGATGAGTGCCTGGCAGGAAAGACTGCTCTATGCAACTATATGTCTGACTGCGCCACCAGTGTGAGCGGCCGCCCCCTGGCCCTTGGCTGGGCGGTCCCCGGGAGCATGCCAGGTTTTTGACATTTGGCCCTCCCTTGGTTCTCCTCCCCGAGCTTTGCAAGGAGAGTCCAGCCGTATTTGCCATTTCCTTTTATTTGTCTGCCGCCGGTTTAAGGTGCCGCCCCAACGCCATTCCCCGGGTTGTCCTTGGGATTTCCCGAGCTGAAAGGACCCGTTGTCCCGAACAGGGGAACAGACCTTAGCTAAGCCGCCATTTTTCTACCCCTCTTCCCATGGTGACTTCCCTTTTGGAACACCATTAAGAGGCAATGGGTTGGACTCAGTCCTAATGCAAACGGGAAGAGTCCCCGCCCCAAAGTTCCCAATCCAGGGTACCTGGCGGCCTGGCACTGAGGTGCGGAAGTGCCTGGCAGAAAACGCTCATGCAACATATGTCTGACTGGCCACCGCCCGAGCGGCCGCGCCTTGCACCCTGGCTGGGCCTTTGTCCCCGGGGAGCATCCCAGGTTTTGATCTTTCCCCCCCCCTTGGTTCCCCGGCCATTCTTTGCAAAGACTTCCGCCTTGGGATTACCGGAGCTGAAAGGACCGTCCCTCCTGAACCTGAGAAAGACCCCAAAGCAGTCATTTCTTATTTACCCTCCCTCTTTGGGGACTTCCTTTGGAACACCCCAGAGCCAATGGGTGTGACCCCAATCAAAAAGGGGAAAAATCCCCAAACCCCCAGATGGTCCCAAGCCGGACCCCGGCCGGCACCCGAGTTGCGGGATGAGTTCCTCAAGAAAAGGGGTGCAGCCACGTCTGACTGCACGGGCCGCCCCTTGAACCTGGGGGTTTCCCCAAATGGGTTTGATATTTGCCTTTCCCTTTGGTTTCCTGCCCATATTTGCAAAGACCCGCCATCATTTGCCACCTTTCCGTTATTTGCCTGCACCCATTTCCCTTACCATGGGCCCACCGCCATTCCTCCGTGGATTCTCCTTGGGCTTTCCGGAGCGGAAAGCACCCCGTCCCTCCTGAGCGAGGAGAAAGACCTTAGCGGCCCAATTCTTTTATTGCCCTGTTTTCCCATGGTGCTCCTTCCGGAACCCTCTATGAAGTACTGGGAACGAACTAGATGCTGACCAAATTGGGGGAAAGTCCCCAACCCAGCCGGTGTTCCCGAGCCCCTGGGTACCCGGCGGCCTACGAGGTGCGGATGAGTTCTGGAGGAAGGGGGGTGGAACGTGTCTGACTGCGCCAGACGCCGAGCCGGGTCGCACCCTTGTACCCCCGGCTGGGCCCCCCGCCCACCCCAGGGCAACCCCACGCCTTGTCCCCAGCAGGACCAAGGAGCATTCAGCCTTGCTCTCTTAACCTTGCCTTTTTGTCCGCAGCCAGTTGGTTGGCAGGCAGAGCCGGCCCTTCTGAAAAGAGCGAATGTCTTCAGAGTAAGCCAATCCCGCTATTCAGGCCCTCTACCCAGGTGACTTCCTTTGGGGAAACAAAGAACAAATGGGAATGCACTTACCTAGTCCGGGGAAAAAATCCCCAACACCAAGAGGGTCCGGCCAGGGAGGGCGGCCTACCGAGGGGTGATGAGATCTTGGCAGGAAAGGTTGCGGGGGGCAACCACGTGTCTGACGTCAACCCAGTTCTGAGCGGCCGCCCCTTGTACCCTCCCTGGGCCTTTTCCCCGGGCAACCTATGAGGTTTTGATATTTCCCCTCTCCTTGCTTCTCCTCCCCGTAGCTTGGCAAGGAGGCCCCCGCCGTTATTTGCCACCTTTCCTTTATTTGTCTGCGCCCAATTGGTTGTGCCAGGGGTGCCGCCCACCTCCATTCCTCCGTGGATTCTCCTTGGTCTTTCCGGAGCTGAAAGGACCCGTCCCTCCTGAGTGAGGGGGAAGACCTTAGCGTAAGCCGCCATTCTTTCTATTCCCTCCCTTCCCATGGGACTTTTTTG
This sequence comes from Sarcophilus harrisii, assembly GCF_902635505.1. NCBI lineage: Eukaryota > Metazoa > Chordata > Mammalia > Dasyuromorphia > Dasyuridae > Sarcophilus > Sarcophilus harrisii. Next base: position 62,900,501 of record NC_045432.1, read on the forward strand.
GAACAACCATTAAGAGGGGGGTAGAACTCAGTCCTAATGCAAACGGGGAAGGGTCCCCCAAGCCCCAGAAGTTCCCAATCCAGGGTACCTGGCGGGCTGTCACTGAGGTGCGTGATGTGTGCCTGGCAGGAAAGGCTGCCGCGTGCAACACATGGCTGACTGAATCAGGAATCTGAGGGGCCAGCACTTTTGTACCCTGGCTGGGCCTTTGTCCCCGGGGGAGCACACCAGGTTTTTGACATTTCGCCTCCCCTTGGCTCCTCTCCCCGCAGCTTTGCAAGGAGGGTTCAGGCCTCATTTCCGGTCTTTCCTTTCTTTGTCGGCAGCCCTTTGGCTGGACCACGGGTGCCGCCCACCGCCATTCCTCCGTGGATTCTCCTTGGGACCTCCGGAGCTGAAAGGACCCGTGCATCCTGAACGAGGAGAAAGATTTTAGCGTAAGCCGTCATTCTTTCTATTCCCCTCCTCTTCCCATGGCGTCTTCCTTCCGGAACCCTTTATGAACTAATGGGAACGGGCTAGATGCTGACCGAATTGGGGGAAAATCCCCCAAGCCAGGGGACCCGGCGGCCCGGCACTGAGGTGCGTGATGAGTTCTTGCCAGGAAGGGCTGCCGGCGTGCAGCCACGTGTCTGACTGGAAGTCAATCTGAGCGGCCGCCCCTTGAACCCTGGCCGGGCCTCTTCCCCCCGAGCGCTTTTCCCCTCCTTGCTTTCCCTCCCCAGCTTTGGAAGGGAGGTCCGCCATCATTTGCTACCGTTCCACCGTCTCCCCATTTTGGACCCCGGTTGCCGCCCACCGCCCTCCGTGGATTTCCACCTCCCGAGCCGGGACCCGGCCCTCCTAACGAGGGAGGATTTAGCGAAGCCGGGCCATTCTTTTGCATTCCCCTCCCTTCCCTTGTGACTTCCCCTGGGGAACACCATTGAGAGCCCATGGGTTTGGGCACCCTTTCCCCCACAAGGGGAAACCCAAGCGCGGGGGTCCCAAGCCCCAGGGTACCCGGGCCCGGCACTGAGGTGTGATGGTTCTTGAAAGGCTGGGAGGCAGCCACGGTCTGACTGCATCCCAAGTCTGAGCGGCCGCCCCTTGTAGCCTCCCTGGGCCTCTTCCCCGGGCAACATGGGAGGTTTTGCATTTTGCCTCCTTGGTTCCCCCCCGTAGCTTTGCAAAGAGTCCAGCCCAAACCCCCTTTATTGGTCTGCACCCATTTCGGGGCCTCCGGTGGCCCCACCGCCATTCCTCCGTAATTCCTTGGGCTTTCCGATGGGACCGTCCCTCCTGAACGAGGGGAGAAAGGCCTTAGCGAAGCCGCCTTTTTTGCCCCCCTTCCCATGGTGACTGCCTTAGGAAAGCGTTAGCAACGCATGGAATGAATGATTCTGACCAAAATGGGGAAAGTCCCCAAACCCCAGAGGGCCCAAGCCAGGGCTCGGGGCTGGCATGAGGTGCGTGATGAGTGCCTGGCAGGAAAGACTGCTCCACAACAGTCTGACTGCGCCACCAGGTGAGCGGGCCGGCCCTGACCCTGGGGGCTGTCCCGGGGAGATGCCAGGTTTTGACATTTGGCCTCTCCTTGCTCCTCCCCAGTTTTGAAGGAGAGTCCAGCCGTCATTTGCCACCTTCCTTTATTTGTCTGCAGTTGGTACCACGGGGCCGCCCACCGCCATTCCCCGGGGTCCCCGGGATTTCCAGCTGAAAGGACCCGTTCCCGAACAGGAGACAGACCTTAGGTAAGGTCTTTTCTACCCCTCCCTTCCCATTGACTTTTTTGGCACCCATTGAGGCAATGGGTATGACTCAGTCCCAGAAACGGGCAAGAGTCCCCCAAGCCCCAGAAGTTCCCAATCCAGGGTACCTGGCGGCCTGGCACTGAGGTGCGTGATGAGTGCCTGGCAGGAAAGACTGCTCTATGCAACTATATGTCTGACTGCGCCACAAGTCTGAGCGGCCGCGCCTTGCACCCTGGCTGGGCCTTTGTCCCCGGGGAGCATCCCAGGTTTTGATCTTTCGCCCCCCCCTTGGTTCTCATGGCCATATCTTTGCAAGGAGACTTCCGCCTTGGGATTACCGGAGCTGAAAGGACCTGTCCCTCCTGAACCTGGAGAAAGACCTTAGCGTAAGCAGTCATTCTCGTTATTTACCCTCCTCTTCCCATGGGGACTTCCTTTTGGAACACCCTTAAGAGCCAATGGGTGTGACCTAATTCCTAATGCAAAAGGGGAAAAATCCCCAAACCCCCAGATGGTCCCAAGCCAGGGTACCCGGCGGCCTGGCACTGAGTTGCGTGATGAGTTCCTGCAGGGGCCGGAGTGCAGCCACGGCCCGACTGCCGTCGTCTGAGCGGCGCCCTTAACCCTTTTGGGCCTTTTCCCCGGGCAACATGTGAGGTTTTGATATTTCGCCTCTCTTTGGTTCTCCTGCCCATAGCTTTGCAAGGAGACTCCAGCCATCATTTGCCACCTTTCACGTTATTTGCCTGCACCCCCTTACCAGGGCCGCCCACCGCCCCTCCTGGATTCTCCTTGGGCTTTCCGGAGCGGAAAGGACCCCGTCCCTCCTGAGCGAGGAGAAAGACCTTAGCGTAAGCCGTCATTCTTTTTATTGCCCTGCTCTTCCCATGGTGTCTTCCTTCCGGAACCCTCTTTGAAGTACTGGGAACGAACTAGATGCTGACCAAATTGGGGGAAAGTCCCCAACCCGCGGGTTCCGAGCCCCGGGACCCCGGCGGCCTGGGCACGAGGTGGGATGAGTTCTGGCGGAAAGGCTGTGTGGCCAACGTGTCTGACTGCGCCAGACGCCGAGCGGGTGCACTTTGACCCTGGCTGGGCCTTTTTCCCCGCCCACCCCAGGGCGGATTGTTCCCCATCGCCTTGTCCCCAGGATCCAAGGAGCATTCAGCCTTGCTCTCTTAACCTTGCCTTTTTTTGTCCGCAGCCAGTTGGTTGTGCAGCGCAGAGCCGGCCCTTCTGAAAAGAGCAGAATGTCTTCAGAGTAAGCCGTCAATCCCGCTATTCAGGCTCCTCTACCCAGTGTGACTTCCTTGGGGACAATCATTAAGAACAAATGGGAATGCACTAATACCTAGTCCAAAAGGGGAAAAATCCCCAACACCTAAGAGGGTCCCGAGCCAGGGTACGTGGCGGCCTGGCACTGAGGTGCGTGATGAGATCTTGGCAGGAAAGGTTGCGGGGGGCAACCACGTGTCTGACGTCAACCCAGTTCTGAGCGGCCGCCCCTTGTACCCTCCCTGGGCCTTTTCCCCGGGCAACCTATGAGGTTTTGATATTTCCCCTCTCCTTGCTTCTCCTCCCCGTAGCTTGGCAAGGAGGCCCCCGCCGTTATTTGCCACCTTTCCTTTATTTGTCTGCGCCCAATTGGTTGTGCCAGGGGTGCCGCCCACCTCCATTCCTCCGTGGATTCTCCTTGGTCTTTCCGGAGCTGAAAGGACCCGTCCCTCCTGAGTGAGGGGGGACCAGCGGCCGCCTTCTTTTCTATTCCTCCTCTTCCCATGGTGACTTCCTTTTGGAACACCATTAAGAGGCAGTGGGTATGAACTCAGTCCTAATGCAAACGGGGAAGGGTCCCCCAAGCCCCAGAAGTTCCCAATCCAGGGTACCTGGCGGGCTGTCACTGAGGTGCGTGATGTGTGCCTGGCAGGAAAGGCTGCCGCGTGCAACACATGGCTGACTGAATCAGGAATCTGAGGGGCCAGCACTTTTGTACCCTGGCTGGGCCTTTGTCCCCGGAGCCACCAGGTTTTGGAATTTCGCCTCCCCTTGGCCCCTCTCCCGCAGTTTGCAAGGAGGGCTCAGGCCCATTTCGGTCTTTCGTCGGCAGCCCTTTCTACCAGGTGCCGCCCACCGCCATTCCTCCGTGGATTCTCCTTTGGGACCCCGAGCGAAAGGACCCCGATCCTGAACGAGGGAGAAAGATTTTTGGTAAGGTCATTCTTTCTATTCCCCCTCTTCCCGGCGCTTCCTTCCGGAACCCTTTTTGCTTGGGAACGGGCGATGTGACCGAATTAAAACCCCGCCAGGGGACCCGGCGGCCCGGCACTGAGGTGCGTGATGAGCCCCGGGGGCGCCGGGGGCAGCCACGGTCTGACTGGAAGTCAATCTGAGGGCGCCCCTTGAACCCTGGCCGGGCCTCTTCCCCGGGCAACCTATGAGCTTTGCTTTTTCCCCTCCCTTGCTTCTCCCTCCCCGTAGCTTTGGAAGGAGAGGTCCGCCATCATTTGCTACCGTTCCTTTACCTGTCTCCCCCATTTCGTGGTACCCCGGTTGCCGCCCACCGCCCTTCCTCCGTGGATTGTCCTTGGGACCTCCGGAGCCGAAAGGACCCGGCCCTCCTGAACGAGGAGAAAGACTTTAGCGTAAGCCGTCATTCTTTGCATTCCCCTCCTCTTCCCCTTGTGACTTCCCCTGGGAACACCATTGAGAGCCCATGGGAATGAAGTAATTCCTCCCCCACAAGGGCAGAAATCCGCAAGCCAGCGGGTGGTCCCAAGCCCCAGGGTACCCGACGGCCCGGCACTGAGGTGCGTGATGAGTTCTTGGCAGGAAAGGCGGGAGTGGCCACGTTCGACTGATCCCGTCTGAGCGGGCCCCTGTAGCCTCCTGGGCCTCTTCCCCGGGCAACATGGGGGTTTTGAATTTCGCCCTCCTTGGTTCCCCTCCCCGTATTTGCAGGAGAGTCCAGCCGCCTTCCACCCTTCCTTTATTGGCTGCACCATTTCGGGTACCCCCGGGGCCGCCCACCGCCATTCCCTCCCCGGGATCTCCTTGGGCTTTCCGGTGAAGGACCCGTCCCCTCCGAAGAGGGAGGCCCAGCGTAAGCCGTATTCTTTTATTCCCTCCCTTCCCTGGTTTCCTTTGGAAAGAAATGAAAGACCCGTCACCAAAAGGGGGAAAATCCCCAACCCAATTTTCCCAAGGGGCCCCCGGAATTGCAGAAAGTTCGAGGGGCCCGGGGAAACCCCACGGGTTTGGGGGCCCGCCCTTTCCCCTGGGGGTCTTCCCCCAAATTTGGGGCCCCCCTGGGTTTTCTTGGAGCCGTTCCCCCTTTCCCTTTCTTTCCGGCCCCCTTTTTGCCGGGCCCCCGGCCCTTTAAAAGGGGACCTCCCCAGTCCCCCAAAAGGGAAAAAGGGGACCCCTTTTTCCCTCCCCCTTGGGCTCGGGACCGGAGGGTCCAAAAGGGGGAACCTCCCCCCCCCCCGGGACTTTTTTAAACCCCTTTTTCCCCCGGTGGGGAACCCAAAAGGGCAAACCCCGCTCCCAGGGTCCCGGGGCCCCCCGGGTGCCTCCCCGGGGGCCTCCCCAAAAATTGATTTAATTTTCCCCTTTCCCCCCCCTTGGGACCCCCGGGCCCCGGGCAAAATTTTTTTGGGGAAAATTTTGGCCCTGGCCCCCCAAACCCCAATCCCCGGGACCCTTTTCTTTCCAACTTCCCTTTCTCGCAGGGAAAACTTAGGGCCCCCCCCTCCCTCCCGGTTTTTTCCCCTTCCCGGGGCCCCCCAAGGGAAGGAGACGCCTTTTGAAATTCCCCCCCCTTTTGGCCAGGGGAAAGGGGACCCGGGGGGGGACCCGGGTTTGGGGGGGCCTAGGGCCCGGGGCTGTAGCCCTGCCCTTCCCCCGGGCTAGGGGCGGGTGCTTTTTTCCCCGGGCAACGAGGTTTTAAACCCTCTTTGGCTTTTGGGCCAGGGTTTCCCATAGGGAACTTTCCCCCTTTTTTCCCTTTTCCCCAAAATTTTTTCCCCTGGGTCCCAACCCCCATTTTTTGGGACTCCATTTTTCCACCCCAAAGGAAACCCCCTTTTCCCTCCCCCTTTTTATTTTTTCCCCCCGGGGTTTTTAAACTTTTATCCCCCTTTTCCCCATTGGGCTTTCCAACCCTTTGCCTGGAACCTGTGTTGACCAAGGGGCCCCCAATTTTTTGGGAAAGCCCTGGGGCTTTGGATTTCTGGAAATTTGGGAGGGTTCGCAGGGCCCGGTTGGGCCCCAACCCGGCCGAATTGGGCCTCTGCCTTTCCCCGGGCCCCAACCCAGGGCGGTTTTCCCTGCCTTTCCCCGCAGGGAAAGGGTTCAGGCCCCCCTTCTTTTTTGGGGGGTTTTCCCAAATCCTCCCCTAAAAAGGGAAACTTGAAAAACAAAAATTCCCTTTAAACCAAAAAAAAAAAACAAAAAGAAAAACCAAAGGGGGCAAAAGGGGGCCAAATAGGGGCCAAGTTTAAGGCTTGGGGCCCGGGGTCTACCCGGTCCCTGGGGGTTGACCCCTTTACCCTCCCCGGGGCCCCCTTTTGCCCCTTCCCGCCCGGAGGGAGGGCCCCTTTCCTCCCCCCCCGGGGGGGCCCCCCCCCCGGGTTCCCTTTGGGTTTTAACATGCCTTCCAAAAAAAAAGAAACCCTTTTTTTCCCCCTTTTTCCCCTTTCCCCCGTTTCCTTTTTTTAAAAAAACCCCCCAATAAGGCCCCCGGGGGAAGGGGCCCCAATAGGCCTTTTTTTTTTTCCCTGTTTTTGGGGGGTTCCCCCCCCCGGGGGCCCCACTGGCCTCCCCCCTTTTTTCCCGGGGGAAACCTTCCCCCCCTGGCCCTACCCCAAAACCCGGGCCCCCCCGGGCCAAATGAAAAAGGCTAGGGCAAAATGGCCCCAAAGCAAAAGGGGCCCCCAAAACCCCCGGGCCCCAAAATCCCCCCAAACCCGCCCTTAACCTTAAATTTTCCCGGAAACCCGGCCCTTTCCCCGTCCCCGGGTCCCAACCCACTAAGCCCCCACCCGCCCGAGGTTTGGGACACCCCGGGTTTCCCCCCTGGAGAAAAAGGAGTCCCAAAAATTTTCCGGGGGTTTATCCCGGGGGTTTGTTTCCCCTTTTTTCCCCCGGGCAAAGGGGACTTTGCCCTGGGTTTTCCCTAACCATTTTTTTCCATTTTTTTAAAAGGGATTTTTACCTTTTTTAAACCCCCGGGGGGGCCACTCCCCGGGATTCCCCTTTTTGGGGCTTTCCCCGGGCTTGAAAGCAGGAAGGTTGGAAAAACCCGGAAAAAAGGGAGGGCCCCAAAATTTGACCCCGGGGGTGGGTTCCCCGGGAAACCCTTTAAACCCCTCCCCCGGGATTCCGGCCCTCGGGGGCTTTCCGGGAGCACCTTTCCGGGTTTTTTTTTTGGGGGGGTTCCATTTTTGGCCAAAAATTTTTCGCCGGGATTCCCTGGGATGTCCCTTCCTGAACCTGGAAAAGCCCGGAAACCCCCGCCCCCTCCCCAGGGACTTCCTTTGGAAACCCCTTCCCTTTGGGTTCCTTTCCTAAAAAAGGGGAAAAACCCCCCCCAGGGAAACCGGGACCCCCGGCAAGGGGGGGTTTGGGAAAGGGGATCGCCACCCAAGGGCCCCCCCAGGCCCCAACCCCTTGGGCCCCCGGGCCGGGGGTTTGTTTTACCCCTTGGCCCTGCTTTTTAAAAACCCACCTTTTGCCAATCCCATTTTAACCATTTTTCCCCTGGGGTGGCCCCCCGGGGCCTTCCTCCCTACTTTGGCCCCCCGGGCCCCTCCCTTTAGGGGGGGACCATAAAACCTGCAAACGGGCTCAAAATTTTTAACCCGGACCGTTTTTTCCCCCCCCCCCTTTTTTTTGGAAACCCCGGAGCCAGGGGTCCCTTTATGGCCCAAAAGGGGGGAAAAACCCAAACCCCCTTTTCCCCCTAAAATTTTTTCCCCTTTTTTTTCCCCCCCCGGGGGCCCAGGGCCCCGGGATTTTTTCCCCCTTTTGGGGACCCCAGGGGCCCGGGGCTTTACGAGCTGGGCCCCCCTTTTCCCCGGGGCCCCCCCCCTTTAAAGGGAAACTGGTTTCCCCGGGTCCCCCCAGCCTTTTTCCCAAACCCCTTTCCCCCCTTTAGGGGTCCCAAAAGGGGGGCTCCCCAAAACCCCGGTTCCCAGAAAACCTGCGGCCCCCATTTTTTCCCTCCCCAAAGGGGGTTTTAAACCATTTTTCCCCTTGCCCCCTTTAGGCACCGGGGTTTCCCCCCTTTTATTTCCTCCTCCCGGTTTTCCCCTGGGCCCCCTTAATTCCCCTTTTCCCCGGGGGATTTCCCCCTTCTGGGGCAAAGGACCTTTTCCCAAAAGTTGGAAACTTTTCTCCCCCCCCTTTTTTGGTTTCTTTCCCTTGGAAAATTTAAGAAGCCCCGGGATTTTTCCCCACCCCAAAAATGTCACCCCTGTGGGCAAATTTCCTGGGGGCCCCTTTAATTTCCTGGGAAATCGGGAAAAGCCCGTTCCCTGGGAGGGGAAGATTTTCGGGGTTTTCGCCCCTTCCTTTCTTTTCCCCCCCCCCCTTTGACCCGGGGGGCCGCCCCCCCCCTTGGGACCCCCCAGCCGGGCCCCCCACCCCCGGCTGGGGGGCAAGCGCCCCCGGGGCCCCCCTTTGGGGTTCCCCGGGCCCCCGGGTTTCCCCCCCTTCCCAAAGGGGAAAAACCCCCCCAAATTCCCCCCGGGGTCCCCCCCTTGGGGCCCCTTGGGGGGTAGCCGGCAGGGGGGGCCCTTTTCTGCCCCATTTGGGGGCCCCCCCCCCTTTTCCTTTTTTTTTTTTTCCCCCTTGTTTGGGAGGAAAACCCCTTTTTTCTTCCAAAGGGGTTTAAATCCCCATTTTCCCCTTCCTTTTTTTTTGGGACCCCTTTCGGGGAATGGACCCCTTCCCCAAGGCCGGGGTTTGGTAAAAAGGGGACCCCCCCGGGCCCCCCGGGCGAAGGGCAGATCCCGGCGAAAGCCGCTCTTTCAAACCTCTTCCCAGGGGACCCCCTTTTGGGTTTGGGGGCCACCCGGGAGACCAGGTTTTTTTTCCCCCCCCCTTTTAAGGGCCCCGGAGGGCTGGCCTGTCCCTTTGGAAAAGCTGACCCTTTTTCCCCCCAGGGGCCCCCCCCGGCCCTCTTGGGGAGGGAGTCCCAAAGGATTCCCCCCGGTTCCCAACCCCCTTTCCCGGGGGAAAGGAAACCCCCCAAACCAAAGGGACCCCCTGAAAGAAAAAACCCCCCCCGGGAAGCCCGGCCCGGGCCTTTCCTGAAACTTCCCCGGAGGGTTTGGGAGGAACCTTTCTGAAAAATTGGGGGAAAGTTTCCTCCCCCCCGGGGTTTTGGGGCCTTTCCCCGGCCCGGGGTCCCCCTGGGTTGAGGGGCAGGGGGTACCAATTTTCCCCCCCTTGGCCCCTTGCTTTGGGTTTTCCCCCCCCCCTTTCCCCTTTTCCCCCGGGACCCGGGTTTTCCCCCCCTTTTTCCCCGATTTTTCACCCCCCCCCCCCTTTTTCCCAAAAGGCGGGTAGGGGCCCCCTTTCCGGGGGTCCCCCCCCGGGATTTCCCCCCTTGGGGGGGAAAAGGGCAAAGGGGTTCCCCCCCCTTTTTCCCATTTTTGGGCCCCATTGGGGCCGGAAACCCCCTTGGGACCCGGGGGCCCTCCCGGTTTTTTCCGCCCTTGGGTTTCCCCTCCCTGGGCCCGGGGAAAGGGGAACTTTTTTGGGGGGCCTTTTTTTTCCCCCCCCTTTAAAATTTGCCCCCCCTTCCTTGGGATTTCGGCCCCTTACCGTCTTTCCCTGGGCCCCCCGGCCCTTTAAACCCCCCCTTCCCGGTGTTTTGGAAACCCCCAAAGGGGTGCCGCCCTGAAAGGGGGGCCCAACCCATTCCCAATTCCCCCCTGGGCCCTTCCGATTTGGGAATCCCTGGAGGGTTTGGACACCCCTTGGGGTTTTGAAAGGGCGGGGGCCCCGCCTTTTTTGGGGCCGGGGGCCCCCCCATTTTGCTTTTTTTGGGGGCCCCCCAAAGGGGGGCCGGGCCCCCATGCTTTCCTTCCCCTTTGGGTTTTTCCCCCTTTGGGCCCCCTCCCCTATTTCCCTCCCCGGGGAAAAACCCCATTGGGGGGGAAAGGGCCCCCTTTATTTCTTTTCCCCGGGGGGCCCCCCCAACAGGGGGGAGAAAACCGAAAGGGGCCCCCTCCCCCCCTTTTCCCCCCGGGCCCGGGGTTTCCCTCTTCCCCAGCCCCGGGGGGGCCCCCCCTTTTAACCTTTCCCTTTTATTTTCCCCTTGGTTCCCCCTTTAAAGGGGGAGGCCCGTGCCCCGTCCCCCAAGGGGGCCCCCTTGCCCCCCGGGCCCCTTTTCCCCCCTTTTTGGGGTGACTTCCCCCCGGCCCCCTTGGGGAGGGGGCCCGGCCTATTTTATCCCCGGCCAAACCCCAATGGGTCCCGGGGGCCCTTCCCCTGGGGGGGATTCCCCGGGGGGTCCCCAAACCCGGGGCCCGCCCCTGCAGGAACTGGGGGGAGGGCCCTTTTTTTTGGGTTTTCCCCTTCCCCCGGGGAAAAAGGTTTTGGGAACTGTTGGCCCTTGACTTTTGGGGGGGGGTCCCCTCACCCCGTCCCCCCGGGCCCCGGCCCCCTTGGTTCCTTGGCCCCGGCCCTTTTAAAATTTCCCCCCAGGGGAAAGGGGCCTGGAACCCGGGGGGTTTGGTTGGGGTCCTTTTTTCCCTGGGGTCCCCCCGGCCCCCCAGTAAGGGGGGCCGGGAAATGCCTTTCCTTTTATTTGCGACCGGGGCGGGGCCCCCTGCCGGGGCCCCAGGTTTAAATTTTCCCTTTTCCCCTTGGGAACCCGGCTCCCTTCCCCGGGAAACCAGGGCCGCTAACCCCTTCTTTTTCCCCTTTTCCCAGGGGGGTTTTTGAAACCGGGCCCCTTATCCCCCCTTTTCCCCCTTCCCCCCCCTCCCGAAACCCCGGGTGGGGGGACCCGGGCCTTAAGGGGAAAAGATTTCCCAACCCATTTCATCCCCCCCCGGGGGGTTCCCCTGGGCCTGCCCCGGGGGTTTTATTCCCCCCCGGCTAGCCCCCCGCCCCGGGTTCCCCCGGGCCCCCAAGGGGGTTTTTTCCGGAAAGGCTTTGCAAGAGCCCCCTTTCGAAAACCGGTCCCTCCTTTCCGGGACCTTGGGGGAAAAACCCCCCCTTTTCCTTTGGGCCGGACCCCGGCCGGCCCCTTTGTGGGCCCCCCGGGGCCCCCGGGGCCCCCGGCCCGACTGGGATTCGGGCCCGAACCCGGGTTTCAAAAGGGGAAACCTTTCTCCCCGGGCCTTTTTTGCCCCCCTTTTGCTCCCTTTTCCCCCTTTAGGCGGGCACCAATTTTCGTCATTTCCCCCCCAAATTTTTCCCCCCCGGGCCTTTCCCGGGGCCCCCTTTTTCCCGGAGGAAAACCCCCTTGCAAAAATTTAGCCCCTGTTCCCCCCTTTTTTCTTTTCCCCGGGCCCCCCCCAGGTTTGGGAAAACTTTGGCCCCTTTCCCCCCCAGGGGCCGGGTCCCGGCCCGGGCTCCCCTTTACCGGGTGGAGGGTTAAACCCCCAACGCCCCGGGCGGGCCGGGACCCCGAAACCCCGGGTGCCCTTTTCCCCGGGCCCCCCGGGCCCCAAAGCCCCACCCTTTTCCCCAGGGAAAACCCCCCTTTTCCCTTTTTAAACCTTGGTTGGCCGCGCAAAGGGGTTTCGAGGGGTTTTAAAAATCCCAGGTAAGGCCCCCCCCTTTGGGGGGCCCTTCCCAATCCTTCCGGGGAAATCCCAAAAAAGGGGTCTCTGGGGCCAAAAGGGGAAAAACCCGGCCCATTGGGGCCTTTGGCCCCGGGGGAGCCCCGGGTTTTGGGGCCCCCCCCCCCCCCCCTTTCCCCCCTGGGCCCCCTTTTTCCCCCCCGGGGGTATTTCCCCCCTCCTTTCCCCTCCCTGGGCTTCCCTACCCCCTTTCCCCTTTGGGGCCCGGCAAAGGCCATTTTTCCCCCTCTTCCCCGGGATTTTTTTGGGGGGTGGGCCGGGGGGGGGGCCCCGGTTCCCATTTTCCTCCCCCAGGGTGATTTCCCAACCCCCAGCCTGGGGCCCAAAACTGGGGCCCCCCGGGGGCCCCCAAGGGGAATTTCCCTCCGGTTTCCCTCCCGGGCTTTCAAGGAGTGGCCCAGGGCCCTTTTTTTCCCTTTGGGACTTTTAATTTGGGCCTTTACCCCTTTACCCCCCTGGTTTCCCCGGGCCAAACGGGGCCCCCCCTCCCTTGGGGGCCTTCCCAACTTTTCAAAGGGGGTTTTTGGGCTTTTTGGAACCCGGCCGGGACCCGGGCCCCCCCATTTGGGGAAATTCCCAAACCCCCGGGGCTGAGGACCCGGGGCCCCTGAACGGGGGTTTGGGCCCAAACCTTTTCCCCCTTTTCCCCCTCGCTTTGGGGAACCCCCTACCGGGACCTTTTTCCCCGTGGGGTTTCCCCCGCCCCCCGGGGGGCCCGGCCTGCCCCGGGAAAGGAGGGGCTTCGCCGGGCCCCCTTTCCCGGGTTTGGGCCCCCGGGCCCGGGGCCCCCCCCAAAGGGGCCCCCCCGGGCCCCCCCTTCCCTTTGGAGACCCGAAAAACCCATTCCCCCTCCCCAAAATCCCACCCGGGGCCCCCCGGCCCCCCCCGGGGACGGGCCCTTCGAGGGGGAAACCCCTACCCACCCCTTTGGCCCCCCCTTTTCCCCCCCTTTTGGGTTTTCCCCGGGCCCCAAGGAGCTTATGGGCCTGAGCAGAATGGGCAGCCTTGGGGGAGTGACCTTTCTGCCCTCCATGAGAAATATTTTAACAGACTCAAGGATCATCTTTCAGAAATGACAGAGACGGAAGTGTTCAGGATAGAGATATATATACCCCATGTGGTCACTTGAGCTGGTTTGCGACATTGTAGTTGTGAAGTTTTGAGGAATAGGAAGAAGGGCAGAGAGCACCTGGTCAAGTTCTAGGTCACCAGACACTGAAACCATTGAGGATTGACTGCTGAGGCACAGCCAATTTTGTATAAATTATTGAAGAAAGAGAGAACTGGATAAAAGTCTCATTTTTGGAACCAGAACTAAGGTGTGATTCTTACCATTATCTCAGATAATGACAGATGGTTAGTACCTACAAAAGCATTAGTGGCCAGAAAGAATTAAGCTGTCATTGAGATGGACTAAATTTTTTTTCTTTTTTTGACAAATTAGAATCCTATAGATCATCATCACACAAGGCTTTATTCAGGTTTTCCTATACATGTGACAAGCTATGTACTAAGGGCTGGAGATACAGAGTAAGATAAACTATATAAACAATTAAATTAGAATTGAGGTTTTTCCCTTTGTTTCCTCAAACTGGGACTAGCCCTTCTGTTAGGCTGTGAAGGACATTGTTCACAAATTCAATTGTCCAGATGCTCCCATTCCCTGCTCTGTGATCTTGAGGAGTAGGACCCCACCCCACTAGACCTTATAAATAGAACCTAATCTAGGTGCATTTTGCCTTCAGAAACCCGGATTCTTGGATCCTCCATTAGGATTCAGGGTGATCCAGCTCATTGGGATCAACCATAGGGATCCGGATAGATGGATGGCTTTCCTTTTTGCTGAAGGCAGAGGAATGTCTCACATCTTACAGGAGCTCAAAATTTTTAACTCACTGGCTCATTATTCACTAAGGTAGGAATTTTATTATCTGTCAGGTGACCTCCTTTTCCAAAGGTACTTAAGCAAATTAGCATTAAACATTTCCATGGTTTTATTTAGTCTTTGTTTATGAAGAGAGACCACTGATCAGTTTATTATTTGTAATGAACTGATTCTTCTCCATAGGAAATGTAAACACAGTGCCTGCCCTCAAGAAACTTTCTTCTTAATGGGGTGGCCAAGAGACTCAAACTAGGTTAGAGATGAGAGATAACCTACTAGGTTAGAGATGAGAGATAACCTTCCAGGTTAAGGAAGGCAATAGTAGCTGGGGGGTAGGTGGGGAGGAAAGAAACCTCTTGGTAAAGGTCTAAAAAAAATCACCCTTGAGCCAAGTCCTGAAATATGCATCTTCTATACATAGACATAGACATTTTTGCCTTTGTGTACAAAGTCAGGAGGACTATCTTATGTGAGGAATAGCCAGGAGTACCCCAGAATGTGAGGATGAGATGCAGGAGGGGTTTAATCGGGTCAGGGTCACAGCCATGTAGTCACAGAGGGCCTCATGGTGGCAGCTGTGAGGAGGGAGCATTTCTTTGTGGCCAATTAACTGATGGTAGCGAGTCTGCTGCTGCTCCCAAATAAAATGATCCTGCTGTTATGCCACAGTTCTCTTTACCTGTCCTGACTCAGTTTCCCTGCACTAGTTTCCCTTGTCTAAGTAAATTCTCCCCTTCTGGTCCATTAAGATTGGGAACCCTTTACTCTAAGGTTATAAATTGTTAGCAAGATAAACAAGAGAGCAGACCTCCTGACTTTTCCCTGTCCTCAAGAATTTACAATATCCCTCAAGACCTCACTGACATCTTTATCTCTGGGTATTCAGACATCCTGTCTCTGGGCTTTTAGGATTTATGGTCTCCCCCCAACCTAACAAGTTTTCCCGCGCTTCTTTGTTTCTAAAGGATATTTAAGAAGCTGGGTTTCTCCTATTCATTGCTGGAGGCTGACTACTGGCTATGACAGTCTCCTCCAGCCCTGGGGCCAACATGGATTCCGTGGTCCCAGTATATCTTTATCTGACTGGATAATTTGAGACGAGAGTCCTGTCCAGTCAGTTATACTCTCCAATTAATAAAATATTGAAAACTCTAATCTCTCTCCTGCCTCAGTTTTTCCAGCATTACACTGCTGGACATCCTGAACCTGGTGCTTGAAAGAGAAACAGGGTAGAGGCTGCTGGGGGAGGGAGGCTGTAGCTGGTGACAGCAACAGCCTGGGTGGGGAGATACAGAAGGAAGCACGGGAGGGGAAAACAACCCTTTGTTAACCTATCCCTGTCCTAAATTTCCAGTCCTCTCACACCATATTCTCTGCCACATACTCTTCAGTCCAGTGACAACTTTCTTTAGGACGTTCCACAAACAAGACTCCAGCTCTTAGCTGCCCCAAACACATTTTGAAACACTTTGTGTTTCATTGAAAATTTCAAACCACTACTACAGCAACCACAAGAATTTCTGCTGAGTTAAAAAACAAGATTTTATTTTACTGATCCCTAAGATCATCCTAAAATGCCTGACTACAAAGGTCCTGCTGGTCCCCCTGTGCCTCCACAGGGTGTCCCGTTCCAAAACTGATCCTGGAAAGACACAAATAAGAACACAGTTAGATATAATTGTCATCCTAGTATTCAACAAAACAGGAGAAATTCCATAAGTCTTGGGGGGGGAACTCCTATCCCAAGAGCAGGTCAGCAGGTTCTGCTCCCCCTTCTCCACTTCTGTAGGTTTGTTTTCCCACTCACACAGACCTGGAAGGAGGTTAGACAGGGAAGCAAAATTTTGAGTGGATGAAAATATGTCTGCCTCAGTTGCTGAGTGCAATGAAGATGAGGAACACAACTGATTCCATGTAATTAATAGGAAAATTGGTAAACAGGGAAAAGTTCTTTCCTAATAAATTTACTCTAATAAATTTCAAATCGCAGATATTTGAAAAAATGATTCCCCTTTAAAAACTCAAGACACATTTGCCAATAAGTAAGTGGTACAAAGATATGCACAGGCAGTTTTTAAAGAAAGTAAATCCAAGTGATAAAACAATCCTCTGAATCATAAATAATCAAACGGAAGCAAATTAAAGCAACGCGAGATTCTACCTGACACCCATTAGATTAGCAAAGAGGACAAAAAAAGGACAAACAGTGGTGGCGCTGTGGATCAGTTGAGCTTTTCTACAAACGGATTTAAAGCTTCAGCCCCAAAATTCTCAAATGGGTCAGCCATGTTCCTATGAGGCCTATACCCTAAAAGTGATCAAGGAAAGAGGAAAAGGATCCAGATGCACAAAAATATACCCCACAAAAATGGAAGACTTATGTGGGGGAAGGGGTGTCTCATTGGAGAAAGGCTGAACAACAAATGGCATATGAATGTCATGAAACATCATTTACCTTAACGAATGATGAAATGGAAAGTTTTGGCACAATCTAAAAAGATCTCTATAGATGCAGAGCGGAATGACAACCGGGACACCTCATGCAGAGCAACATTGTAGAGACAAACAGATTTGCAAATACTTTAGAACCCTGACTAATGCAATGAAAACCTGGAGTCCAGAAGACTGAATGTGAAACTTATTATTCGTCTGTCACATGTGTAAGTGACACCAAATGCAAAAAGAGAAGGGGTGCAATACATCTCCAGACTTGTTCCACTTGGGAGGTGTTTTTGCAGGATGATGATGGGTTCTATTTTTCCAGGTTTTACCAGGGGCTATTGTTTCATTGAGACTGAACACTTGAGATTAACAGTACTTCAAATAAATGAACTTACTTTGTTAAAAAAAAATGGAATGGTTTTGATCGGAGAGTTGATATAACCAGCAGTGAGTGGGACATTTGTCAGCTTGCTGCAAATATTTTCCCCTTTTACCAATTTCTCATATCTTAACCACCTTAGATTTGTTGGAACAAATGTAAATATTACAGCATCAAAGTGGTTCCTGTAGACAACAAACAAAAGGCAGCTATTGGGGCCACTGTAAAAGCCTAGGCCCAGAGAGCACATTGGGCAACACACTGTGAGAGGTCGCTGCAATAGTAAAGCACCATTAAAAGAATATGAACATCCCTGCCTCATATATGTCAAATAGCTACAATGCTTTCATTTAGCAGCAGAAGGGGCCCTATCCTATTTCCCATTCCTTTGTCAGCAGTGTCTCCCAGTCACCAGAGTAAGGACCCAAAAGACACAAGAAACCATTACTTTTAAATGCACAATATTCAGGGAAGGAGAAGCAGGAATAGACAACTGTGTAAGTGACACATGCTACTTTTTCCACAGCCTAGCCTGACCACACAGGCAGGAATCAGTGAAGCTCCTACCCATCCAAATCTGGCCTTTCAAACACTATCAAACCCTGTGCTGCCAGAATCATTTTCAATAATGACCATAGGGTGGGAACCATAAAGCTTAAATCTCTGTTCTCACCTGTGAAGGGGGGGGGGGGGGGCTGATGATCTGCCATGCTGGAATCAGCAGGTATTTGGAAAAGGTGGATTAGGGAAGAAAACTTTGATCCAAGTCAATCCTCAGGATTGCTAGGGGATCAGCTAAGGAGGAATCCCTAGGCTGGGTGCCATATACTTCTCCTAGATCCAGTATCTCCTAGATACTGGTTACTTCCATTTCCTTGCTGAAATTCCATCCACCCATTATGTGCTTTGACAACAACATCATAGAGACATCGGGAGACAGCTCAAGTTCTACTTGACAAGGATGCGTTGTCCAGAGGGCCCCAAGCCATCACCGTCCATTCCAAGCTCCAAGCTTGGAGAAGCGATAAAAAGGGTGAGCACGGATTAGGTATGGACAAAGGCTGGGGGCCCTGGACGTCAAGTGTCACTTTAGGTTCCTGTTATCAGGGGGGACTTAGAACAATACAGGGTTCAGCTACTTCGAACCTGACATCAAAAGGGCTTCCAAGAATGGCTCAGAGTTTGGCTGAGCAGAGGCCATTGTCCCGGAGGGCCCCGTGGATTGGAAGCTCCCACTTAAAAAGGTGTGGGAAAGGGTCAAGCAGGAGGGAGGAGCATAGTCCAAGTCTGTAATCTCAAGACTGCTAGGGGATCAGCTAAGGAGGAAGCTTAGGCTGGGCTCCATACACTTCTAGATGCTACCAGTTACCTCCATTTCCCTAAGAAACTAGGGAAGGGCAATCAGGTGTTTTTTGTTCCTAAATGGACATTATGGGGACATCAGGGACAGATCAGGCTTCACTCGGGCAGCACCCATGACATGTAGGTGTCATTGCCATCATCATATATCCCCAGGCTCCAAGTTGAGAAGGTGATGCAATCCCTGTCTTTTGGTCCAGGGGTTATGGCTTTTTCCACTGGCCCTTCTGTTGTCAGAGAGGTAGAGCCCATTCCAGAGATGATATCCTGCAGAGAAACAAAGACGATGACTTGAAATGATGTGATAATTTATTTTTGATTTTTAGATTTTTTTTCATTATTTGGGTATCAAAGTCATTGATTCTAGTCAGGAAGTTTAATTACCTATGGAGCCTCCTTAACTAAATTTCATTCCTTAGGCAACACATAAGATTAGGGCCCTGTTTATATAGATTTGTTCAACGTTCACAACAGATTTCCATCTTTTAATTTGCTTAAACTGCAACAAATAAATGTTGAAGATTACAATATGTAAAATAATTATTTCTGTCATTCTGACATCAATTTGTCTTCAAAATTCTCTTTACAATACTAATATTTATGCATTTTTTGTGGAAGCCTGAACCTGTGCTTAAACATAGTAAAACGTATGTTTTCACCTGTTGGTATATCTACTGTGTTTTTGTTTAATTATTATTTTTTATTTTCAAAACATATGCATGGATAATTTTCAACTTTTCACCCTTGCAAAATCTTGTGTTCCATTTTTCCCTCCCTTCCCCCTACTCCATTCCCCAAAACGGCAAGTAATCCAATATATGTCAGATATGTACAATTGTTCTATACATATTTCTGCAATTACCATGCAGCACAAGAAAAATCAGATCAAAAAGGAACAAAATGAGAAAGAAAAGAAAATACAAGCAAGAAACAACAAAAGTGTGAAAATACTATGTTGTGATCCACACTCAGTTCCCAGTCCTCTCTCTTGAAAGGACAGTCTTGGTATCAATATGACCATGTGCCGCCTCCTTTCTTTCATATTAACTTTCCATAACTAGATGAGTGAAGTATAAAAGTTGTTTTTGTAAATGATAAACCTTTTTACAATACTCAAACATCTTTGAATTACAATACAATGCAAATATGAAAGGTCTTAAATCTTTTACTTTTGGTTTTTTTTTTTTTTTGAATTTGGTATTGTGTGGAATAGAGAGATAAGGTGAAGAAGATCTTACGGGAATGTCTGAATTCTTTTTCTGTATTTTATTTTCATTATTTCTGTGTTTCCCCTATGACCAGTATAATATGTGCAGGCTCATATTTACTTGAGCCTTGGCCAGCTAGAAACATATTTACTTAACCTGAGCTGATGGCATTTATTGGTATTTGATATTTATCGATATTCAGTCTATTAGCTTGACTACTATCTGCTTGCTTAAGCCTGAAGGCCTGATTTTCTGTTTCCTAGAAATCAGGAAATCAGGAGATTTCAGGGAAACAGAAACTTTCCATTCCACTCTCTCTGAATAGCAACAACCAATTAGATGCCTCCCCTCCTTCTCAATGCTCTCTTGTGATGTAATCTCTTGTATAAAAGCTATGTATCTTTACTGCTTCTCTAGCCCTCCTACCAGGAGCTTTCTCTTTCTTATCTCGCGGGAGGACGGCTCATCCATTTTTAATAAACAACTTTTCTGCCTTCTACTGAGTGATCTCTGAGTCATCATTTTGGGTAAGGGTCTTCTATATCCCTCACACGATTTGTTTCATTTCCTAAGCTAAGCAAAACTAGGTAAATAAATTGTTCTGTTTGCCCTCTCTGTTCCCTTGTACATGATCACACATTTCTGTGTTGTACCAGGCAGCTAACATATAGCTATATACATGTCTGTATCTATATAGGACAAGGCAGGCAGATAGAACAAAGATGTGACATGAAAAAATGTTTCAAAGTTTATGGAAGTTTTTAAACTTTTAATGGAGTAGTAAACTTCACTTTAGGAAAGCAACAAGATTAGAATGTTTTCTCTAAGATCTAGGATATAAAGATGAAAATATATATATATCACTGTTATGTATGTAATTACCTTCTAAATGTTTCTATTTGGAAGACAAAAGGACAAGCAAACATGATTTCTAGAAAATATCCATGTGTATCTATTTTTTCTTTCAAACCTGAAGATAGTTAAGAACAAGATTGTTCCCCCCCAACACACACACTCACTCTCTCTCTCTCTCTCTCTCTCTCTCACACACACACACACACACACTCACTCCCTCTCCCTCTCCCCCTCTCTCCCCTTCTAGGGAAGATGTAGCAATGACTCTAAGGCCACCTGACCTTGGGAGTGATGTAGTTGGAAAAGATCTATTTCCACATTATCTTGCCCCATTTTACTCTATCTGACCAGGATGCTATGGCTATAAATACTGCTGGTTGTCAGATAACAGTCAGCTGGTTAGTGATAACAGAATAAAGAGCAACAATGTTGAGATACTTAATGTTGATATAGGTGCAGAACAAAATTAAGCATCCGCCTCTTGACCTAGTCCAGTCTGGTCTTCTCCCCTTTCTCCCCCAAGAATTATGAGTATTGTACTTGCACACAAAGTCAGAAACAGGCCACTCATCAACTCCACCAGTAAGCCATAAAATTAGCATACAGTGCCATGAAGCACCTGGTTTCTCTAACTTTTTCCTGTAAATGTATCTTCTTGTCTCTGGTTCTTTGCTAACTTCTTTTGGAACTTAGTCCATTTTAACTGGCAGGACAATTACGATAAACTTTGCCCCTTGACTTGGAAATTGGCCTGAGCCTGCAAATTTTTTTGAGATACCTCGTGAAATCGATTTCGAAGCCCAGCCCTTTTGGAGTTCCCCTTAAAGCCCAACACCCAATCACACCAATGGGCTATCCTTCAGGTTCAACTGAACATACATATGATCTTTTTTGGGGGGGGGAAAGGAAGAAACTTTTTTTCTTTATCTTTCTCTATTCCCCCCACACTCCCTAGAAGATATATTTTGATTTTGTGTTAAGAACCAATTCTCAAAATCAGATTAATGACATATAAAATTGTATTGTAAAAACATTTTAAAGTCACATTTATTTTCCTGTTTTGAAGTCTCTAGCTGAACATATTAAGGAACAAAACGGCTCATTTTAGAAGTCAAGCTGTCATGGATTCTTTTAAAAGATTGTTTCAGCCTGAAGATAGCATTACAGCCTTTCAGGTACGGGGTTCAGGTAAAGATACAAAGTGTTCATGTAAAAATTGAAATTCTCTAAACCTTCAGGGGAATTACGTGTTCCTAATATAGTGTTCTTATAGTTTAGTTCATGTCTTTTGGAAATAAGGTTACTTGTTTTCAATACCTGAACTACTTGAAGACTGTAAATATGTTAGGCCTTAATTAAATTGGATTAAATCTAATCACTAGCAGGTTTTACCAGCACTTGGTATCATGCTAAGGAATCTACTAGGAGCATCTTCAGAGCTTCCTTGGGAATAAGGCTTGGTCCAATTTTGAAAAATGTTTCCAAGAATCAGATGGTCACATGGGACAGCTAAGATCCAAGAGAAACAAATTGATTAAATGGACATTTGGCATGGGTTACCAGGAACAAGCTGGTGTGAGACTGCATGCAATTTAACATTGATGGTAATTAGTGTTTTCTTTTCCTGGTGCACGTTTCTGGCAGAGGTACATAACCAAATTTTTAACGCAGACACGTAAAATTTTAATTATGTGAACAAGTTGCACGGCACTCCTATGATCAAACTAATGATGATAATTTTTCATCTCAGATTTCCCTTTACTTAGTTTGGGGGGGGGAGCATTTTTCCTAGTTAAGAGATTATTGAGCAGACTAAAACCTATCCCATGGCCTGCGAGAATTTATTTAAGGCCTCAAACATTCCTCATAAAAAGCTAGAGAAAATAGCACAATTGTCAACACCTCCTCAATTTTCCTGATGACATGAAAATCTGCCCTCTTGATCGGCCCCAATGTCTACTTCAAAATTGACTTATTTACATACGGAGACTGTTTAAGTTCCTCTCCTTAGTGAATATGAGACTATGATTCTATTTAACAGAATCTGTTCCAGTTTTATGACATTGAAGGATTAGGAATCTTTGGTTTTTTAAACGTCCCTAAATTTAAAGAATGTACAAAATTGTAATATGTAAAAGAAATTTCTCTCACTGTGGTGTGATACTGTCCATAAAAAGACTCTTTAGAAGCCTCATCTTAGCTCAGGTTTATTATATTTTGAAGCCTGAACTTGTGCTTGAGCATAAAAACCCTTCCCCCGTGCGGTCCAAAAGCAAACAATTCTCCTTTAACCACTGCTCTAACCCATCTCCCCACTATCTTTCGGCAGCATATTTTGAGTTCAAACTGTTTATTCCATTATTTTCTCCTGCTACTCGAAACCCTTCCCCCCACCCCAATTACTGAAACAATTTTCTCTTCCCCCCCACCCCCACCCTCGGCCTCACTCAGCGCCCTCTGCTACTCGGAAACTGCTCCTACAGCACAGCTCTTCTCCCCCCACCTCCCATTCTGGGCGGCCCCACCTCCTCACAGAGGGACAACTAGGAGAGAACGGGGGGGGGGGTAAGGCTGGAGACTGTGGGAGCCTCCTCAGGGCCCCCTCCCGCTCCCCGGGGGCTCACGCTCTGGGCTTTCCAACCTGGATGTTGGGAAAGTTTGAAGGCAAATGAAGCTTGGGGCTGGCTGAGGGGGAGGGGGCTACCTAGCGGCCTGGATGCCGTTTGGATAAACTGGAGAGCGCGCAGAAGGGCGTGGCCTGAAGCAGAGCTGGACCCCGACCGACAGAGAAGATACTGTGAGTCAAAGAATAATTTAGAAAATACTAGAAAATTCCCTCCCTCTGTGAAATAAAAAACCGAACAACAACAACAACAAAAACCATGGGATTCAGCTGAATTCTCCACGGAGAACTAGAGGATTCCATCCGCAAAATACAAAGTATCAATCAATCAATATAACATGTAACTCAAAGCTAGAATAAAAAACAAACCAAAACCTAACTAAAAACAAGAAGACGTTCTGGAAATGAAAAAAGGGGCATAAAATTGAAAGCAAAAACTGTGCATTGGATTGATAAATAAAACTTGGGGGTTTTGGAAAAAACTACCAAAGTAGAACAGTTAGCTAACGATAGCCAATCGTTCATACCCAGAATGCAAAGTGAAACCCTCAAAGGGGAATGAGAAATGAAGTCATCCAAAACTCCTGCTGTATTATATATTCCAATAGAAGTAAAACTGGAGAATAAATCGATGCTCACAAAAACATACAATACCCAGATTTATGTTTGAAAGAAAAAACTATCAGAAAATTATCTTGAATAAGCCAAAATGAATTTTTAAAAAAGCCCAGGTCCGAATGATTATTTAAGGGAATTGTCTCCAACATTCCAAGAAAGATAAGCCCTAATATAGCATGAACTGTTTGGAAAAACAGAAATGAAGGGCCCCTTTCCAATCTCTTTCTATAACACCGAATGAGCATTTGACACCTGAATCAGGGAAGGAGAAAGCGGAGAAAAAAGAGTTTATAGGAACATGAACATCAACGCAAATATTTTAAAGAGAATGTTAGCAAAGATACTGCCACAACATATTAGAAACTCTAACCCATGTGGGGAGCAGGTTGCAGAGGTAAGATTTACCTGTATACTTGTCTGATTTCTCCAAGGAAAAGGCCTTGTGGGCCTATCAAGCAGCATGGCATCGAGAAGAGTGAGAGGGACCGTCTAGTCTAAGGCTGTAGCCCAAGATGGGTCTTTTATAGGGAAGGGAGGGGGCGGGGTTGCACACTCTCCAGGGAGATGTTTACTACTTAACCTTTGACCAAATTTTGAGCAAAACAAGGAATAGAAACATGTAGCGGTTCTCTAGCTTCTTGGCATCCTGTGTACTTCGACCCCAACCCTCTGCACCTGCTCTAGTGGGCAACAACAACTTGGTTTTCTTCCCCTGCCCCTAGGTCTTCTGAGACCCATTCCACTAGGAATGCAGGGTTGATTCAACCTATGGAATGCTTTTAACATAATTAACTAGATAAATGATGCAAAGAATAAAAACAAAACTATCACAGCAACCAAGGCTGCAAAAGCTTTGGGCAATATCCAACGTCAGTTTTTAATTTTTAAAAAATTGTTAAATCTAGGGGGAAAAATAGACTTTTCCACAATTTAGTAAATAGCTATAGTTATTTTTTATTAAAGCTTTTTATATTTCAAAACATAGACATGGACAATTTTTCAACATTAGCCCTTGCAAAACCCTGTGTTCCAATTTCCCTCCCTTCCCCCACACCCTCCCCTAGATGGCAAGTAGCCCAATATATCTTAAGTATTCTGCCTATTATTTATATGTCACATTAAGATTTGCAAAGAGCTTTAGACACCTTGTCTCATTTGATCCTCAGAATAACCCTGGGGGGTAGGTGCCTTTATTGTCTTCATTTTTAGATGAAGAAAACAAAAACTGAGAAGTCAAATGATCTTCATATGCTCCCACACCCAGTATCTGAAGCCATATTTGAACGGGTCTTCCTAAGTGGATCAGTGGATAGAGCACTGCGGCTGGAGTGAAGTGTTCATACCTGGGCTCAGATACTTGTTATCTGTGTGTGATCCTGAGCAAGCCGCTTAATCTCTGTTTGCCTCAGCTTCCTCATCTGTAAAATGGGGGTGATAGTAGCCCCTAGCTCCCAAGGTTATCGGAGGAGCAAATGAGATAATATTTGTAAAAGTGGTTTGTGTGGTATACCAGACACACAGGAGGTGCTATAGAAATGTTAAACACTTTAATGTACAAAAGTACTTTTTGCAAGTCTCTTTGTAATAGTGAACAACAACCCAGTTGGGGCCAAGGGTTAGGCAGGGGAGTGAGAGATGACAACATATCGACAAATGGCTAAACAAATTTTGATATATGAGTATAATCCAATGTTATTGGGCCACAAGAAATGATGAAATGATTGGTTCAGACAAATCTGGGTAGACTGGTACGAACTAATGCAGAGTGTGGTGATTAGAACTAGGAGGATAATTTGTACAATGAAACAACACTACAAAGAAAACTAACTTCAGAATTTTAATCAATACAGTGACAAACCATGATTTTTGAGGCCCAAAGATGAAGCGTGCTACCCATGTTTACTAGCTTATCGACTAGCTGCCCCTGCCTCAACCTCCCAACCACTGAGCAATTAAAAAAAGAAAGAAAAAAAAATCCCTCATAGGAAATATTGGAAGAGAAACAAATACATTCTCCAATTGGCCACATCTGAAAATGTCTGATTCATTTGGCACTTTAAGTCCACCATCTCTCTAGCAGATACCCCGACTTCTTGGAGGTGTGACCGTGGACAAGTCACTTAACCCTGTTTACCTCAGTTTCCTTATCTGTAAAAAGAGCTGGAAAAGAGAATGACAAATTATTTCAGGATCTTTCCTAGAAAAGCCTAAATGGGGTCACGAACAATTGGACAGGACTGAACTACAGCAACAACGGCAACAAAATCTGAAGAAGGTCACAAGGATAAAGTTAGTTTGGAGCTGCTTTTTAAGAGAAGCGCTGCTTCCATGCTTAAGCTCTTAACTGATTTCCTGCTATATTGGAGAAAGGGGAGAGAGGGGGAAAAGTCTGGAATGAAAGGTCTTGTGAAGGCGAAAGTTGACAACTATCTTTGCATGTATTTGGAAAAATAAAATACTATTAAAATGGGAGCGGGGGTTGGCATCCATGATCAATTCATTGGGGACTCCCCAAACCTGTGCCTTGTGTTACACCTATTGACCGCCCACCTCCATGAAGGGGTAGATGAGACTTGCCTTCTCATCCCTCTTGATTTGAATTTCTGCTTAATCTTTGAAATTGCGTTCTGTCTGCTTTTTATTATTTTGTGTGTGTCTCTGTACTTTTAGTTGGGATTGTTGTGGTTGCTGTGGATATTGTTTTGTTGGTTCCGTTTTCTTCAATTTGAATGAGTTTGCAGAGATATTTCTGTGCTTCTTTGCATTCATCATACATGTCAATTTTTTAACAGCACCATATTATTCAGTTACATTCATGTACCACAAAAAGACACAGAGACAGAGAGACAGTCACAGAGAGAGAGAGATAAAGACAGAGGGAGAAAGAAAGAGATGGAGAGAAAGAGAGACACAGAGACACAGAGAGAAACAGAGACACAGATAAAATGATACAGACAGAAAAAGAGACAGAGACACACAGAGAAAGAAGGAGATAGAGATTGAGAGATAGATACAGAGAGATAGAGACTGAGAAACATAGTGATGGAGAGAGACGCGAAAGACAGAGAGAGTCTAGCTTCCAGGAATAAAGAGACAGTAGCTGGAGTAGATCCTCTGAACTTGGCCCTCCTCAGACCCCGTGTCAGTCCCTGGGTTAAGCCTTGGAGGCCACAGTTCAGGCAGATCCCCGCTAAGCTGGACTGTGTGTGCAGGAGGCTCACCAGGATGACACTTCTGTGCTGTAGGATTGCTTAAAGGAACCGGGAATGTTTTGCTGGGAGAAAAGAAGACTGAGGGGACCACTTAAAAAGTTGTCCACTGAAAAGATACCATTGGGACTTGCTATCTTATTTCTTTATATATTTAGAAGACTTTTCCCCCTTCTAAATGTATAGGTTGTTTTCTCTTCAATCCACATTTGATATGATTAGGGTTGTCTCTACAAATCCCTCCCTTATTCTCTTCCTCCTCCCTGTCTTCTTACTCTCTTATTTCTGAATTTAGAGGACTTGTACACACTTCTAGATAGACATGTATTGTTTCCTCTTCAACCCATTCCTGATGAGAATAGCGTTCCAGAACTACCTGCCCTCCTCTCCCTTCTAACTCCTCTTTCTCCTGCACCTCACCTGTATACAGTAATTACCCCTTTTACCTTTCCCTACACAGTTCTGCTTTTAGGAATCACATCCTACTCAGCTCTGCCCCCATCTTTCTTTCTAGCTACCCGATTACTAATGACAGTTTCAGACATACAGTTTACATATATGTCCACGTATAAAAAGTTAAACACTTTGTCTTTACCGAGTCCCCCGTAATGAGCCTTTGATATTAACCTGATATTATTCTTGCATGTCAAATCTTCTATTAAATGCAAATCTTTTTGCAACAAAATCCTCAAAGTTGGCAATTTATTGAACGTCATTTTTTTCTGTTCAGTATTATGCTTCACTTTGCTAGGTATGAAAAGAGATGTGCTTTTTTTACTCTCCATTCCATAGCCAGTTCTCGATTCCATCTAAAACTCAAAAATAAAATGAAAACTTCGCTTGAGTACAAGCAGGAGATTATGGTATCAAGGAAAGTGTCTTGGATGTGGAAAGAGGGCCAACAGTCAAAGTGAAGTATCTGGATTCAAGTCTTGGTCATCTGTGTCTCTTTAGACAAGTCATTTAATTGGATGACTTCTGAGCTGCCTTCTAGCTCTGTGCTGGAAATGCTGTAAGATGCTGGCTTCTTTTCTTCCAGGCCTCATTTCCCCCATGGAAAATCAAATGAGCTTTCCAGCTTTCTAAATCCCTTTGTCCTATGGAAGTCTGGAGCTGACCAGGTAAGAGTGAAGTGACATGACTTCTTAGTGATGATCCAAATTCTGTTTTCAGTGTTTGGATGTTTCATTGTTGATCTGCGATCTCCTATCTATTTCAGAAACCTAGCCTGCTGTTTCCTACCTGAGGAGATTATCAGTATCTTATGGGATGACTTTACCCAAGAAAGCAAAAAAGCATGAATATATTCTTATGCTGATATTCGAGCCTTGAGCATTTCTCTGGTAACATCTAAAGCTTACTTTGATATGGAAAAAGACAGGAAGGGCATTAAAATAAAGGAGGTGTTCTATAGTGGGATTCAAAAGGAGATCATCTTAAATCTCAAGTTGGCAACCAAGCAAATAGATAAATAAATGCAGCTTTCTTCTACGTTAGTGAGAGAAGGGTGTTCATGCTCTTCTTGGAGCGACCCCATCAGGAGCTGAAGCAAATTCTCATCCCAGCTAAAAGCCAGCTATTAGAGTTAATGGTTATGCAATTTTTTTGTGTGTGTGGCTTTTTGTTGTTGGTGGTGGTGGTGGTTTTTTTATTTGGGTCATTTTAAACACATTTAAGTTATCTTCAAACACACAAGATACTTTTGAAAGCTAATTTTCTCCAGAGCCAAAAATAACAGACTATAGCTCGGGACAACGACTATTTGCAAAATAATACTTATTAAAAAGAATCTATAGTCATATGCTTCGTCTTTAAGGTCTCATAATATAGAAGTGTCACATATACTGGCTCTCTCATTTTATTCCATCCTTATAGATCACTGATTCAGATCTTGGAGTTTCTTTTGAATGCCTCTAGTTCCTTCATTTTCTGCTTTAGCTTCTGAAAGATGCAAGCTTTATACTAGAGTCCCCAGATATGAATCATTTCTATAAGGTCTTAAATATTGCAAATTCTGTAATCTATATTCGAAAGTGACAGGACTATGAAACTGCTTATTGCTTTTTTCCCTTCTAGTTGCAAAGCTTTCAATAGCTCACTTTCAATTAGGATTATATATATATATATATATATATATATATATATATATATATATATATATATATGATACTTTATCCAGGAAGATAAGCAGCAATAATTCAAGTGGATAAAAAAAGACCAAACTCAGATAGATCTATGAATTATAATTGCTATACTTTGTCGAAGATTTGATTTTTCTAAAGAACTATTAAATTATTTCTTTGCCGGAAGACGTAAAGATAGTGTCTTGACAAAACCTGAATTAGGTTTACATATGTTGGCAATGATTTTTCCATGAATTAGGAAACATTGGAATTTGTTTAGATAAAATGTTTATATAGGAGCTCAAACACATTTTGTCAGATGCTGACCTCAACTACAGTCACCATTTTCAATTTAGGAAAACGTTTATATAGTTAGCAAGCTGTCATTCGGTAAAACTTGGGTTTTTTTTTTTAATTAAACAGATGGCGATAACAAAGAAATTAATGAACACATACTTGTTTGCTTACTGTACTCATTTGCATTTTAAAATCATTCAGGTTATGCAGTAATTAAGCTTTAATTGCTTTTAGACAAATGAAAATCTCAAAATGCATGACAAATGGTGATGAAATTGACTAAGAAGTATCTGGGTGCTTAATTCCCATGCAGTGCTATTTGACAAAAATTTCAGGAGCACACATTTGGGAAGAACATGGCTAATGATGATTTACTGTATCTCAGAGTGGGATTTTATTTTATTGTATTTAATATATCATAGAACTATTTTGTGAGTGCGTGCATATAACTGGATGAAATACTTTTGCCAAATGAGATAACATATGTCAAGTAATTTGTGTACCTTAAAATGGTCTGTCTATGTAAATGCCAGAGCGTTACTATTATTTCCACTTATATACAGAACTTTTCAATTTCTGTATAGGTTTGACATATACTTATTTAAATGTTGACAAATAGATAATTCATTATCCAAATTAATCATCTGCTTTTTCATGTATGTTGTCGCTCATACTTGAAAAAGACTCATTTTTACACATAAAAGCACCTGCATCATGCCACTTGTCCTAGAAAATAATATAAACACTATCAAGAAAGTTGCATCTAAGATATGGTGATACTCCTCTCCTCTGTTAACAGATATAGTGAACTGAAATTTCACTATGAGAAGGGAAGTAAAGCCTCAGAGGTATTACTGAGGTTCATGATATGGACCATATAATTGAAATTTAGCAGTTTATATGAGATAAGAGAAATAAGATGAAGAGACAGGCCTAATATGTTAAATATTATATACCTATATGTATCATTGTATGCATGAACAGTGTGTACACACTATATATATGTAAAATAGTAGAGTAGAAATGATAAATGAGCATTTAATAATAATAATAGCTAACATTTACATAGCACTATGTGCTAGGTACTGCACTAGGTGCTTGACAAGTATTATTTCATTTAATCCTCACAACCTTGGAATATAGATGCTATTTTTATCCCCATTTTATAAATTAATAAACTGACCCAAAAAGAGGTTAAGTGACTTGCTAGTATCTGATATATGCCAGGACCAATGTGCCAACTAATTGCTTTTAGTTCTGTCAAGTCTGCAAGATACTTTACTGTAATGGGCTGAAGCTCTTGAAGCTCTCCTTGCACTGAGGTCCCTGGCATTTGAGGCTAATTAGCAATTGGACAGTACTCTATTAATATATACTTGGAGAAAGAATGGCCCGCCCACTCTCTGTGCAAGTTTGATGTGTTGTATAGGAGATTGGTAGAGGATTTGGTGGGTGCAGTGTGAGAGCCAGAGGCACTGCTGGCCGGATTCATCTCACCATTGCTCTCACTTTGTATGCCATTCCCCTTCACCTCTGCAAAGAATAAAGATCAAAGATTTTCTCTTATTCTGACTCTGGTTGATTTTAATATACTCTGGGTGCTAAACGCGGTCATCACACGTTACATGTGTTATCTCATTTGATTTTTCAAACAACTCTAGAAGGCAGGTACTATTATATCCCCATTTTAAAGAAGAAGAAATTGAGGCAAAAAGTGAGGAAATGACTTGCCTAGGACAATTGCCAGCGACTCTTGTCTTCCTGACTCCAAGTGAGGAAAAATGAACACTTGGTTTCAAATCCTGTTTTTATTATTCATCAGCATTGTGACCTTAGTGAAGTCCCTTGGTCTCTCAGTGTTTCAGTTAACACCTCGGTCAATAGAAGTGTTGAACTAGATAGTCCGTCAAGTTCTTTTTCTTTTCTTTTTTCTTTCTTTTTGCTAAGGCAGTTGGGGTTAAGTGACTTCCCCAGGGTCACAGAGCTAGGAAGTGTTAAGTTTCTGAGATCCCTCTGATTTTAGGGCTGCTGCTCTATCCACTGAGCCACCTAGTTGCCCCCATCAAGTTCTTTCTGCTTGAAATCTAATTCTCTTCCTCATGGATGAATTTCCTGGAAGTTAAATCTTTTAGAAGAAGAGCATCTGATCAGTTTTTGACTTGTCTTGTCAGTTTCACCCC
This sequence comes from Sarcophilus harrisii, assembly GCF_902635505.1. NCBI lineage: Eukaryota > Metazoa > Chordata > Mammalia > Dasyuromorphia > Dasyuridae > Sarcophilus > Sarcophilus harrisii. The sequence continues at coordinate 62,931,230 of NC_045432.1, forward strand.
TCTTAAAGTGGAGGAAGCAATGAAGGGAACTGCTATTCTGGACTTCATTCTGCCCTGCAAGGAAAAAATGGTTGGTGATGCGAATGTCAGGGGAATCTTGGGATAAAACAAATATCACCTTCTTTCATTCTTTCATGGATGTGTCATCTGATTCATATGAATTCTCTCTGCAGTGCTTCAGATTGTAACTAATCTATACCTGTTCCAGTCTATGCAACCTCTGATCATCTCTTCCTGTAAGGCCTCCACAGGGGGCCCATCCAGTGCACTTGGGGCTTTTCCTCTAGATCTCTTCACATTGTGTATCCTATTATCGTGATTTGTCATCAACAAATAGGGGTTAGTTTGTCATCTTTTTTGCCTATATCTGTACGTCTTTAATTTCTTTCTCTTTTTGCTATTGGTAGTATTCCTAGGGCTATATCGAATAATATCAGGGACAGTGGGCATCATTGCTTTACTCCAGTATTTATCAGGAAAGCTTCCTCTCTCCATTGTATATGATTTTTGTTTTTAGATAGATATTTTAAAATTTTATTTTATTGAGAAAAGATTCCCTATGCTTATCCTGTTTTGTTGTTGTTTTAGCCTAAATGAGATTATATTTTGTCAAAAGCTTTTCCTATATTCATGATATAATTGTGTGGTTTGAGATGTTTTTGTCTTTATATGATTGTATCGATTGTTTTCGTATTATTCATCCATCTTTGCTCTCCTTTTATAAATCCACCTTGTTCATTATGAAGGATTTCTTGAATACATTACTGTAATCTGCTTGACAGGATTTTATTTAAAAAATTTAAGTCAATGTTCCATAATAACTTTGATCTATAGTTCCTCTGGCATTTCATCTTCTCTGGTTTAGGTATTGGGGCTGTATTTCTCTCATAAAAGGAGTTTAGCATAATGCATTTGTAAGAATTGTGATTTTTGAAATATATTGTTTGATGTAAGTGGCAGGACTCTAATATGGAATCACTTAAGCTAAGTGGTTCTAATGGTCATAAACATATAAGCAATGACAGACAGCATGTACTTTTCCACTGTTCTAACTCATTTGTCAAACATGTAAATGTTTCTGGTTCCTGCGTGGTTGAAGCTCCCTGCTGACTGGAACAGCTGCAGTCCAACACTCATTTCTGGGTTCTCCATTATGTCTTTAGACCCTCAGCCAATTTCTGGTTCCAATTAGAAAACTCCTCCATCAAAGTCTGATACTGATCTGGAGAATTTTCCCACCACATCTGGGTCTGATTAGGAATGATCCTTTCTATATCTGGCATAAATTAACTGTTCTTAACCAAGACCTTCTTTAAGATATAAAATCTCCCTGTTCAGACTCCACCAAGGTTTTGCAACTACACATCTTCACATGAGTAATTCTGGGCATGTGTGGCTGAATTTATGTCTGTTTGTACTGCTAGTGTGTGTGTGTGTGTGTGTGTGTGTGTGTGTGGTATGGGGTGCTTTTGTTTTTGCCTGCTTGCTACCCTGGCTAGTAATAAAGCCCATGCTTACAAGAATCCTGAGTACTATTTTTTTTAGTAAATTCTTGAACCTTTGAGGCCATATAATGAACTTTTCTCAGTGTTTAAGAATAATTTGTTTATCTATGATATTTTGGTTTAATTAGAATTATCATGTTAATCCATAAAGAAGATTTTTTTCCCTTTGGTGATCCTTTTATCTATATTGGCTTATTTATCTAGTTCTATTTCCTTTTATGAGACTGGATTATTTAAAATATCTGTTTAGTGTTCTGTTTTAATATTTTTTATTTTTGTTAGTCATCCTTTGTTTCTTTTTTTTTGTTCCCTTCCTTTGACATATAATTGTCCATAGTGAGTTCTTAAAATTCAATTTTTCTTCTGTTTTTTGTTTGTTCTTTCTGAACTGATAAATACTTTTGCTGTGTTATATTTGTAAAGGATGTGTTTCATATTTCTGCTTTTTACATTTATTTGCAATTTCTCTGTGTCCTAATACAGATTTTGGTAAAAGTTTCATACAGTACTGAGTTATGTGTGTATATGAATGCATGTAGATATGTATATAAGTAAATATTTATTAGTATTCTCATTCTGGTATAAGTCTTTTAAATCTAGTTTTTATGGGTTCATGGCCTAGGCATAAAGAATGAAATTATTAATAAATTAGAGGAACACAGGATAGTTTACCTCTCAGACCTGTGGAAGGGGACTTTATGACCAAAGAAGAACTAGAGATCATTACTGATCACAAAATAGAAAATTTCGACTATACCAAACTGAAAAGTTTTTGTACAAACAAAACTAATGAAGATAAGATTAGAAGGGAAGCAATAAACTGGGAAAATATTTTTACAGTCAAAGATTCTGATAAAGGCCTCATTTCCAAAATATATAGAGAATTAACTCTAATTTATAAAAAATCAAGCCATTCTCCAATTGAAAAATGGTCAAAGGATATGAAGAGACAATTCTCAGATGAAGAAATTGAAACTATTTCTAGTCATATGAAAAGATGCTCCAAGTCATTATTAATCAGAGAAATGCAAATTAAGACAACTCTAAGATACCACTACACACCTGTCAGACTGGCTAAGATGACAGGAAAAAATAATGATGATTGTTGGAGGAGATGCGGGAAAACTGGGACATTGATGCATTGTTGGTGGAGTTGTGAACGAATCCAACCATTCTGGAGAGTAGTTTGGAACTATGCTCAAAAAGTTATCAAACTGTGCATACCCTTTGATCCAGCAGTGTTACTACTGGGCTTATATCCCAAAGAGATTATAAAGAAGGGAAAGGGACCTGTATGTGCACAAATGTTTGTGGCAGCCCTCTTTGTAGTGGCCAGAAACTGGAAACTGAGTTGGAGAATCCATCAGTTGGAGAATGGCTGAATAAATTGTGGTCTATGAATAGTATGGAATATGATTGTTCTGTAAGAAATGACCAACAGGATGATTTCAGAAAGGCCTGGAGAGACTTACACGAACTGATGCTGAGTGAAACGAGAAGGGCCAGGAGATCATTATATACTTCAACAACAATACTATATGATGACCAGTTCTGATGGACCTGGCCATCCTCAGCAATGAGATCAACCAAATCATTTCCAATGGAGCAGTAATGAACTGAACCAGCTACGCCCAGCAAAAGAACTCTGGGAGATGACTAAAAACCATTACATTGAATTCCCAATCCCTATATTTTTGCCCACCTGCATTTTGGATTTCCTTCACAAGCTAATTGTACAATATTTCAGAGTCTGATTCTTTTTGTGCAGCAAAATAACGGTTTGGTCACGTATATTTATTGTGTATCTAATTTATATTTTAATATATTTAACATCTAGTGGTCATCCTGCCATCTAGGGGAGGGGGTGGGGGGGTAAGAGGTGAAAAATTGGAACAAGAGGTTTGGCAATTGTTAATGCTGTAAAGTTATCCATACATATAACCTGTAAATAAAAGGCTATTAAATAAAAAATAAATAAATAAATAAATCTAGTTTTTAGCAATGTGTTCTATTCTATTTTTTTTTTTTGCTTATCATTGTTAGATTTGTCCTTAGAGAAGAACATTAAAATATCCTATTATCATGTAATCGTCCATATCTTCTCCTAATTGACTTAATTTTTCCTTTATGAATTTAGATTCTATGTCATTTGGAATATATAAGTTTAATATTGTCACTGGTTTGTTACCAAGGATTCCTTTCAGCATAATGAAATTTCCTTGTTTATTTATATTTATATTGTGAATTTTTGCATTTTGCTTTGTGTATTAACATGATTATAACTCCTGGTTTGATTTTGGGGTAGTTTTTTTTTTTTAATTCACCTGCTGCATAGTAAACTTTGCTCCATCTCTCATTTATTCTATGTGTGCCTTTGTTATTTAGATGTGCTACTTGGATTTTTCTTTCTTTAGCCCATCTGTCAATCTCTTTTATTTTATTGGATTGTTTAATCCATTCACATTTTCAGTGTTATGAGACCTAGGTTTCTAATTCCATTCATTTGTATCTCTTGTATTGCTTTGTTTTTCTGATCAGAGTTTTTGTTCCTCTTTCTTTTTTAAGTAAATATTTTGTCCCTATGATTAGTTTTACTTATTCTACTAAATTTAAGGCAATCCTATTGTAACAGGTTTTCTTTCCTTTGCCTTCAATTCTCCTCATCTGACTGTCAACCTTATGCCTAGTTTTGGAGCTTTATTTAACTTACTGTTGTCTCATTATTTCTTCCTTTTATTTAATTACTTAATTCTTTCCTTCTTTTTTCTCTTTTTGCCTTTCTCCTCTACTCTAACATCTTTTTTGGCCAGTTTTTTTTTCTTTTTGTAATCTTTTTTCTTAAGAATGTCTTTGCCTGGGCAAGTCAGGAGGACCTGTGTTCAAATCCAGCCTCAGACACTTAATACTTACTAGTTGTGTGACCCTGGGCAAGTCAATTAACCCCAATTGCCTCATCAAAAAAAAAAAAAAGAGAATAATTCTTTGCCTTGTAATTTTAAAATTATTATTAATTCTCTGTTCATTCTATTTTTAAAACTTTTACTCTCTAATTCATGGTCTTTTATCTTCTTTAGTCTCTTTGTGCTCCTCTGTGAATTAAAGTTCCTAATATATCAAGTTTGAGTTCCTTCTTGAAATCAATTTGCCTTTGTAGATCTTGCCCTTAAATGTCCTTTTTAAAAAAAATAGTGTTTCACCAGCCCTGAAGTCAGGAGGACCCGAGTTCAAATTTGGTCTCAGACTCTTCACAATTCCTAGTGTGTGGAAAAGGTGAAGAACTTACAGACCAAGCACGTATTGATCAGAGACTGTTAGCTAAATTAATTGAAGCCTTAAAGGCCCCAGTTTTGGCTTCTTCGGAAGCATGTGATTTGAGATAAGGCCTGGACTGCATTCCATTGCCCAAAGAAGGATACTGGTGAGGAAGCTATACATCTACTACATTCCACTGACCAAATAGGGGAATAGAGACTTCTGTGACCAATCACACCATATAGAGGATGGGATTTTGGGGGCTCTTTGTCTGAAATGTATAAAAATTGTGAGTATTTTCAAGGGAGTGGCTCTCTCCTGCTGTGAAATTCGGCTTACAGACCAGGATTGGGGTTTGCTTCTCGAGATTCTAATAAATAATTCGACTTTTTATGAGTGGTCTCTAAGTAGTCGATTTGAGTAGGTCTCTTCGTCCCAAACATTATATGACCTTGGCAAGTCACTTAACCACAACTGCCTCAGCAAAAAATAAATAAAAAAATACATATAAAATAGTGTTTCATCCAAGGCAATCCCAATAAAATTTGAATAGGAAGTGCCATCTGCATCCCGAAAGAGAACAGTGGAGATTGAATGTAAATCAACACATGCTGTGTTCTCCTTTTTTGTCATTTTTTCCCCTTCTTTCATGGTTTTTCTCTTTTGATTTTTCTCTTCCGATGTGATTCATAAAGAAATGTGTATTTAAAAAGTTAATATGCATATAAAAATGAAATAAAATACATGTGGCAAAAAATAAAATTAAATTGTGTTTCACTCTTAAAAGTACCAATTTGTGAGAGAGATAAATAGTATAGAAGCATTGCCCCATAATAGGAATTCCCTTGTAATCCAGTGATCCAATTCTATTCCCAGCCTGCCTCAAGATAATTTTGTTTCTTATTTGAAATGCAATCTTTACTCTGATTCCATGCCTTCCCATCCTTTTATAAACCGACTCCTAGGAACTTCAGTTTCCCTTCTCCTGAAGCAGAGATTGTCCATGGAGGCACAAAACTGTTTTAGAGGAAGCCGTCTTCCTGTGTAACAGCTTTTTCAGATTACATCCAGTAGAAGCTGAACATCTCCCAATAAAGAATATGTGTGTGTGGATCCTTCCATAGGACTGCTCTTTATTTGCCTCCAACCCCCCCCCCCCAAAAAAAATCAAATGGAGATTTACTTCTTTCTTTCCTTTTGTTTCAGTCTTTCCCATTGCCATCTAATCTATTTATCCATAGTCTTTCTTTTTTCTGAGAAAATATAATTATTTTCCCTTTGTTATTTTCCCATGGATTTGATTACGGCATACTATGTATTCCTCTCCCTCTATTCTTCCCTTTTCTATACCTTCACATTCTGTAGTCTGTTCTTATGTTTCCATATTGCTTTACAGAGTAGTTGGGTCAATCTATAATATTTTTCTACATTTCTCTAAAGCGTTTTTTACAAATCATCCAAGTCAGTAATGTAACTGGGATAACCTCCTATAAGCTTATGTGATTCCCATCTGTTAGACTAGAATAAGAAGAAATATCAAGAACATTCAGGAATACTTTGACACACTTAATAAATACAACATGTAAAGGTAATACCTTTTGATCAAATTAGCCCACTTGATGTTGTCAACTAGAATGCAAGGACCTTTGGGCCATTTCTTTGTTTTCAAAGCCAGACAGGCCCATGTGAACCTAAGAGCTTAATTCTTTTCTAAAAACTCAAGAGTGAGTTAATAGAACTTGCTCTGTAAGAGAATTTGAAGTTTGTTTAGAAGATTCCTATAGGATTCCCTTAATTTTATTCCTTGAATTTATTTTTACTTGGGTGATTTTTGAGGTCTCATGGTTTGTAGTGATTTCTCAATGAGCACTGTGCGTTATTGTGCATTTAGATTAATGGTTTTTAACCCATATTCCTCCAGGCTCTTTTAAAGTGACAGCATGTCCATTGAGGTTCTGAAAAAACCGGCAATGGAATTTTACAATATTTGAAGCCTAGGGTAAAATAAAATCTAACAAGCAAGGAGAGCTAAGAATTATCAGAAAATAACGGGTCCTAGTTGCATAATATTTCTCATGGTTTGTTATTATTCAGTCACGTCCGACTCTTCATGATCATATTGACCATGGAGTTTTCTTGGTAAAGACACTGAAGTGGTTTGCCATTTCCTTCCTAGGAATGACACTAGGTTAAATGACTTGCCCAGGGTCACACAGCTAGTGAATGTCTGAGACTACAGCTGAACTCAGGTCTTCCTAACTCCAGGCCCAGTGCTTGATCCACTGAGCCACTCAGCTGCCTCGTGGTTTAGCTAATAACAATTCTGAAGGATCGATTTGAGTATGCATGAATGTGAAGGACAAGGAGGGGGTCATACTAGTGATGTTAATAAAGACTTAAGAGGTAGGAGAAGAGAAATCAATTATAATTCTGATTAAAATATAATAATGTTGCTTTCTTAAGAAATATGATTATTCATATCTAGGTGCTGAAATTTCCCATATTAAAGAGAATAAATAATTCATTAGAGTTTTGTTGATTGTAGTCTCATTTTGTCTGTCATTTGAGAATCAGAGCATAATAATGAAACTTCAGGGATTCAATTCACTTGACTCAAACTCCAAGTAAATCACATACTGCAAACTTTTCCCCAAGCCTTCAGAAAGAGAATGAGCTAAAAGTGGAAAGAAATGATCACTTAGTTAGCGCAAATGAAAGTTGTGTGTTGGGGCTTAATAATGCGGAAAATGCAATTTGAGTTAATTTAAGTTATTAGTGAATATATTCTCATATGAAAGCGAGGGCAAATCTCTGGAAGCATCTGAAACTGGTAAGATAAGTAGGGCAAACCTCTTCACAGGAAGAGACGTTGGATTTAAATTGGATACTCTTCAGCTTTAATATCGTGGACATCTTTCAATTGTGTAAGTAGAAAAGAGCAGGAACATCTGTTAAAAGGGGAAGAAAATGATAATTAGCTTAAAATGATGAACCCCTGTTCCATAAAATATGATTTTTGAAGGAAAAACTTTCTGGTTTCTGGAAATCTTGCTTGCAAAGACTGATGACCATAAGGGATCTATTCTGTTGCATGTCTCAGAGGAGAGAAGTGGTATATCCGTGTTCTTACTCAGTTTAAGAAAGTTATTATATTAGCTAAGACTCCCCTTGCAATGAGGCATCATTTGTGAGGTGGGTGAAAAGTTATTGCAACTTGATTTCAAGCTCTTTTGAAGATTACTAACTATCCTTGCAAAAAAAGCATTAGCAGTTGAGTTGTTCAATTACCTGACAATGAGGTCTTAACCATGTGGTATTCTGTAAGGTTCTGATGGTTCTAACAGGCTATCCCAGACGCCAAAAGCAGGAACTGCAAAGATGGTAACTTCAGGCAAAGACTTAGTGTTGGCACTGTCAGGTCCTCCAACAAATGGGCTGGTGTGTTTAGAGGACCATGGCCTCAGACAACAGGTTGGAGACAGACCCGAGATCAATTTGGGAGATTTTCTGGGGATACCTCATCCCCTGGCATCTTGGCATTTAACTATTCAGCTGGTGCCAGGTGGGAGCTGAGTCCTAGGGGAACAAGACCACCAGTTTGAACTCTTCTTCCTATCGGTGGAGCCTCTATCTCACTCCCCGCCTCCGTTATCGTTTGGAAAAGGAATGCTGCAAAAGTGGTATCTTCCATTATGACAAGACCCTGGTTCCAACAGACTGGCTCAGCCAGTTAGCAGATTTCCACCTCTTACTCTGACCCCCTTATCTTGGGGATTGCTCTTCATCCTCTTCCCAAGTTTTCACATCTACTTCTGCCCATCTTCCTGGTTCCAGCCAGCTCAATCTTATTGTACAGTAGGGATCATTTTAAGAGAGTTTTCTTCGACTCTTTGCCATGTCGTAGTTCTGTAGAAACTATTCTGTGGAAGATATTTAAGTCTTGTGATTTTTTTAGTTAAAAGGATGATTGATTATTCTCTTATATCACAACAGAGTTAGGAGCAACACAAAGAAATTTCAGGGAAGCAGATTTTGGCTCAAAATAAGGAACAATTTGAGAGCAGCTGTGCTGAAATGTGCTGTTTTATAAAGTAGTGAGCTGTCCGTGATTGAAAGTGTTCAAGCAAACAGCTGAACCTCAGGGATTCTGAAGAAGACATTCTAGCACCCCTTGGGATCTTGGTATAATAGAACTGGAAGGAACCTTAGAGGTTATATAGTCCAGGGCTTCTTAAATTTTTTCCACTCTCCATCCCTTTTTACCTGAGCAATTTTTACTTGACCCCAGGTATGTAGGTATATAAAAAGATATACCAATCAATCATTGCCTGATAATAAGACATAGTCATTTATTTTAAAACAATTCTTTCGTATAATATAATTTTATCATTTATTAAATATGGAAGCACATTTACATACTAGTGAGATGGATATGCTTGCTTATTTTTAATTAAAGAATTCAATCTTGGGGAAATATTTGATACTTTTTACGGTTGCCAACTTTTTCACAACCCCCTCATTCAGTTATGCAACCCTATGTGAGATCTCGACCCACAATTCAAGAAGCTTTGAAGTATTCCAAGCTTCTTGTCTTTTGTAGGGCTCTTCATTAATGTTTATTTCCTGAGGCCTGGAGAAGCAGTGATAGGTTTAAGATTTCCTCTGTTTTCCTTATCGGAAAAATGGGAATAATAGTGCCTATCTCTCAGAGTCACAGTGGGAAATAAATAAGAAATAATTGGAAAGTGCCAGCATAGTACCTGGCATATAGTTGGCATTATATAAACATTAACTATCATTATTATTATTATTATTAATTTGTACTACCCATCCTCTTTCCTCCTCTGCCTTCCCTTTCTATAATGTCCATCATGTTCCCTGCTCATTTATTGACGAACTTCTCATTTTCCATCTCTCCACTCTCTTACTATACTCTTTCCATTAGATTGTGAACTTCCTAAGAGTAGGGACTGTTTTTGCCTTTCTTTGTACCCCGGTGACCGGTAAGTGCTAAATATATGTTGACAACACCTTGCATGCAGGTAGCCCCAATTAGCAAGACAAAACTCAGGTAAAGGAAAATGAAGATTTTATTTAAATGTGTCAAGGTAGTAACATCGTCTTCCCCAACACTGACTGAAAGGCAAGCCTAGGAACGATGTGTCTGTGAGTTGGCATAACTTTCAGTAGCACCCTCTTCAGTCCTAGTTGTTCCTTGTTTGATGCTGGAAAACATCGTAAGAAGTGTGTCAGAAGCAGCTCTTGTCTCTTGGGGAGAGTTGGTTATTAAGTTTTCAATGTGAGAGTTTGTATCTCAGAAATCAATAAAGGCAGGCATTGATTTAATGTTTTGTGGATTGTCTAAACATAAGGAAATGATGGAGAAAGTGTCAAGAAGGAAGATTAGACTTTAAATATATCCTGCTTATATAATTTCCCTGCTGGAGAGCTGGTTGTTAAATAGTCATACCTACAATCTCACCATTGCCCGGAAATTTGATACCACCTGTATTTTGAAATCCATAATTCTTCTTTTTAGATCTAATCTCCTCCTGTCCTTATATCATGTTCTCTGCCTTACTCATTTCATCCGCTGTTATGGCTCAGAAAGAGCCTCCAAAAGATTGGGGTCATTGACCAGTGTCACGAGGTGTCTCAAAAGAATTTTCAGACTCCACCCCATCTTCAAGTCAAGAGGCAAAGTTTCTGGTAATCGTACTGCCAATCGAAGTGGGCTAAGTTCCAAAAGAATTTAGCAAGGAACCAAGAGAAGGAAGATAGATTTATAGGAAGAAGTTAGATAAGAGCTTTGTGTTACTTATTTGCCCGTTTTAGAGCTTACAGGTAGGTTTGAGGGGTGGTCTATTCACCTTTGTCTCAGGAGCTTGGTGATCACTGATCAGCAGATTACCTATCTGACAGTCAGGAGTCTTTGTTTGTAGGACTATCCTAAGGCCAGAAGACTTTGGAATCTTTGACAGATTGTTAGAACAGTAGCATGCTAAGGTCAGAGGGCATCCGAATCCCTAATATATCTTCCCTAAACTCTAAGGGAAGAAATATTATTACATTCCTAGGCCAGAAGAGTTTCATAATCATTGACACACAGATTGTTAGAACAATAGCATTCTAAGGTTGGGGAGGGGACCTCAGGATCACTGATTCTAAAGCCAGAAGACTTTAGAATCTTTGACAGACAGATTGTTAGAGCAGTAGTTCTCTAAGGTCAGAGGGCCTCAGGATTACTGTTGAATTACCCCTTGAAGCTGTGCCCTACCATCCCCTGTCCATCTATAGCTCCAGATGAGCTCTCCTAGTCAGAATTCCTCAAACTGAGGTTCTCAGCCTTGACTTTTACATCTTCTCCGTGGGGTTGATTTCCTTTGTAGCCCGATTTATTTCATTTTGCGCATTTACTATTTTTGGATTTTGTCTCTTCTAGGAGTTTACCACTTTGATCTCTCCCTGGCTAATCTCTCCCTGTCTGTTAGCTGTCCCAAGCCCTCCTTCAGTATGCCCATCCCTAAGCTATTTGTTTTGGTATTCTAGGACTATCCATGTTGAATGGCCAAAGGATCATAACAAAAGGCAGAATCTTACCTAAAATCGTTACCTTACTTTGATGTAGTTCATACGTGCGACATCTCTTTTTTACTTTGAAAGGGTTATGTTGAAAACTCTAACCTGCTGTGAGATAGTCACTTTAGGAATATATCTGTCTGCAGGTATGTTATTAAGTGTGCATGTGGGAGTGAGACAGAACAGAGATTCCATCCATCAGCTCCTCAAGGTAATAATTAGCAAATGCCAATGTTTTCAAATTAATGTTTCAATTTAAATATGTGCACAGGCATGATCTATAATAAAATTAAAAATATAAAAACCATTTTGGTTTTAACATGAATGTCAGATATAAGGAAACTCACTATTTTAAGAACCTGGCATTACTTACGACAAACTGATTTCTCAGATCACCTTTATTTCAAAGAATATTCAATTAGAAAAGTTTCACAATACTAGGTACAGAGTAGGCCATTCACACGAATGAATGAGCAGTGGATGTGTCAATGGCCCTCAATAGGCCAGTCAGTTAAATATAAGACATATTCAGAGTAGGTAAAAGGTGATGTGAAAGGAGAGACTTGGGAAGAGGAGGGAAGAGAGGGTTTGGAAAAGACTTTCTGCAAAAGGTAGACTTTGAGATGGGTCCTGAAGGAAACCAACCCTGCATTAAAATCTCAAACTAACCCTAACCCCAAATTAGGTTCTTTTTTTTTTTTTAATCTCATTTTTTATAAAAATTTTAATTAATCTGTTTAAAACTCAAATACAAAATAGAAAAAATTACTGTGTGCACAGCAGAACATAAGTAAGGATTCAAAATATAAAACAATAAATTTCCATTTCCAGAAAGTCTGTATAATAAATACCACACGTTGTGTTGAGAGCTGTTCATCTTTTCTTGGCTTCCTTGTAGGTGTTTTTGTTCTCTGCCTTGCACTTTTTAATTTATTCTTTTTTCCCTCTTTTCTCCACCCCCCCCCATCTCTACCAAGGATAAAACTAATTGCAGGTATATTTATACATACATATATACACAGATACACATTTCTATACATATACATAGATATCAATAATCAATGATTATTGATATCATACACACATATAGATTCACATACGTCTATGGAAGGCCTTACTCTGCTTGTTTGTCCCGTGCTTCTCTTTTCATGCTTCATATGTTCACCTTTCCATATTTATTTAAATCTAATAACTCATCATTTCTTCCACCACAGCCATAATCCAATCTTATACCATTGAGTTATTTTAATAGTCTAAAATCAAACTGATTAATATAGCTTATATATAGTGTAGTTTCCCTATTTTTCTCTTTTGATTAAATCTATTTTAATTTTAGCATCAATGGGTTTTTTTACATAATACATTCTATTCTTTATCTTTATTATAATGTTTATGTATCTCTCTTATTTCCTATTCCTGCTGACTCCTACTTTATTTCTACTCGCTATCTTGCCTTCCTACTACATATCCTACCTCCCTTCCAAAGATCCCTTCTTTATGTTCTCTCTTTATCCTTTCCCTCCCTCTTTATGCTATTCCCCTTTATCTACACACCTTTTTATCCCTCCCCTTATTCTATTCCCTCACCCTCTTGTTTCTTTATAATTTTAGAAGACTTACATTCTCTTCTAAATGGGCATTCTTTCCTCTACAAATCCCTCCCTTTTCCTCTCCTAAATTAATTCTAACTCAAACCAAACACAAGTCACTCAAACCATTTGGGGCCAATTTCTTCCTGCTTAAATCTAGGGTTTCCTTTCTCTCTCTCAGGTCTCTCCCAGTTCTAAATCCTTTGATCACCATATATTTGGGAGCCCTTTGGGAGTCTGTATTCAGACACAACCAGTTTTTAAACTGGTTATGGATAGGATTTTTCATCTTAAGTCCTTCAGTCTTGGATGTCATAGATAGAAGTCATGGATGATTGTACTACTGAGAATATTAGTCATTTGCAACATCATCCCGGAACATTGTTCTTACTTTGTATATAGTACATTTCACTTTGCTTGAGTTCATAGAAGACTTCCCAGGTTGTATTTTTCTCCTGAGAGCATCCTGCTCATCAATTCCCATAGAACAATAATAAGCCATGACAATTGCATACCTCAATTTATTCAGCCATTTCCCAGTTGATGGACCTCCTCTCAATTTCCAGTTTTTTTTGCCCTGAGAAGAAAGCCGTTATAAATATTTCTTGTACATATAGGTCATTTCCCTCTTTTTTCTAAAAAACCTCTTTTGGTATTCATGCCTAGTAGTCATGTTGTTAAATCAAAGGATATGCATGAATTTATAGCCCTTTGAGTACAGACCATATTTTTGATCATTTATCAATGGGGGCATGACTCTTATTTTTTATAAATTTGACTCAGTTCCCTCTTTGCAAAATGAGGTCTTATCAGAGAAACTTGCTTTAAAATTCTTTTTTACAATTACTATTACTAACTATATTTCCCCCCATTTGTGCTCTTTCTCCTTTCACCCTGTTCCTCCTCAAAAGTGTTTTGGTACTGATTATTCCCTTCCCTGATATCCCCTCTCTTTTATCAGCATCCCCCCCTTCATGTATCCCATTCCTCTTCCATTTTTCTGCAGGGTAAGAGATTTCTATACCCATACTGAGTGTGTATGTTATTTCCTCTTTGAGGCAATTCTGAGAGTGAGCCAACTGCCTCTCCTTTTCCTCTCCCCTTCCCCCTCCACTGTAAAAGCTTTTTCATGTCTCTTTTTTATGGCAGATAATTTATGCCATTCCACTCCTCTCTTTCTCTTTCTCCCAAGATGTTCTTCTTTAACCCCTTAATTTTATCATTTTTAAAAGATATTATCCATTCATATTCAACTCACACGTGTTTCCTCTGTCTATATGAAATGTGAACAGATAAACCTTAACTCCCTTATTATATCATTTTTCTGATTACCTCCTTATGCTCTTCCAGAGTTCTGTATTTGAAAATCAAATTTTCCATTCAGTTCTAGTCTTTTCACCATGAACGCTTGAAAATCCTCTATATCATTGAGTATCCACCTTTCTTCTGAAGGAGGAAATATATTCAGTTTTGTTGAACAGGTTGTAATACTTGGTTGTAATACTGGCTTTATTGCTCTCTAGAATATCATATTCCAATTCCTCTGGCCATTTAATGTGGAAACTGCAAAATCTCGTGTTATCTTGACTGTAGCTGCACTGTAATTGAATTGTTTATTTTTGGATGCTTGAATATGTTTTCCTTGACCTGGGAGTTCCAGAATTTGGATGTAATATTCTTGGGAGTTTTTATTTCGGGATCTCTTTCAGGAGGTGATTGGTAGATTCTTTCAATTTCTGTTTTGCCTTTTTATTCTAGGATATCAGGACAGTTTTCCTTGATAATGTCTTGCAAGATGATGTTTAATGTATTGGGTCTACCTGCCATCTAGGGGAGGGGGTGGGGGGAAGGAGGGAAAAAGTTGGAACAAAAGGTTTTGCAAGGGTCAATGCTGAAAAATTACCCATGCGTATATCTTGTAAATAAAAAGTTATAATAAAAATAATAAAATTAAATTAAAATTAAAAAAGAAAGATGATGTTTAGGCTTTTTTTGTTGATCATGACTTTTAGGTATTCCAATCATTTTTAAATTATCTCTCCTGGATCAATTTTCCAGGTCAATTGTTTTCCCAATGAGAGATTCCCCCCCCCTTTTTTTTCTATTTTTTTCCATTTTGGGGAGGTTTGCTTCATTGTATCTTGATTTCTCATAAAAATCATTAGCTTCCATTTGTTCACTTCTAATTTTTAACGAATTATTGTTCTCAATTAATTTTCGTACCTCCTTTCCCTACTGGCCACTTTTCCTTTTTGAGGCATTCTCTCTTCATTCACTTTGTATTTCCTTTTGTACTATTCTCAATTCCTTTCCTAATTTTTCCTCTATCTCTCTTACTTGATTTTCAAAATCCCTTTTGATCTCTTCCATAGCCTGGGACCTGAGAGATCTGCAAACTGCTAGTACTGACACCGATTCATAGGTCCCTAGACCCATTCCTGCTTTACTTGTAGGGGCTGGGCCTGGGGCTGAGACTGCACTAGCACTTCATGCACTGGAACTACACACTTGACTCCCATGCTGGTGTGACAGACCTTTTCTGCTGACCTTCCAATTTGTCTTCAGTTGGAAAATGTCCTATTTTGCCTTTTGGGGTGTACTGATGCTCTAAAATTTGCATAAAGTCTTTATTTAAAGGAATTTGGAGCAGTTTGGGTAAAAGGTTGGGTGAATTCCCATCTTTAATCCACCATCTTGGCTCTGCCTTCTCATCATTTATCTCTTTGAGGAACTGATGAGAAGCTTGTTGAAGCTGAGGAAGGAAAGTTCAGTACCATGTGTTTGGGCCATGGACCCCCAAACTCATTCATTTCTTACTGTTGGGAGCTTTCTAGTTAGCCAACACACAGGTGCCTTATGTTTACTATGTCTAAATGGCTATAAGAATCAAAGGACTCTGAAGCCATGGAGCATAAATAATAATAATAAAAGCTAAAATGATATGTGTCTATGTATGTATCTATACTCATCCACACATACACACACACACACGTGTATACACACGTGTCTATACATGCCTTCCACAAACCAGAATACATTTGTAAACAATTTGGTCAGGGGCAGAGAGCAGCTACAATTCTCTTCTCTTCTTCAGAAAGCTTTGAGTATGTTTAGAATGAGCCAAGTACAAATGGACAAGATGGTTCCATTGACCCCGTATGGTTTGGGATGCCATATTGGAAAGCCAATCATAATAGCTATTAATTTGGCATCAATATCTATTCAGACTGGGGCTTTGGGGAGTTTCCTCTCCTGCACTGAGTAGTTTCATCTTTAATCTTAAACAAGCTTTTCTTCTTTTAAAAGGAAAGCAATCAAAAATGCAAATTAATTACATATTTTCTGTGTCTCTAGAGCTCTGGCCAGCATCTTTTTCATTCAGATAGAATAGCTTAATGAGAGATTTCGAATGCCCAAACTAACAATGAGTGCAAAATAACTGATAAAATTCTATTTTCTACTTTTTAAACCTGACTAATAAATCTTATGGGAAAGATAAATGACTCACCCAGATTAGGAAAAGGGTAGTAGTGGGTGTAGGAAATGCAGTGATGGATTGTGCGGATTAAAATAGTGAAAACACAGGCTGTCTTTAATATAAAGACGTGATCAGGAATATGATGAAGGCTTCAACTGACTTAAATGTGACAGCTGAAGATTCAAGGTGACATCTAAATGAGTTTCAACTGTGAATGTGATTTTGACTCTAACTGATGGGAAGTAACATTAACATTTAGTAAACAGAAGAAGGTATGAAGCTACTTTGGTCTTCAACTTTCCATTCATTCAGTAAACATTTGTTTTGTCGTCGTTCAATCCTATCCAACTCTGACACCATTTGGGGTTTTTTGACATTGATACTGGAGTGGATTGCCATTTCCTTGGCATGATCCATGGTTAGATCAGCTCACAACTCCACCAACAATGTATTAGTGTTTCCAGTTTTCCCACATCTCCTCCAGCATTTATCATCTTTTTCTGTCACCTTAGCCAATCTGAGAGTGTGAAGTATGCTTCATAGTTGTCTTAATTTGCATTGCTCTCATCAATAGTGATTCTGATCATTTTTTCATGAGTAGAAATGGTTTTAATTTCTTCATCTGAAAAGTGTCTGTTCATATCCTTTGACCGTTTATTAATTGAAGGATGGCTTGTATTCTTATAAATGTCAAGATGACTTTTTACCTAAGCAGAGTAAATAAAACTGACCCTGATGAGTCAGGAGATCTGGGTTGGTATCTCTGATACACTTAAATCTCAATGTTCTTATTTCTAAAATGGAGATAATCTGCAATTTGGGTTATCCTGAACTTTAAAGTACTATTCAATTATGATATGGTATGTAAGAAGAGGAAAAGGCTGTGATTTTTGGCTCTGTGGAGCATTTCCAATGTCTGATGGCTCCCAACACTACAGATTACAATCCTCTAGGACACAGAAGAAAAATCATAGGGAGTTGCCTTATGCACTTATCAATTCACTGAATTTTCCATCTATGTAATGATGAACAATGGATTTGAACTCAGGTCTCCCCAACTGAATATCAACTTTTTGGAAGCAGGGGTTGCTTCCCTTTTTTTTGGGGGGGGGAGTGTCTTTGTATCACCAGAACTTTGTGCAGTGCTTACATGGTAGATGATTTTAAAATGCTTGTTTAATGACCAATTTGAGTCTAAGAACAGCCCTCTGTCCACTCCAGCATGGCGCCTCTATGAAATAATAATTACTCGTCTAGATTTTGAGAAATTTGTGTTTGATGATATTGACAGGCAGCAGAGCTCATTATTATTTGGATAGGGTCTTCTTTGTTCTCCTTCCCTAAAAAGAAACCTAAGTTTCCTGAAGGTTTTGTTGTTGTTTTTAAACAATCATAAGCGATCCTTTCTCATGAAGTGGAGGCCTTCTTGTCATTTGCAGTTAGGGGCAGTTGTTTAGGTAGGGACCATCTTTGCGGCTCTTATAATTCACTAGAAAAGCCATTTGTCTTAGGCCCAAATGAGTTTTGGTCACTTGCTTGTATGTCTGTCAGAAGATGCGTGCTGCCATGAGAAGCCTTGAGTGGAACGTGGACCATCAAGATGACTCCATCTCTGTTCTTCCTAACCAGGCCACATTCTACCCACATATTTCCATGATTGGCTGGAAACAGCATACAAACTCTTAATTGCTTTTGACATAGAATGACAGAAGGACCCTTGATATATAATTGGGGAGCAATACAGCTTAACAAGTTTTAATTTCTTGTGCAGATGAAAGACAATAAAAAGGAAGCAAGAAAACAAATTAAACAGTATATAGGTCAAGCATCCCATTAGGACTCTTCAGAGATTGCCTATCTAATTTGCATAATTGTATTTCTACTGCAGCCAGAACAACAGATACATGTGCTTAGCAAGCTTAGAAAAATGTTCAAGAAGGCTACTTCTTGTTTTGTCACTAGAATGAAGAGGATGTACATACATTCTATTTTTTACTTCAAAATTTAATTTCAAATAACAATATGCATGCAGTCAAATGATGAGGGGTATGAGACTCTGCAAAATGGCTCAGGAAAACTAAACGCACAATCTCCTGAGAGCCATAACTACCATTCATGGCTTTCTTCTTCACAGAAATACTAATTGTGATTCCTCATAAATCCTCAATATTGCAGGCTCACTGTAAATAGTCATAGAACCATTTGAAACCATCTCATTAGTTTCAACATCATCTTTTGCAGGTTAATTTTCCGATCTCTTCTTTGCAGGATGCAAAAACAAATGAGGAGCGAGCATCCCTTTCTGTGAGAAACTCAGCAGGGTTCACAATTGATTGTAGAGCTCATTTCTCTAAATGCAATCACCAAGTAACAATTCATGCTAACGAGGTTGCAGTGGAACGGGCTACCTAAACAAGGGATAATCCAAAAATACTGGGTATATGTAATGGCTTACAAGTGTACCTCATTTGTGCATTAGATCAGACTCACCCCTGAAAATATGTAAAAGAACATTTGGGTATCAAAGCAGGCTTTCTGACTGATTTCTTTTATAACTCTTATCTAGGAAGCTCATCCTATTTTTGGTTAACTCTACTTTTTAGGAACTTTTTTTTAACCATAAGCTAAAATCCACCTTTCTGTGGCTTCCACCTATTGGTCATAATTCTGCTTTCTGGAGCCAGATGACACAAGTCCTATCTTTCCTCCAGAAGATAGCTCTTCAAATACTTGAAGGCAAGTAAAATATCCTCCCTGACACCTTATCATTTCCAGGTCAAGCATACTAGTTCTTTCAGCAAAACCTTTTTATCACATGATTCTGGGTCTCCTCATTAAGGCTGAAAAGCTACTCTAACTATATTGTAGAGAGGGTTCTTCTGATAGAATTAGAAAAAGGAAGATTTGAATTTTGCACCGGGTTTGCTAGTAAATATTTAATGACAAGCTGTCTGAGGAAAAAATGTCCACATAATATACTTTTGAGTATAATTTGCATTTTTAATATTTTCCCATCACTTTATTAATTTTAGGAAACTGACAGAACAGTGAACCAAGCCCTGATTTGTAGCATGTGCTGATTACTGGGAGGAGCAGTAAAAATAAAATCCTCCTTACAGTTTAGTGCTATGCAGAAGTGGAAGACAGTGAGTTTTTCCTCCTTGGAAATTGTTAAGCAGATGTTGGACAATCGCTTTTCAGGGATGTTTAGGGCCTTTCAAGGGTTAGGTTAAATGACCTTTGAAATGTTGTTCAGTGACCAACAAGTAGATATACTCCAAAGAAACTGAATCATATCAACTGATATACTCTGACTACCAATGAAACTGGAAGATGTTTGCCTGGGAAAGTAGGTAGACTAGCCATAGAGAAAGAATAAGGGATAAGGAACAGATGGCATCCATGTTCCATTGATAATCATGTAATGGCAGAAGATCTTGAGAAAGTCACCTTCATATGAAGGCTTAAGAGGAAGACATGGACAAAAATAGCATAAGTTTTGAAGGTGTGGAAGAATTTCCATGTGCATCATTGGAGGGAATACCAGCATCAGTGATGCCACAGTCCATCCAAGTACCAAAGTGTGGTATAGGCATAATGGGATACAATCAGGCAAAGCCAAAGTTTGGTCATTAGCAGTGAATGAAAAGTTATTTAGAGGATGGGTAAAAACATGATGGGTGGCGTGGAAAAGATCATAAAGTTTGTCTTTCTGGCTAGAATGACGGGGAAAGATAATGCGGAAAACAGGGACACTAATACATTGTTGGTGGAATTGTGAATACATCCAGTCATTCTGGAGAGCGATTTGGAACTATGCTCAAAAAGTTCTCAAACTGTGCATACCCTTTGATCCAGCAGTGAACTACTGGGCTTATATCCCAAAGAGATAATAAAGAAGGGAAAGGGACCTGTATGTGCACGAATGTTTGTGGCAGCCCTGTTTGTAGTGGCCAGAAACTGGAAACTGAGTGGATGCCCATCAATTGGAGAATGGCTGAATAAATTGTGGTATATGAATATTGTGGAATATTATTGTTCCGTAAGAAATGACCAACAGGATGATTTCAGAAAGGCCTGGAGAGACTTACACGAACTGATGCCGAGTGAAACGAGCAGGGCCAGGAGATCATTATATACTTCAACAATGATCCTGTATGATGACCAATTCTGATGGACCTGGCCATCCTCAGCAATGAGATCAACCAAACCAGTTCCAATGGAGCAATAATGAACTGAATCAACTATGCCCAACGAAAGAACTCTGGGAGATGACTAAGAACCATTACATTGAATTCCCAATCCCTATATTTTTGCCTGCCAGCATTTGGGATTTCCTTCACAGGCTGATTGTACACTATTTCAGAGTCCGATTCTTTTTGTACAGCAAAATAACGGTTTGATCATGTATATTTATTGTGTATCCAATTTATACTTTAATATATTTAATATCTACTGGTCATCCTGCCATCTAGGGGAGGGGGTGGGGGGAAGGAGGGGAAAAATTGGAACAAAAGGTTTGGCAATTGTTAATGCTGTAAAGTTACCCATGCATATAACCTGTAAATAAAAGGCTATTTTTAAAAAGTAAAGTTCGTCTTTGAGTTTGTGGGAAAAGAAAGTTGCTCAGAGCCTTAATGCTGTGAGAAACATGTTGCTTTTTGAACAGCTAAAAACTTCATGGCCTCATTCTCCTAGTTCTGCCTCCTGTAATACAATAGAGTCACACACTAGTGTCTGAGGTGTGATTCCAGTTCAAGTCTTCCTTACTCCAAACCCTACACTGAGTCTTTGCCCCATTATTTCATCACTGCAAAACCAGAGGGCAACTACTTAGGATTGGAGACTATTTTGGATTTTTCTTTGTTTTACAGATTGTCATGGTCCAAGAATTCATCAGCAAATGGCTTCTCTCCTAATAGTGAACAACTCTGCACTCACCTCAGCTAGGTCCTTGAAAAACAGAAACAATTCTAAGGCCTGATACACATAGTCTGATTTCCTAATGGGACCTCAGTCTATCTTTGGAGACTGATCTCACTTCAATTTTCTTTACTTGCTCTTCATTCCCAGCCCAACTGGCATACTTGCCATTCCCCATATATACAATCTGTCTAGCTCTTCCATCTATATAACATACTACCCAGAAGCCTTTGGTCAAGCTGTGCCCTGTAGCTGGAATGTTCTCTCTCTCCTCATCTCTACTTTATATAATAGAATCAATAGCTTCCTTTAAAGCACGCCTTCTATACTGCCTCCTAACAGAACCATTTCCTAATATCCCCAGTAACCAGGTGTGAGTACTCTCTAGACTTCCAAATTACTTTGTACTTACTCTTTATATATTTCATATTTGTTCAACTGTACACATGTTGTTCCTCACCCCCCCCCATTGGAAGGTAAGCTCCTTGAGAACAGATCATTTTGTTTGCCTTTATATTCCCAGAACCTAGCATAGTGTCTGATATGCAGTAGGCATTTAATAAATGCTTGTTGAATAGTATTGAACTTCAAGAGGTATTTCTGAATTTCATTCAGCAGAGGTGTCAAAGCAGTAAGAGTTACATTGGGAAGGAAAATCTGATGTTATCTTGTTTCAAAGATAGAAGGAAAATTTTCCAGATTTTTGGTCAGTTGATATGTAGTGTTTGCAATGTCCATTAAAGCTGACTAAGTCCCATCCAGTGCAGGAGTACTCTTACCTCCTTTCTTTTTTTATTTTTTAAAAATTATAACTTTTTATTGACAGAGCCCGTGACTGGGTAATTTTTTACATTATCTTTGCACCCACTTCTGTTCCGACTTTTCCCCTACCTCCCTCCCCCAGATAGCAAGCACTCCTATACATGTTAAATATGTCACAGTATATCCTAGATACAATCTATGTGTGCGGAACCGAACAGTTCTCTTGTTGCACAGGGAGAATTGGATTCAGAAGGTAAAAATAACCCAGGAAGAAGAACCAAAATGCAGACAGTTTACATTCATTTCCCAGTGTTCTTTCTCTGGCTGTAGTTGCTTCTGTCCATCCTTGATCAATTGAAACTGAGTTAGATCTTCTCTTTGTCAAAGAAATCCACTTCCATCAGAAAACATCCTCATACAGTATCGTTGTTGAAGTATATAATGATCTTCTGGTCCTGCTCATTTCACTTAGCATCAGTTCATGTAAGTCTCTCCAAACTTCTCAGTATTCCTCCTGCTGGTCATTTCTTACAGAACAATAATATTCCATAACATTCATATACCACAATTTACCCAACCATTCTCCAATTGATGGGGATCCATTCATTTTCCAGTTTCTAGCCACTACAAACGCCTTCTTTCTTTTTCATACAATTTTTCTTTCTTTGTATCTCCAGCTCTGGGCTTTGTTTAGATCAGATATTAACTAGTTGGAGTTTGAAAGACATTTCATAGAAGCATCATAATCGTTGTGCCAACTGGCATGCAGCATTTATCCAACGGGTACCAAGTCTTTTGTTGCAAACCTCAGTCTAGGAAAACAACTGTTAACCACATAACTTTGCCTCCTTGACCACTTCTTATATTATAGATTTGATTAGTTCTACTAATAATTCCATAGCCAAGCAAAACTTTTTCTAATCAATTTGTTTATCTGCCTTAGGAGTCAAAGAAACCTGTGCAATGTGCCAGTAAATTTGAAATGCCTAGAAGCCTTCAGCTGGATCAATTGTCTTTCAGACTGTCCCAACCTCATCATCCTTGAACTTGAAGCAGTTGCATAGTTAGAAGGAAGTAGGTTTAAAATGATAAAGGGGATTCTGAAGCTAATCCAAGTGCATATAAGAAAAATGCTAATTGTGAATGAAATTACTGTAGATCTGGGCTAAAAAAGAAAATCACCCAATTGAGGATAGTTTCCATTAGCAGACAACCAATAGGGGATAAATCAGCTATGGTGCTGCTCTCTTTCAGATTTCAAATGTGACGGATTTTTGTATTTCAGGCAGTCTCTGTAAATGTGTGCAGTTTATGAATTTGTACAGCCCATCAATAAACCTGGCACGTGCCTTGCTTGAAATAGGGAGTGCTTTGAAAAATGTCACAGAAATGAAAGTTTTCCCTGGTTCCTCTGACAGGTTGGAGTATGGCTTTTTGTTTTTCTTTTTCTGGCAAAGGCTTTAAAGAGTTTTGTGGCAAAGTGTTTTGCTCTGTATCTTCAAACCCAAATGGTTTTGTGGGCTTTTAAGAGCTAGACAGCACTTTGTCTCTCCTCCCTCCCTTATGCTCTTTTCTCTGAGTAAGGCTGCTCTATTTACTCCCTAAGGTTTGCTTTTCTATTGACCACAATCTGTTTTCAGGAGAGCTGTCCATGGTCATATTATCTGTACTATATTCTATGGCCAGATCTCTGAGGAGGACTGTGTATGAACAAATCTCCTGTTCAGACAACTTGAAGAACTTTATGCCTGTATCCTGGGGTGCATAGTATGAGATGGCATGGCAGGAGCCCTGCTACATGGCCAAGCTTACTCCCTTTACACATGGTTACGATTTCCCAAATAAAATAAGGAGGCAGCTAAATGGCACAGTGAATAGAGCACCAGCCCTGAACTCAGGAGGACCTGAGCTGAAATCCAACTTCAGACACTTAACACTTACGAGCTGTGTGACTCTGGACAAGTCATTTAATCCCGAATGGCTTGCAAAAACTACAACAACCAACAACCAAAAAGAAAGGGGATCATGGTGAGTCACACGTGGCTGAAACAGCTGAAGAACAACACAACAAAATGAATTCTATTCATGTGTGTTTTGATGTTTTAATTTTTAAAATAGACTAGAATATTAGTGGAAGGGATGTATAAAGGCCAAGCAAGAATAATAAGAGCTTTAATTCATTTGAACCTCACAATATTCTTTTTTATTACTATATTATAGCTTTTTATTTACAAGATATATGCATGGGTATTTTTTCAGCATTGACAATTGCCAAACCTTTTGTTCCAACTTCTCCCCTCCTTCCCCCCACCCCTTCCCCCAGATGGCAGGTTGACCAATACATGTTAAACATGTTGAAGTACAAGTTAAATAATATATATATATATATATATATATATATATATATATACATGTCAAAACAGTTATTTTTGCTGTACAAAAAGAATTGGACTTTTAAATAGTGTACAGTTAGCCTGTGAAGGGAATCAAAAATACAGACGGACAAAAATAGAGGGATTGGGAATTCTATGTAGTGGTTCATAGTCCTCTCCCAGAGTTCTTTTGCTGGGTGTAACTGGTTCAATTCATTACTGCTCTATTGGAACTGATTTGGTTCATCTTATTGTTGAACAGGCCCACGTCCACCAGAATTGATCATCATATAGTCTTGTTGTTGAAGTATATAATGATCTGGTCCTGCTCATTTCACTCAGCATCAGTTCATGTAAGTCTCTCCAGGCTTTTCTGAAATCCTCCTGCTGGTCATTTCTTACAGAACAATAATATTCCATAATATTCATATACCACAATTTATTCAGCCATTCTCCAATTGATGGGCATCCACTCAGTTTCCAGTTTCTGGCCATTACAAACAGGGCTGTCACAAACATTCTTGCACATACAGGTCCCTTTCCCGTCTTTAAGATCTCTTTGGGATATAAGCCCAATAGTAACACTGCTGGATCAAAGGGTATGCACAGTTTGATAACGTTTTGAGCATAGTTCCACATCACTCTCCAGAATGGCTGGATGTATTCACAATTCCACCAACAATGTATTAGTGTCACAGTTTTCCCACATCCCCTCCAACATATGTCATTATCTTTTCCTGTCACCTTAGCCAATCTGACAGGTGTGTAGTGGTATCTCAGATTTGTCTTAATTTGCATTTCTCTAATCAATAATAACCTTTTCATATGAGTAGAAATAGTTTCAATGTCTTCATCTGAGAATTGTCTGTTCATATCCCTTGACCATTTATCAATTGGAGAACGGCTTGATTTCTTATAAATTAGAGTCAATTCTCTATATATTTTGGAAAT
Organism: Sarcophilus harrisii; assembly: GCF_902635505.1. NCBI lineage: Eukaryota > Metazoa > Chordata > Mammalia > Dasyuromorphia > Dasyuridae > Sarcophilus > Sarcophilus harrisii. The sequence goes on from NC_045432.1 coordinate 62,956,641, forward strand.
GAGTCCTTTATCAGAACCTTTGACTATAAAAATGTTTTCCCAGTTTATTGCTTCCCTTCTAATCTTGTCTACATTAGTTTTGTTGGTACAAAAACTTTTCAATTTGATATGATCAAAATTTTCTATTTTGTGATCAATAATGCTTTCTAGTTCTTTGGCATAAATTCCTTCCTCTTCCACAGGCCTGAGAGGTAAACTATCCTGTGTTCTTCTAATTTATTTATAATCTCATTCTTTATGCCTAGCTTATAAACCCATTTTGACTTTATCTTGGTGTGTATGGTGTCGAGTATGGGTCAATGCCTCGTTTCTGCCATACTAATTTCCATTTTTCCCAGCAGTTTTTGTCAAACAGTGAGTTCTTATCCCTGAAGCTTGAGTCTTTGGGTTTGTCAAACACTAGATTATTAAAGTTATTGACTGTTTTGTCCTTTGAACCTAACCTATTCCAATGATCAACTAGTCTATTTATTAGCCAATACCAAATGGTTTTGGTAACCACTGTTTTACAATATAATTTTAGATCTGGTACATCTAGGCCACCTTCATTTGATTTTTTTTTCAATTAATTCCTTTGGAATTTTTGACTTTTTGTTATCCCATGTGAATTTTGTTGTTATTTTTTCTAGGTTATTAAAATAGTTTTTTGGGAATCTGATTGGTATAGTGCTAAATAAATAGATTAGTTTATGTAGTATTGTCATCTTTATTATATTTGCTCACCCTATCCAAGAAAATTTAATATTTTTCCAATTGATTAGATCTGACTTTATTTGTGTGGAAAGTTTTTTGTAGTTTTGCTCATATAGTTTCTGATTTTCCTTTGGCAGATAGATTATTTTATACTATCAGTAGTTACTTTAAATGGAATTTCTCTTTGTAACTCTAACTGTTGGATTTTGTTAGTGATATATAAGAATGCTGATGACTTATGTGGGTTTATTTTGTATCCCGCAACTTTACTAAAGGTTTGGATTATTTCTAATAGCTTAGAATCTCTGAGGTTCTCCAAGTATGCCAACATATCAGCAAAGAGTGATAATTTGGTTTCCTCACTGCCTACTCTAATTCCTTAAATCTCTTTCTCAACTCTTATTGCCAAAGCTAGTATTTCTAAAACAATATTGAATAGTAATGGTGATAGTAGGCAACCTTGTTTCACTCCTGATCTTATTGGGAATGGTTGCAGTTTTTCCCCATTACATATGGTGCTTACTGATGGTTTTAAACAGATGCTGCTAATTATTTTAAGGAAAAGTCCATTTATTCCTATACTCTCAAGTGTTTTTAATAGGAATGGATGTTGGATTTTATCAAATGCTTTTTCTGTCTCTATTGAGATGATCATATGTTTTTTGTTAATTTGGTTATTAATATGGTCAATTATTATACTGATAGTTTTCCTAATATTGAACCAGCCCTGCATTCCTGGTATAAATCCTACTTGATAATGATGTATTATCCTGGGGATGATTTTCTGTAGTCTTTTTGCTGCTATCTTATTTAAGATTTAAGCATCATTATTCATTAGGGAGATTGGTCTATAATTTTCTTTCTCTGTTTTCAACCTATCTGGTTTAGATATCAGTACCATGTCTGTGTCATAGAAGGAATTTGGTAGGACTCCTTCAGTCCCTATTTTTTCAAATAGTTTATATAGCATTGGGGCTAATTATTCTTTAAATGTTTGGTAGAATTCACATGTAAATCCATCTGGTCCTGGGGATTTTTTCTTAGGGAGTTGATTAATAGCTTGTTCTATTTCTTTTTCTGAAATGGGACTATTTAAGCAATTTACTTCCTCCTCTGTTAATCTGGGAAGCCTATATTTTTGGAAGTAGTCATCCATTTCACTTAGGTTACCAAATTTATTGGCATAGAGTTGGGCAAAGTAACTCCTTATTATTGCTCTAATTTCCTCTTCATTTGGTGGAGAGTTCTCCCTTTTCATTTTTAAGACTAATAATTTGATTTTCCTCTTTCCTTTCTCTAATCAGATTTACCAAAAATTTATCTATTTTATTATTTTTTCATAAAACCAACTCTTAGTTTTATTTATTAAATCAGTAGTTTTTTTTACTTTCAATATTATTAATATCTCCTTTTAATTTTAGAATGACAAGTTTAGCATTTGATTGGGGGTTTTTAATTTGGTCTTTTTCTAGTTTTTTAAGTTGCAAGCCCAATTCATTGATCTTCTCTTTCTCTATTTTATTCAAGTAAGCCTCTAAAGATATAAAATTTCCCCTTATTACCACTTTGGCTGCATCCCGCAAATTTTGGTATGATGTCTCATCGTTGTCATTATCTTGAGTGAAATTATTGTGTCTAGAATTTGTTGTTTCACCCAATCATTCTTTAAGATGAGATTATTTAGTTTCCAATTACTTTTTGGTCTATTTACCCCTAATGTTTTGTTCAATGTAGTTTTTATTTCATTAGGATCTGAAAAGAAAGCATTTACTATTTCTGCCTTCTTGCATTTAATTTTGAGGTCTTTATGTCCTAATATATGGTCAATTTTTGTATAGGCTCCATGAACTGCTGAGAAGAAAGTATACTCCTTTCTGTCATCATTCCATTTTCCCCAAAGATCTATCATACCTAATTTTTCTAATATTCTATTTACCTCTTTAATTTCTTTCTTATTTGTTTTGTGGTTTGATTTATCTAATTCTGAGAGTGCAAGGTTGAGATTTCCCACTATTATAGTTTTGCTGTCTTTTTCTTCTTGCAACTCTCTTAACTTCTCCTTTAAGAAATTAGATGCTATACCACTTGGTGCATATATGTTTAGTATTGATGTTGCTTCATTATCCATGCTTCCCTTTAGCAAGACATAGTTTCCTTCCTTATCTCTTTTAATTAGATCAATTTTTGCTTTTCCTTGATCTGAGATAAGGATGGCTACCCCTGCTTTTTTGACTTCACCTGAAGCATAATAGATTCTGCTCCAGCCTTTTACCTTTACTTTGTATGTATCTCCCTGCTTTAAATGTGTTTCCTGTAAACAACATATTGTAGGATTCTGACTTTTGATCCAGTCTACTGTCCGCCTCCACTTTATGGGAAAGTTCATCCCATTCACATTTACGGTTAAAATTACTATTTCTGTAATTAATGCCATCTTATTATCCCCAGGTTATGCTTTTCTTTTTCTTGCTCCTCCTTACCCCCTTTCCCAGGATTAAACTTATGGGCCCCACTTTCATCACACAGCTCTCTCTTTAGGATCCCTCCCTCCTCTCTTTGAATCCTTTCCTCTTTCTTGTACACTTCCCTTAATACTCTTCATTTTCCCTTTTCCTCTCCCACTTTTTAATGAGGTGAGAGAAGATTCTCTGTAAAACAAATATGTCAATTATTTTCTCTTTGAGCCAACTCTGATGAGAGTAAGATTCACACAATGTTCCTCCCCCTCTCTAAGTTCCCTCAGATATGATAGGTTTCCTTTGCCTCTTCATGGGATTTAGTTTCCCTCATTTTAACCCCCCTTTTCCCTTTTTCTGATACTATCCCCTTTCCATTTCTACTTCCCTTTTTTATGTTATATCAGTAAAATCAAATTATACATGTAGTCTTTATGTATATCCACAACATAAATACAGTTCTCAAGAGTTCCTTTTATCTTTTTCTGCTTCTCTTGAGTCCTATGGTTGGAGATCAAATTTTTTGTTTAGATCTGGTTTTTTCCTTAGAAACAAATGGAATTCATCTGTTTCATTAAATGTCCATCTTCTGTCCTGGAAGAAAATCCTCAGCTTAGCAGGGTAGTTTATTTTTGGCTACAATCCAAGTTCTTGTGACTTTAGGATTATCAGATTCCAGGCCCTTTGATCCTTTAATGTGGAGATAGCCAGATCTTGAGTGATCCTTATTGTAACACCTCGGTATTTGAATTTTTTTTTCCTGACTGCTTGTAATATTTTTTCCTTAGTCTGATAGTTCTGAAATTTGGCCGTAATATTCCTTGGAGTTTTTATTTTGGGGTCTTTTTCAGAAGGTGTTCGATAAATTCTTTCAATGCCTCTTTTACCTTCTGATTCTATTACATCTGGGCAGTTCTCTTTGATAATTTTCTGTAAAATAGTATCTAGGCTTTTTTTTTCATCATAATTTTCGGGAAGTCCAATAATCTTCAGATTATCGCTCCTAGATCTATTTTCCAGGTCTGTTGTTTTTAATAGATCTTTACCATCTTTCTATTTTTTTTTGTTTTGTTTTTTTTGTTTTGCTTGACTGATTTTGATGTCTCAATGAATCATTCATTTCTGTTTGTTCAGTTCTGATTTTTAATGAGTTATTTTCTTCATTAGCTTTTTTTACTTCTTTTGGTATATGTCCAATCGAGTTTTTAAATGAGTTGTTTTGCTCTATGGAATTTTTTTCCATTTCACTAATTTTTTTTCATGAATTATTTTCTTTTTCCAATTCACAAATCCTACTTTCTTGGGAGTTCTTTACCTTTTCCAATTCACATTTCAGTAAGTTGTTACTTTTTTGCTAAGCTTCTCTTTCTTTTCCCCATTTTTCTTCTAGCTCTCTTTTAAGATTTTTAATAGTCTCTTCTAGGAGAGATTTGTGTGATGGGAACTGTTACATCCCCCTTTGCGGTTTTATCTGGAGACTGTCTGCTATTAGTCTCCTTGGGGTTGAAAACCTGCTCTCTTTCTGTATAGAAGCTATCGATTGTCCTTTTGATTTTTTTACTCATTTTTTTTAAAGCCTGTAGGGTCTGTCTTCAGGGCAAGGAGTTTACCAGCTTCCTCTGCAGAACAGAGATAGGTGTGTGGACAGTAGCTATCTTGTAAATGGGCTGCAAAGAGTGAGGTGAGGGAATGCTCTGGGGAAAAGTTCCCCACCAGAAGTGACTCAGACTTAGGTAGCCCAGGCTGAGCTGTGGGAGTGCCCAGTGAAGAACCCTGCTGTGCAGATTAGCGACTCCCCTGAGGCTAGAGACTGAGCAGGGAAAGTGTCACTACTCAGGCCAAAGCCCACTGCCTCATAATATTCTTGTGCATCGGGAGCGACAATTATTACTGTTTGTATTTTACAGGTAGAGGCAACTAAGATTTGGAGGGGGTGTATGAAGTGAGTTGCTCTTTGCAGAATCAGGATTCATATTCAGCTAGAAAGAGGAGAGGAATAACAGGACCAATGAAGTACTAAGTACTCTGAAGTCTGGCTGTAATGCCAAAAAGATTGTCTGCTCTAGAAGATGATCAGTGATTATTTTGAGAGAAATACTAGCTGCCCCTTCTGAACAGTCAGATAAATAAACCGCATGAATATAAGGAGCCCTGTGAACAAATTTGATGTTGTTTAGTTCTGTCCAACTCTTTTTTACTCCATTTGGGGATTTCTTAGCAAAGATACTTGAGGGGTTTGCCATTTTCTTCACCAGATCATTTTACAGATGAGGAAACTGAGGCAAACATGGTTAAATAATTTGCCCAGGGTCACACAGCTACTAAAGTATTCAAGGCCAGATTTGAACTCAAAAAGATGAGCCTTCCTGACTCCAAACCCAGCACTCCATCCTCTGTACCACCTAGCTGCACATAAATTTATGTTCCTGTCATATGATTAGGAAATCACAGGTAAACAAGAATAATAAATTGAAAAGGTCTCTAGAGCAGGGATTCTTAACCTGGGGTCAGTGGACACCTCAGGAATTTGTGGATAGGTTTCAGGGAGTCCGTGAATTTGAGTGTGAAAAATTAGATCACTTTTCATTAAGTTACAAATGAAATTTAATATTCCTCCTCAGAAGGAGTCCCTAGGCTTTACCAGCCTGCTAAAGGGGGTCCATAACATCAAAAAGATACAGAAGCCAAAGCCTACAGTGGGAACTGCATCAAGAACTGGCTAATGACCTTCAAATCTAGAATGTTCTTGTCTCTTCTGCTAAGATAGAAAGAAAATTATCTTTTGTGTATGTTCATTTGTAATTTTGTTCTAACTTAACTTAATCTACAAAATATGAAATTATACATTTAATTTCCAGCTAAAATTTTTTCAACCACATATGTTACCTAAACACAAACAGGTAGTCTTCTTTTATGGGGCCATACTCTTCTTCAGTGGGGCAAAAAGTAATTTTCATTGTCTTATTTTATTTACATTTAAGGTAAATCACTTCTTCCACAAACCAGGAACTACTCATTCTGATTACCACTGTGTTACAATGAATCCTTCTCTTCTAGCTTTGGTGGGTTATTGTCGGTTAAATGGCAAAGCCTGACTTGGGCTACTGGCATATTTTCAATGAGATCTGTTGCTTGAGTGCTTCTTCTCCTCCCTCCCAAGCTGTGCAGCTTTGTATATTAAAGTGGCTGCAGTTTTAATTACCATTTTATGTTTACCCAGCCTATTTCAACTTTCACTTTCAATTAAAAGATGAATGAATCATTTCCATTTTTAATAAATAGTGAAATGTATGCTGCTTTGGAAACAGCTAATTAAATTCACGCTGGTTCCACAAATTTCAAATTAGGTATTTGTTGCACACAAGTGATTCCCAAAGAAGTGGAAAAGAGAACCATCCGTTAAAAAAATAGGAGGAAAGTGATGAATTTAGGAATGCCAGAGGTGGAACGTACTAAATATGTCTACTTTTTATGCAAGCTGAGGGAGTAAAAGAATTTCAGAAACTATTCATGTCACCTTGTAATGTCCTGCAGGGCATGTATTTCTGTCCTTATTACACAGAATGCATCCCCTGGTCTTGTGTCACCTATTTCAGCATTATACTAGCATATTTTAAAATCAGAGCAGATGCAACTCTTCAAAAATGACTCTTCATCTTTCCCTCTATCAACAACACGTTCTAATAACTCTAGAACTTTAGAAAGGAACAAACCAATTAGGTCCCCTTCTTGGAAACTGAAATTATCTCCGACATTACACGACAGGATAATTTCAGAGTAATAATCACCAGATGATCATGCTTATTGTAGCTTTGGACTCAGTAGCCCATCCAGCACTAGTGCCAACAGGTCAGGTCCCCAGATCAAGGCCACTGATTTTGTCAGAGTTCTAAGGAGTACCCTGAGCAGTTATTTTGGTGATTTTTTTCTTTAGTACTATTGCCAACATGCCTCAATATGAGATATTCCCCCTAATACTTTCACTAATTAATATTTCTCTAATATATTTGCTGATTAATCTCCCCACTTTTACTTTATCTGCATCTCCTCAATATCAATTAACCTATTAACATCAATTAGCTTTTAAAAAGAGTGAGAAGATATAGCAAAACTCACAATACAATCCCTGAAACTGGAAGCCCACTTTTCACTACCAGTCCATGGGGAAAATGTACTAAAACTTAAAGTGATAACTACCAGTCACTACCTTCACCCTCAAAGTTCACTTCTGGGATTCTGTCTCCACTGAGGAAATCACTGCCTTGCTTGCAGGAAAGAGTATCTCAGCAGCCAGCTCAGTCCAGTGTTGTGCCGAGTCTTCCAACTTGCTTATATGGGCTGGTTTCTTACAAGGCTCAGCCGCTGTGGCTAGAGGCAAATTCTGCAGTTGCTGAATCTCTAATGGTTCTTTCAACTTTTGAAAGCTCACAGTGTTGGAACTTGGTTCATCTGACTTCAATATCCATTGACTCAGTCAATAAAGAATTGACAAAATGGAAACAAAGGAAATAGCAGCACTATGTGTTCATGGTCACATAATCTACCCAGAAGCTTCCAACACTTTTTCCTCTTTATTTAAGAGCCTCTAGGAAAAGAGAGAGGTTATTTCTTGGTACATTTTTATGAACACTCAGTCCTGGATCAGCAGCCATTTAAAATGCTTTTCGTAACCTTGTATGTATGCTGAGTGCTGCATATGCACTGAGTCAAAGGCAGGGACTCTCTATTACACACCATCACATTTCCAGAAGTATTAGTAATCCAGGGATTACTGGATTACTATACAGTATATACAGAGCAAACATGCCCAAGGACTCCAATCCATTGTCTACTCGGTAACGCAACTCCTTCTCTCCCTCTTTTGCCATCTTACTATTCTAGTCACTTTTAAACCTTAAAAAGAAATAAATCAACTATGAATACTTATGGAGAGAAGTGGGATCAGAGGGAAAAGATGTAGGTTTGATAGTTGATTACTGTAATTACCTAGCCTAAAATTTACCAGTCTTTCTGTTTCCAGTTAGAAGTTGATATGATGGGTGTGACTCAACAAATTTCTGAGCAGGAAAAAGGATCAGGCAGACAAATTGAACGTGAAACTTTCAATCCTGATTTTTGACATGTCCTTAGCTTAGTGAACATGTGGAAATAACTACAATTTTCCTGAATCTCAGGTTCCTAATCTTCAAGATGGGGACAATAACGCCTACTGCATCAATCTCAGAAAGATGTAATTAATATAGAATCAAATTCTACAGCTGGAAGGGACCTCAAAGGTCACCTAATCTAATGTATTCCTTTTATAGATGAGCAAACTGAGGCCCAGGAGATGGATTAGTCTAAGTAAAGAGCCAGGATGTTATGAAGTTCAAATGATATTGCTTATGTAAAATACTTTGCAAACTTTAAATTCTATATTAAGCCAGTTCATCCTCATCCTCACTGACATCATTATTATAGGAAAATTTTCCTTATCTTGTTTGAAGGATTCAGTTAGAAATGGTCTGGGGTCAAATCACTTTCCTTTTTTTGTAATAACAGCTTTTTATTTTTCAAAATACATGCAAAGATAGTGTTCAACATTCATCCTTGCAAAACCTTGTGTTCCAAATTTTTCTCCCTCCCTCCCACCCCACTTCTCCCCTAGACAGCAAGTAATCCAAAGAAGGCTAAATGTGTGCCATCCTCTAAACGTATTTCCACATTTATCAGGCTGCATAAGAAAAATCAGATCAAAAAGGGAAAAAATGAGAGAAAAAAGCAATCAAGCAACAACAGCAACAAAAAGGTGCAAATACTATGATATGGTCCATACTTCACTTCCTGCAATCCTCTCTCTAGGTGCAGATGGTTCTCTCCATCACCAGTCTATTGGAAGTGTCTAAATCAGATCATTTTTTAAACGAGCCACATTTATCAGAATTGAGTATCATCTTGTTGTTGCCATGTATAAGGATCCCCTGGTTCCACTCATTTCACTCAGCCTCAGTTCATGTGAGTCTCTCCAGGCCTCTCTGAAATCATCCTGCTGATCATTTCTTACGGAACAATAATATTCCATCACATTCATATACCCTAACTTATCCAGCCATTCTCCAACTGATGGGCATCCACTGTGTTTCTAGTTTCTAGTCACTACAAAATGGGCTGCCACAAATGTTTTTGCACATGTGGCTCCCTTTCCCTCCTTTAAGATCTTTTTTGGATATAAGCCCAATAGAAATACTGCTGGATAAAAGGATATGCACAATTTGATAGCTTTTTGAGAATTGTTCCAAATTGCTCTCCGGAATGGCTGGATCATTTCATAATTCCACCAACAACGCATTAGTGTTTCCAGTTTTCCCACATCCCTGCCAACACATATTATTTTCTTTATCTGTCATCCTAGCCAATCTGATAGGTGTGAGGTAATAACTCTGAGTCGTTTTAATTTGTATTTTTCTGATCAATAGTGATTGGAGCGTTTTGTCATATGACTATAATATAGCTTTGATTTCTTTACCTGAAAACTGTTCCTATCCTTTGATCATTTATCAGTTGAGGAATGCTATTGAGTATTTTAAAGCTTTTCATTTTGGAGGGTAAGATTATAAGTATGTTATGACATCCATTAAAAGTATTCTTAAATTTGTCAATTAATAAACGTTTATTAAGCACCAATTGGGTGCCCAGCACTATGCCAAATGCTGGAGATAAAAATACAAGCATAAAAAGAAGACAGTTCTTGTACTTGGGAAGCTTAAAATTTACTTTTTTTCCTATTTTTTATTAAAGCTTTTTATTTTTCAAAGCATATGATTGGACGATTCTTCAACATTAGCCCTTTGTAAAACCCTGTGTTCCAAATCCCCCCCCCTTTCCCCATGCCCTTCCCTAGATAGCAAGTTGTCCAATATATGTTAAACATGGTAAAGTCCCTTTGAAGACAAAGTACTAGAGCATATTTTCATGGTGGTCTATGAATCACAGACACATAGCTTCACTGAGGAATTCATTGTGTTAAGAATAGTTTTTGGTGGCTGTGACCAATTGATAGTGATGCCCAGTTTCCCAAAGATGAACCAATCAAATCTCTTTCTTCTGCTTTGGTACTGGTCCATTGCCCATTTGAAGTACTTCTACCAGATAGGCTCATGGACTGACCCGGTGAGCTTCTGATCCAGTTACTTGTGTTAGACTGGGTTTTGCTGCCACTTTCTGTTTCTGATGAGACTGATTAAACTGATCTTTCTCATTCTTTGCTTTAAAGCACTATACAAACCTTGAAGCACTTTATAAATGTTATCTAATTAAAAGAAGCAGAGAAGTTTTTTTTATAATATTCAGTGCTACCATTTTGATCTCTTGAAAATACAATTTTCTCACATCTCTCATTTTTAAAAGCCACCTATGGTTCTAAGATGATGTCAAAACTTTTTATTCAAGGCTTTCCATGCTACCTATCCAAACTTTTGGCCCACTACCTTATACAAGAAAATTCTCTCCCCTAGCCAGCCTGCTCTTGATGTCCCTTAAAGACCACAGGCTCATTTTCCACTTGAAGCCTCCTCCTCTTGCTTGCTACGCCCTCCAAATCATGGATCCTACCTAGCCTCAGCTCAAGTCGCACTTCCTCCATTGTGCTTGTCTTACTTCTCTGGACCATTGCGATGGATTCCCTTTTTCCAAGTCTGGTTTTCTTTAGTGCTTTTCTATTCAAGTGGATATTTACTGCAGGCGCATTGCATTCATCACATGTAACTTTGCTTTTTAAATATTTCAAATGGGGGGGAGAGAGGAGAGAGGGAAAGCAGGTGTTACCTGTTCCATTAACATGGACTCTCATGGAGAAGGTCTTTCTTCTATAGCCTTTTCAGCACCTACCACAATGCTATAGACTTGGTAGGAATTCAATGATTGTTGGGTGGAGGAGTGAATGGAAGTCAAATTTATTCACTCCTATAGAAATTATTGTAATATCAAACCTAGGGATAAATCACTTCCCACTTCTTCATTCCCAGGGGTTTTTAAGTCTATGGCAAAACCTCTGCTTGGCATATCCATAATGCAGTTATGCCCACACGGTTCCTACAAGCCTGCTGGGCCTCCCTACTCTGAACTTTTTTGCCATTACTTTCTCCGAGGGGGGGAAAGGGGGAGGCGTGGGCCATCAGAGCTCCTATAATGAGCTGAAGATATCCACAGCTTGATTAATTTCAGAAACCTATTTGGTATGTGTCATTTCATTACACTGACTTCCGCTAAAGCTCCTGAACAAGAAAATATGTTAGAATGAATTTCAAGGATGAGTCATTTGTCGCCTTCTCTGATATTTGATTTAAACTGAGTCATTATTTTGTTGGCTATAAGGTCACGTTCAGATCTGTACCTTGAGTCCAATATCTGAGGTTTGCAGTGGAAAAGTGCAAATTAGTTTGGAGCCTTGTTGCTCAGCCAGAGATGTGAAGGCATTTATGCAATGTGTTCTGGGGGGTTGGGTTTTTACTTCAAAAGTTTGGATTCCATAGTATTTCCAAAATGACCATATTTAATTACTTTTGGATTATGTTACCGTAATGAGGCCTTTTAGGAGGTCAGTAAAATGAGGCGTCTATGTGGACATACTATTTTGACTCAACCTATTATACTCCCACAAGAGACCGACTGTGGCCAGCAATTTGGGGCAGAAGGGAGAGAGGGGGTTCTTTGTAGAGACAGACGCTGTCTGGGACCCCTATCTTAGTAGTGTTGACAAGGAGATCAGAATGGTGGAGAGAGAAGCCGGCTGGTTTTAAAAGAAATTCCCCCAAACCTCTTTGACTTCTCTCTCATAGAGGATCACTCCAACGGTGGAACCAAATGAGGAGCAGATTGACATATTACACTTATTTCTCCCACAATTAGACATGGAAGAAGAAGCAAAGGAGGGAGAGGAAGACAGGCAGAGCAGTGGATGGGGTTGTTCTCCTGTGGATACAGTGACTCTGGAGCCTAAGTGAGGTAGAATCAGGCGTGAATTAAGTGAGAGTAAATCCTATGCTGCTGAATTCTGTTTGGTCAGTAATCTCTCTTTTCCCCCTTCTAATTTCCTTCTTTCTTCCAAGAGAGTGGGGTCCCTACTTCAGAACCTCATGTTTCCCCAGGGTTTAAGAGGTTTTTATTAATGTGATTTAAAAGTATGGACAAAAATGAAGTGAATCGAACCAAGCAAGCGGTATGCACGATAGTTAAAACAAGGTAGATAAAAAGAAAGGCAAAGACAAAACAAATGAAAATGAATGTTGCAAAATTACGAGAAAAAAAAAAACAAGCTTGGCCCCAAAGAAGACAAAGGAGAAGACATCTTCTTGTATTCCTTTGCAGAAGTGGGTGCTCCTCAAATGAGAAATACTGCACAGATTATCAGGATTTTTAAAACTGTATTAATCAATTTTGCTGATTTTTTTCTCTCTAAGAAATGTTAGAATGTATGGCTTTCTGGAAGGAGGTAAATTTATTTCACGTAAAAACAGAAGAATCCAAGTCAGTGCAATGGTTGAAATCAAGACCAAATTAGAGCAAAGGATTAAGATGAGAAGAAAATGTGGCATGAATTGAAACAGTTCTAAACTAAAATTTTAAGCCATTTACTTGGAACAAAAGAAAAATGGATAAAAATGAAAATATTGACTCTATCATTATTTTTTAGAAAAGTTTAAAACAGCCAACACAAGGAGAAGGCCCATGAGTCAACCAGACATTTTAGAGAATTAAGGTTTGATCAGAACAACATGACAGACAAGGGCGGTGCCAGTGGAGGGAAAATGAGACTGCAGAAAGCTTGATGTGATCTTCAATGAAATGAGAGTATCCTAAGAGCATTTATATATTAAAAGAGGACAATAACAAATTGATATAAAATGGAGCAGATTTATTTGTGTGCTTTCGCTCAGTTCAGCACCTCATAATGCCCACTAAATGTCAGGTAAAAGTAATTAAAACTAAATGCTAGCTAGATCTTGGGGGAACCAAAAAGTGAAAGTCCTTGTCCTCAAGGATTGGATCTTCTTCTGAGCAATTGCTTACGTGGGCAGTGAATATAACATGTATGTGGATAAGAAAATAATAACCAATTCTGGAATGACAGAGCTGACAGGATCAAACAATTTTCCAGCCTAAGTTGAGGGTTGGCAGGAAAGTTGTGGCCCACCAGCATGGAGATGGGGCCAGATAGGCTTCATCATGACCATGGCAGGGGCAGGTCTTGGGGGCAGCTGGAACGGTGGCAGCCGCAGCTTTAGGAACCCTCAGACCACAGAGAGTAAGGGCTTTGGACAACTGGTGAGGAAGAGATTGCAGGAGACTCTTTGCTGGCGCTGGATTTAAGACCCTTTTGCATTGCCAATACACATTTCTTGGTCACGGTTCCAGGGTGAAGAAGATTATTAGTGCTTGCAGTGAACTGAAGGAGGGCACATGCCTGAATCATACTTCCAGGTCCAGATGAATCAATGGTACTTGCCACTGGATAAATTTTAATTGCTTATGGGGAGGCGGAACCAATATAATCAAAATGACAATTCTTCCTATTTTCAGTGCCATACCAGTCAAACTACCAAAAATTATTTTATAGAGCTCGAAAAAAATAACAAAATTAATCTGGAAGAACAAAAGGTCGAGAATATCAGTGAAAAACAATGTAAAGAAAGATGGCCTAGCAGTATCAGATCTCCAGCTGTATTATTACATAGTAGTAATTGTCAAAACAGCCTGGTTCTGGATAAGAGATAGAGTGGTAAATCAATGGAATAGATTTTTTTACACAATAAACAATAGAAAATTACCATAATAATCTAGTGTTTGATAGATAAACAGAAGGATTCAAGCTTTTGAGATAAGAATTCAGTATTTGTCAAAAATTTCTGAGAAAACTGGAAAGCAATTCAGTACCATATGCCACAGTAAGGTGAAAATAGATATGTTATTTAGACATAAAGGGTGATATAAGCACATTAAGGAAGCATGGAAAATTTTACTTGTCAGATCTATGGATAAAAGAAGAATTTATGACCAAATGAGATAGAGAGGATCTCAAGAAATAAAACGAACAATTTTGATTACATGAAATTAATAAGCTTTTGCAGAAATAAAGTCAATGCAGCCAAAAATAGAAGGAAAACAGGAAACTAGGGGAAAATTTTACAGTAAGTATCTATGATAAAGCCTTCATTTCTTAACTAGATAGATAATTGAGTCATATTTATAAGAATACAAGTTATTCTCCAAATGATAATTGGTCAAAATATTGGAACAGGTAGTTTTCAGAACAAATCAGAGCTATCTATAGTCATATGAAACAATTCTCTAAATCATCATTTTTTGAACTTGATAGCATTTTATTTTTTCTCAATTATATGCTAACAATTTTTAGCATTCATTTTTACAAGATTATAAGTTTCCGATATTTCTTTCTCATTCTCTTCCCTTTCTAAAATGGTAGACAATTTGATATAAATTATACCTGTGTTATCATGTAAAACATTTCCATATTGGTCCCAGTTGTGAAAGAAGAAATATCAAGAAAGCAGTATTCAGTTACTTAATTTAGAACGACTGCTGCAATCTCTCCAGGAAGAATGATAATCTGATTATATTAAAATATAATGCAGTTTGTGGGCTTATCAACAGATATGACCACTTTTCACCTAAACTCTGTACTGTCCAAACAACTCTCGGTCATCTTGTGAGCCATCTTTTTTGTAGTCAGCCCCACTCATTTGTCTCAGGACCATAGATTTCTTGAACTAACAAGGTTTAATTAAAAAGTCTGGGTACTCCCATCTCAAGAATGGCGTTCTACCACCTCTTCAATTAATGAATCACAAAGCAGAAAGGGCAGCCAAGGGCCCAGGTACAAACTCTAATTCTTGCCCCATAGGGAGTGGCTACCAAGATGAAAGAGTAGTAAAGGGCCAACCCATCCTCCACGCCTTACATGAAGTTGTACGATGCCATATAGAGACTAAAGAGAGAGTAGGCTTCTAGGGGCTGTCTTTTCAAGTGGTGCAGCTTCCTGACTCCCTGCCTCTGTGAAGGCATTGAGGAAGACTAAGGAATCACTCAAGCTTTTCTGAATCTTATCAAAGTTACAAGTGCTTTCAGCCCTGGTCCACCATATGGCCTAAAGAAGCCAGGAAATCGATCATCCTCAGAAGGCAAAAATACCAGGCCACAAGAAATCTCTCAAAGTTTCCAAAGGAATTCTGAAGGCTCAATTGTTGAAATGGTGCATCGAAGCCAATGTAACCTCTGGAACACTGCATCAGTAATGAATAGAACAATACATTTTTCATTACAGCACATTTAAACCCATATAAGGGGATGCACAAGCTCTACCTGATGAGGTAATCTTTTGTTGCATCAGTGATGGTCCTTCAGAGATGCTGTTTTTGATATTGGCACAGCCAACTGTCCTGAAATCTGGGTCATTCTTCCCAGACAGTGCAAGATGCCTAGGACTCAATCACCTTCACAGTGGATCAGCGTTGAAAGGGAATGGGTGAATTTTCATGCAGTTGAGTATAATTGGTCTTCTCTCTTTAATGTTACAGGGGAACACTAGCTATTGACTAATACAACAGACCTACCTCTACTCTACCTAACACACTTACTCTACCTAAAAAGGTAGAATAACTGAACTATCAGCATGGGCTGTGGACATTAGCAAAAAAAAAAAAAAAAAAAAAAAAAAAAAAAAAAAAAAAAAAAAAAAAAAAAGGTAGAGTGTGGGACCTGGATGGGAAAAGGGGTTGTACTGGATATATAGGACAAAGGCATCCTACTAAAAAGTGAGTGTAGTGAGTCTTAAAGAGGCACATGAAAATCTCTGGATTTTCTGGAATATGGTAAAAGGAAACTTAGGGTTTCAATCAAATATGGATCATGACCTCTAGCTGAGTATTAGTAGGATTATTTTTTCAAAAATTTAATTCATTTGGAGAGATTTATATCACTCTCATCCTGAGGAGCTCCTATTTACTGCAAATTTGTGAGGTTGGATTAGCTTCAAGTCATTCAAGCCTCCTTTCTTTCACTGAACATCTAATTGGTAATGGTAACCTTTAGCAAAGGCATGAATGGACAAAGGTTTTCAACACTACTGGTCTTTTTTTTAATCCTCTTTCCTGTGAAGGATATCCTTGTTAGGACATATTTTTAATAAAAGTTAAATAAAGGTGGAAGTCATTATCTGAAGACATTTGGAGAAAGGCTGAATAGGTGCTTTTAAATCATTCTTCTAAAAGGTACATAATTTTTAACATCATCTTGATACTTGAAAAAGAAATGTGGAGTTAGGTCACAATACAATCATCCAGAATCATGACCGTATGTTGATTTTTTCTAGTGTGATTAATCATTTATCAGAAAGCTGCCTTGTTTTAATTACATGAGGTGATAATATATTAATGCTACATTTGATTAAGTAGAAATCTCAGCTTCAATCCCTCCAAAAATGTTTCTTTGATCTCCATCTTCCCAGATGTCTGCCCAAACCATGGATTATCAAAGCTTGATTTTAAATCCAAATGCTTTCAATTCTTTATCAGATATGGAATAATAAGATTGGGATTCACATTCCTGTAAAAATCAGTGAGATATAAGTTTTAGACTGAAATAGACTCTCTAAGTTTGTGCCTGTTGGAGGTAATGCAAGAAAGAAGTTTGGAACTTTCTCCTCATCCCAAATTATTTTCATCAGGGAAGTTATTTCCCATGTGCCCCTTGAATTAATGTTCCTTTATTCTCCAAGGGAAAGATTTATGTTCATTTCACTCACTTTTCTGGATTTAGAATGGAGTGGCAAAGCCATCTCCATTGATTCCTTACCTGGGCCCACCTAAGCTATTGCCCATTTACTTCTGAGTCTTCAGATATTCTATGGATACCCATGGAACCCTCAAGTTGGCCACTGGGTAACCATTTGGAGGTCAAATGAGATAATACTGGTAAAGTGCTTAGCATAGTGCCTTGCACATAACAGGTACTTAATAAAAGCTTCTTCTCTTCTCCCATTCCTTCCCATTCTGGGAATATACCTAGTCCACTTCCTTTTTTATCCAACATATTGATGTATTTTATGCCATTTTTGAAATGTAAAGCATTATTATTAATATCCCAACCATGGTTTATCATCCCTTATCATTTGGTTAGCTTGTAATTTGAATTCCTTGGATATCATGGTTTTCCATGATTCTCAGATATGGAACCAGGAGAATATAGGTGTTTAAAGGTGAGGTTTTTTGGTCTGAAGAGGAATTTCTTCTACAACATCCTTAACAAGTTATAGTGACCCATAAATATAGTTTAAAAAAAGAAATGGTTGGCACAAGCTAACTGGAGCTGCCATGTTCTAAAGAGCTTGGAATCTCCTGAAGAAAAAGCACCTGCTCTCATCAGCTGGGCTCAGACATACAAAGACAAAGAAAAAAGTTACTGAAGCCTTTTCCCTAATTTAAGAATTGTGTGAGGTTTCTGGTTGTTTTTTTTAAAGAATCATGCCCTCCCTGTTGGAATATGATATCCTGGAGAGCAATGGGACTAAGACTGCAATCAAGAATCACCTAACCAGCAAAACTGAGTATAATCCTTCAGAGGAAAAGGTGGACATTCAATGAAACAGAGGGTTTTTAAACAGTCATGATAAAAAGACCAGAGCTGAATGGAAAATTTGATTTTCAAATACAGGACTCTGGAAAAGCATGAGAAGGTAATCAAGAAAGTGATATCTTAAGTGACTTAATAACCTGTATATGTTTATATTCCTCCATGGAAGGATGATCCTTGTAACTTATTAGAACTTTCACATCATTATGGCAGTTAGAAGGAGTAGACAAAGACAGAGGGCATGGCTATGAGTCGAATATGAAGGAATGATATCTTTTTTGAAAAAAATAATCATGCCCTACCTTCTTTGGCACCCACCCTCCCCACCCCATAGCTTTGGCACTTTAAGCTTAAAATAGTGATGGTTGTGCCCACTCTTGTAAGCACAAATTAGCACTCCATCTAATGCCCTCTAGTTCTATGAACTTGTGCCCCCACTGGGGCCATTCCCAGCCAAGACCATCTGGATCGGAGATCAGCAGAGTAAACAGTGACCATGTGAGCCTAGAAGGGAACAACACCTGGCAGATACTATATGCCTTTCAGAGACTGCACATGTCTTGAGAACCAGCAGGAACAGGGCAGTGATATATTAGAAGACATCAACAGTAGCCAGTGTGCTGGCCACATGTATTCTCCATGTGGGCACCTCTGCATACATGTTGCCTACATATTCCATCTCTCCCCTATGACATTTATATTTATCAGAATGTATGCTCCAAGGTTATGGGGAAAGGGTTTTTTCCTACTTTTCTTACAATGACATTTCATCAAGTTCCTTTGCAGTGAACTAATAGTAGCTTCTGGCTTACTTGTAAAAATAAACACACTAGTTGCATGTGTAGGTGGTTATGAGATATGGTTTTGTATGGTTGTGGACCCATCCAGAGTGAACTCTTGCCAGTTATGAAAGGAAGGAGTGCTCCTGAGATGCTATAACTCACATATTCTTATTCTCTTTGTATGTGTGTCTGTTTCTCTGTCTTTCTCTTTCTCTCTCTCTTTCTCTTCTTCTTCTTCTTCTTCTTCTTCTTCTTCTTCTTCTTCTTCTTCTTCTTCTTCTTCTTCTTCTTCTTCTTCTTCTTCTTCTTCTCTCTCTCTCTCTCTCCCTTCCTCACACACACGTATTCTATTTACAATATACTTTGAAAATTCTAAAAAATATATAAATGATTTCTACAATAAACCTCCAATAAATCTCATTTCCTCCTTCCTCTTGAACCATGAAACTTAATGGATCATTAATAGAGGTCAGCTAATCCCTCTCTTCCTGTGACTGTAGCATCTAGTATGTTAATCAAAAATCCTGAGTTCAAATCTGGCTTCAGATACTTATCAGCTGTGTAACTCTGGGCAAGTAACCTAAGCCTGTTTGCCTCAGTTTCCTCATTTGTAAAATGAGCAGGAAAAGGAAATGGCAGACCACTAAAGTGTCCCTATGAAGAAAACTCCAAATGGGGTCATGAAGAGTTAGAAAAGACTGAACAACAGCAAATACCATAGAGATGTAGTTGGCATTTAATTTTCATTTTAGCATTTTAAAAGTCATGCATTTTAGGATAGTTTTTTTTCAAAATAAAGGGTATGAGAGAAAAAAAGTAACTTAAGAATTACTTTTATAATAAGATTCATTATTGAATGCTATTCTTAGAAAGGCCACATTTTTTAAGAGCAAGGATTTCATAGTCTCTCATTGATTAGTTTCATTGAAAGTGTCATTTTGACAAAAACAAAGTTAATTGTTCTTCTAGGCCTAATAAGGGAAGACAGAGAAAAACTGTATACAATTCAATTTTCTACTGGAAACAATTCAGTGTTTCTACTCAGCAAATCTATAGGAGTCACATAGGGATAAATATGAACATATTCTGTTGGCTGGCCTAAGTGATTGTGAGATATTAGGCAGCTGGAAGTCAGCCCTCAAAGGGAATTTTTTTTTAAGATGACAATTTATTGTGGTATCTCTCTATCCACTTTTGTAATCACTTCACAAATCACGTAACTAAATCGGATTGTCATGAATATTCATGATGTTCTCTGTTCCAAGAAAAAAATCTATATGTGCTGTCCTTATAAGTAATGGATTAGAAAGCCTATAAAAACCTCAAACCTGTCAAATAGCATTTTTAAAAGTTTATCTTTTGGACAATATAATTTTCAAGTTTCTTCTGTTATAAAACCTTTGGCCTTTTAGAGAGAATACAAGAAAGTTTTAATTTCGGAATATTTTACTTTAATATGTTATTTTAAAGCCAGATTCTCCCACTGTATTCTTTGAGGAAGTAAATTAAGCCTATCGTGAGATGGACTTTTTCGAAGGCTAATGGATTTAATCAAGTACTTAAACACTGTCAGGACATGTGATTCCTCCAAATTGGGTGACTGGATTGCAACCTCTATATTGAATTAATATGTGGTCTCAGTGAGTTGTGGCTGAAAAATTCACCACACTGACACCAACCTTGTCAAGAGGTTCTCTTAGTTAGCCAGGCTTGTCCTTGGACAACACGGGTCCAGTTTATCCCTGAGCCGATACTCCAAGCCTCTTTCAGGTGGCAGAGTCCCTAAGAACTCAGTCAACTTCATACTGCAATGAGGCATCCATGTAGGTTCTTAGGGGAAGGATTTATGCAAACCCAGGAAAAATGGTGACTCAGTCTACATTTGAATTAATTTTTATACACATAGTAGTAAATTATTAGGAACTGCTAAGACTGAAGTCTATGGTGAAATCAAGTTATGCTTTTCCACATACCCAAAGTTATTGGGAGTTAGTTGGATGATACATTCTGGTGCAGTTTTTTAAAAAAAAATTAATAAATAGCCCAGGAAGAGATTTAGATCCTTTGGACACTAATCCATAGTGTGCATGAATGGTTCTTCTCCACCAAAAAGCAATTTCCCTGCCCTTCTGTGATGTCAACTTGATCTTCTGATTAATCTCCCTTCCCGGATGCATCTTGATGAAATGTTTATCCCTGTTCTGAGTCATTCCTCATTCCTCCTTCAGAGGACATCAGTGTTATTAGGTTGATTCTAAAACCAAATTAACCTATTGTTGATATCCTGTGTACATAACACTGACTCAACTTGAATCAACTCTTCAAGGAGTCATCTTATTACAGTTTATTCTTGGAGCACAGCATATCAGAACTTTAACAATTTCAGGCCAGCGAAGAACAGAAAGAATGACTCAGAAAGTTATAAATCTGAGACAAGGGAAGATAGATGAACAGCATTTATGAAATCCTGCTGATATTTACTACATGATTAAATGTCTCTTATATAAATTAATAGTTCTTTCATTCTCCCGTCAGACCTATGATATTTTCATGGTTAAAGAGGGGATGGGGTCTGTGGAAGGAGGAGAGGTAGAGACGCAAAAACAAGGGCTATACGTTTCATTTCCATAACGGAAATTGTTTTCAAAGAACAATGACCAATTTTCTTTCCATCCTATCTTGCCCACTGGGGGAAAAAAGATAAAAAACACTTTAAACAAATATGCAAATTTGCAAGTTTTATTTGGGTCCATGGACCAGACAGTATGCTAGGTTGTTTGTCCTTCATTTCAAAGAACACTAATGACATCACAGGCTAATGTTTTGATTTGTGTGTGAATTGGATTTAATCGAGGCAGAGTTGCATAAAGTTGTCAGCCTCACTCTCTCTTCCAGAGTCAGCAAAGCCCAGGCAATGGTCCAGGACGTTTTCCATGTCTGACCAAGTTCTAAGCTCTGCATAGCATCTGTATCGGTTGTCTTCATAGCCATTGGATCAAGTTCTTCTCATCCAGCCATTCCCCTGGGGGAAGTCTTCATGTGCCTGAAGTAGACACCTTCCTAGCTCAGACAGGTCTGAGGCCTGTCAGTTCCTCTCAATCTGGTTTAGCCTGTCTGCAGATTTGGCTTTACTAGCGTATGTCCACTGAACAGCTTCTTAAGAGCCACAGGGAAGAGCTGGGTGACAGGTGGACACTGTTACTCTGATGTCATAGTCTTAAGAGGAAGAGAGGAATGGTCCAGGCATTAGCTACTTTGAAGGAGACATCGTGAAGATGTCAGGGGATGTCCCAGTCTTGATGTAGGTGGCAGCTTTCCCTCCCCTGCCCTCACCCTTCCGTTGTCCTTTCTGAGCAGGGGTCAATTATATACATTCCTATGTTCCTTGTGGCCCCAGCAGTGGCTTGTCCTACTTTTCCCTGCCCCTCATGCTAGATATGGAGAATTTTCATAAAATACATAAGAAATAAGTTGTTTACATTTAACAGGGAAAAATTCCGCTTCCTTCCCCACCCCAGCCCAGACAGCAAACAACCCCATATAGGTTAAGGAGTTAATCTTTCTAAAGCAGAGATCTGACCTTGTCACCATCTCCCTCCCTACCCCACCCCTCAGTAAACTCCAATGGCTCCTTTCCACTGCCAGAATCAGATAGAAAAGCCTCTGTTTGGCCTTTACAACCGACCCCTTCCTCCCATTAGGCCTAATTACGATGCACTTGCTCGCCAGCCCCCCTTGGTCCATTCTTTTCAGTTTTTCCTATCTACAACTTGGTTTTATGTGTTCTTCCCCATTATGCTGCAGGCACTTTGGGATCATGAATTGTCTTTTATTTTTCTTGTATCTCAGGGCTTAATACAGTGCTCGGCACAGAGCCTTTAATAAATACTGTAGCCAAACACATGGGGAAGAGAAGGAAGGAAAGAAGGGAGGAAATGAGCGTTTATTAAGTACTTCCTATTTGCTGGCCACTGTGCTAAGTGATTTACAAATGTCAACTACCCTGTGAGCTAGTCGCTTTTATTTTCCTCATTTTTATACTTGAGGCAATCAGAGGCTCACACAACTAATGTCTGAGAATGTATTTGAATTTGGGTCTAGAACCAGATCCATTCTCCAGCAGAGTCTCTTTATCCATGTCAGCCAATCACAGCCTTCTTCCTGTGCTAATGAAGTAGTTCATTCTCAGGAGTGGACTCTCATGATTGTTTCCAATGTACTAATGGACAGTTTTCTCTTCCTTCTTCGGACTTTTTCACAATCCTTAGGAAAATGGATCCAAAGCCCACACTTTCACAATTAAAGTGATTTTATTAAGAAGATGTTAACCCCAAGCTGGGGTTGCCTCCTTTCGAATCAATCCCCCCCCCAACTTCTACCTACCTAGTACCTAACTCCTTTTTGCTTTTACCCTACTGCCTCTTCTTCCTTGAAGAGGGTCAAACTCTGCTCTGCCCACTTCCAGAACATGGAGGTTTCTTTTTAAAGTCAAGGTCTTATGAGTGGTTCAGACCATTGCTTCCCACCTCTACTCTCAGGGAGGGAGGGAGACTGACTGAAGGTGAAGGTGAAGCTGGAGGGAATGGTTCTTAACCTCTCATCTCCAGGTATAGCAGTTGCAGAAGTAGCCTCGTTGGCTTAATATCAGCCCCCCCCCCCCCCCCGCCCAATGAGAGGCTAGTGAAGGGAGGAAAGAAACCTTTAGGGTCCAGCTCCTCCTCTCTTCTCCAGTTTTTGTTGCCCTTCCTGGCCTCTACCTGCCTTCTTGAAGAAGGAAAAGAACAGCTTGGAGACTGGGCCTGCTGTTGCAGCTCCAACATTTGAGGTAGGAGAAAAGCTATAGGAGCTGAGGTCATTTCCTCCCTCCCCCTGCCCTTAAAGCTCTCCTTCCTTCCCCCTCCTACAGAACCCCTTGTAACCTCCTTGGCTTCATACGTATGGGGAAGGGTAGGGATTCCTTTCTGGGCTCTGGAAAGTATCTGATGTTTCTATTTCCCTTCTTCCAAGGATTCCAGGGCTTTGGTTGCTTCAGTGTGGTGATTAACTTTGGATGCTGTGACATCCCGATATTTGGAAAACATGAAGTGATTTCCTCAGATTTTTGGGAGGTCAAGTAAGTGAGGAGCAACGAATAATTTAGCTCAGAAATAAATCAAACCATCGAAAGTATGTTCTAAAAGCAGAAAATGACAGTAAAGTTATACCCTCCCCCAGTTCATTCTAAGGCAAGGGTCTAGTAGTGGCTATTTACAAAAGTCCAAAGGATAAACACGTCCTTACATAGAGAAAGAGGAAGAGGTAACCAGTGGATGGATGTGGAGTTTTATTGGTATAAGGAATTGCAAAGTGAGAAAATTCTCTTTACTAGTGCAAGTTGGCACCATCTCTTTAGAGAGGTGGAACACTAAGAAAAGAGTTGACTTGCCCAGGATCATCCAGCTTGGATGTGTTGGAGACAGAACTCTTCTCCACTGATAAGTCCAAGGTACACAGGGAAGGCATGGTGCCATTCCTACTTTTTTCCCCAATTCTTACCACAGTCACATAGAGATTTTAAGTAAAAGATGACCAAAATCATTTCCAGGCAGAAAATTCATGTTTTCCTACAGAATAAAATGGAAATAAGCAGTGAGCAGGGTTAGGATTGTATAAACCACTGAATATTACAAGAAACATTATTTGGGGTCTCTGGTTGCCTGGATATTGTGGGCCACATGAGTATAACCAAGGTTTACTCCATGATCAGGTCCTATTAGCTTCCTTAGTTGATACAGTTTCCCAATGTGGAGAAGCTGGGAAGCCTATTTATATGCCAAATTTGTGTAAGAGTCATGAAGATTTGAAAAGCAAATGCATTGGAAAGACTGTGTAGCACATTGAGCATAGGCCTGAGCCATTTTCCTCTCTATATTCTGGTACTATGGCTCCTTGGGTCACTGTCTCTGATTAGAGAGTGCTGTAGGAGTAAATGGCTAGGGACTTTCTCCCTCTGAGTCTGGGAAAGGGCTTTCAGAGTTGTTCTTTTATGTTTTTTAAGTAGAGATTGGAGACTGATCTTATGAGTTTGAAAAATTAGGAGAGAGCTCCATCTTCCTGGCATTTAAGTGTAGGTTCCAGAGGTAGTGCAGCATCGATGTCTTGAGCATCACCTTTGAGACCCTAGACCACCAAAAGTGGCGTGGATGTCTTTAAAAGGAAGAAAAGATAAAGCACGATAATTTAAGATGGCAGAATCTAATAAAAAAAGTTTAAGGGGTAGAAATTATGATTGGAGGCAGCAAAGGATGGAGATATTGGATTAGGAGGGCTGGAAGACGAAAGAGAAAGGTCATGGTTGAGGGGACAACCTCTTGCAGAAACAGAAAGGGAGTAGTATCCTCAGACAAATAATGGAATTGGGTCAGAGGAAAAAAAATTACCATCACAAGAAAGAAGTAGGAGACAAAATAAGGCGATATAGAGATATTTTTACATGTGAGATAAGGAAGAAAGAGAGGGCTCAAGAGAGTGGCTTTTGCTTTCTGAATAAAGTAGGTCAGGTTCTCCACTAGAACAGGTAGGGAGGGGTGCTTTAAGAGGCTTAAGGAAAGAAGAATATATCTCAAAGTCCCTGCAAGGAGGGATAGTCATTCCCTAGAGATAGACCTTGTTAACTCGGAAAGGTCTGAGATACTGGACTTTTCAAGCAAGATCCTCCTAGCACAAGAGAGCATGTTCTCAGGAGAGATATTTTGCATCAACCATTGTTATGTTGTTGTTGTTGTTTGTCCTTTGTTTTTGAAGATGAACAGTGACATCATAGGGTGATATCTTGACTCCTCAGTGAATTAGATTTAAGTGAAGCAGAGTTGTGCAAAACTGTCAGCTTCACTCTCTTTTAGAATAACTGAAGTCCAGAGATAAGACAAAAGGCAGGACTACTGGTGATGGCCCAGGATGCAGTGGACAGCCTTGGCGTTTTTGATGTTTGAGCGAGCTGTGAATGCTCTGTGGCACTTGCTTCAGCTGGCTTTGTGGCTGTTGGAAAACTTTTTTTCATTTGCCCATTCCACCAGGAGAAGTCTTCCCATGCTTGGGGTAGATGACCCCCCCCTCCCCACGCAATTCACCAGTAGGTTTGTGGCCCATCATTTCCCTTCAGTGTAGTTTAGCCCATCGGATGCAGTATAGCATTCTCCAACATCTTAGAGCTACTTACTTTGTGGTAAGAGTGGGGGGTACAGGTAGATACTGAAAATGATCAGCACTCCTGAAAAGACTTACCAAGCCTCACACCAGAGATGCTTGTCCTCCTTGAATACCCGAACATCCTGTTGTTACTGTACCACTTTAGTAAATATTAGCCACTGAAAGCTAATTAAATCAGACTGGCTAATTGGTATCAACTGATAATCAATTGGGAAGGGGGGGGAGAAGCACACTATGAAGGCCTTGTCCCCAGCTCCTGAGGTTCCCTTAGAGTCCTGAGGGGAGTAGTTTTGTTTTGGGGACTGAAACTGTGTAAGCAGGGTTTAGAGAAGTGAAACCAGAGCTTGTGCTACATGGAAATTTGTTATTTGTTGGTTTATGAAGGATACTTAACATCTTGTATCAAATTCTGGCTACCTGATTATGTCTTTCTAAGTACTGGCTATGTGTCACATTTTTGCAGACTTCACTGTTATGTTGCCCACGTTCTAGCATTTCCTTACATGATCTTGTCAAACAATATGTTTGGGTTTCTTTAACATAACTTTTGTGTACTTTCTGGTAGCAGTGATCTGGTCCTATATTACTATTGTTTGTTATTTTTTGTTTGTTTTTTTTTTTTTTGAATTCTCCATTTCTAGAAAGCAATCTACAAACCATAATTCATCCATTTGTTGATACTTCTTTCTAGATATATTGTTGATTATGTTTGAATGGATGATGCCTATGAAGGACCTTTTGATTCAATTCTTAGATCTTAGACATTTCATTAATTGTCTAGATATGATTATACTATCAATTCATACTCATGGTTTTCAGTGGAGTTCAGATAGAAACAAATGAATTTACATCAAGTAACCTGCTATTATTAACTTCTTGGATTGAATGTGGTATGGACTGTTGCACTTCTCATTTTTTTCTCCCTTTCCTACTTTTTCTTCACTTCCTTCTTTTCTTCCTTTCCCCCATCCCCTGTTTCATTGGTAGGCAAAATGCCCATATGAACGTCTTTTTCCCTTGAAAATTAGTAACTCATTTGTAACTTAGTATGTTAGATAATTGACTAGCTCACCAAGAGGTTAAGTGGCTCTCAGCCATATAGCTGGTATGTGTTCGAAGCCGGACCTGAATCCAACTCCATCTGAGCTCATGGCCAGCTTTCTATCCAGTATAATATGCTTCCTCTTCTCTTTTATCATCATTATCATCACTGCTGCTGCCGCTACTGTGTATGTGTAGTGTGAGAACCAGGGGGATATAGTGGAAAGACTCAGTTGGAAATCAGAAAGATCCATATTGAACTCCTATGTCTACCTTATATACTGGCTTAAGGAGTGTCACTTAACTCCCTAGCAAATCTGGAAGATTTTAAATTGCAGAAATACTTTGCATTGGTTGAAGGAGTTTCCCCCTCAATGAAGGTCCTATACCAATTACGTTGGAAGTCGAAACAAAAAAAAGTATAGGTCCATCTTTACACCCATAGATGTATTTGTATACATTCAGTCACACGTACATATATCTAAACACATGCAAGTACAAGGCAGACATGGCTATGTGTGTATGTAATAATTTATACACACATATATACATATGATATGTACAATGCATATTCAACTCAAAGCATATAAATGTACACATGTGTGTATGTGTGTGTATTCTTCAAAATCAAGCTTTCTTCTACATCATCACAGGCAGAAAATAAAAGCATATGTTCAAAGGAAAATCACAGTTGTATGTAATAGTCTTGGATTCACTCCTTGACATTGAAAAGAATACCAATCAGCTATGCTATTTTTTCCAAATAAATTTATGGCTTTGATGTTTAAAAAGTAGCCCATTCAGAAGATGGGGAAATATAGAGAAAGTGAAAAGAGTCAGAAAAGAGATGAAATACATCAAGGAAATCTAGAGCCCCCCAATATTTTAGAGACAAGGAAATTCCTATTCACAGTCCATTCTGTGCTAATAAAATTTTTACTTCTCTTATAAATAGAGAAGGAGCGGGCAGGGGAGAAAGAACAACCAGCAGAGTTTTCACTCCTACGTGGCCCCCTAGCAAACAGACTCACAAAGGAAATGCATTTGGGGGAATTGAGATTATTTAATAAAAGATCCAATGATGCCAAAACTCAAAGGATTTTTTTTCTGCTTCCAAAGAGCAAAGACATCAGAGCTTCCATTTCTTTATGTTGGAACTGCCCTCAGATAGTGCGGAAGATATTAGTTAATAATGGTGTTCTTCTTCTAAGTGCTCATTAGTAGCCAAAAATGTGGGGCATCTGCTGAGTAGAGCCTTAAAACTAGCTATGCTTTTTTTGGGAAAGTGTCAAAATTGCTGAATGACATCCCAATCTTCCCTTTTCATTCGTTTCTTAGAATGAGAAGGGTACCAATGAAGATGTCATTCATTTGATGACTTGTTTTGAAGTCAATGAAAAAATAACTTATAAATTTGGAACATTCTGTTATAGATATTCCTCTCTTGAGTCTACTCCTTCCATCAGAGAAGAATGTAATATCTCTGTGCCATAGTAGATGATCTCTAAGAATTGCTGTGGCTTAAAAAAAAGCCATCAGTCTGTATCCAGTCCCTCTCTGGACTTAACCAGGCTAGTCCTCAAATGATAGTCCTAAAATCAGTTATTGATCCTGTACTTTAAACTCAGTAGCACCTGATTTTACAGCATTAGCATAGCCCTTGAGGACTAGGGTCACCTGTACATTTTGATGAGTTTGGCAAGGAAATACAACTTTAAAATTTTTATTATCTTATATTTTCACATCATTTATTTATTTATAATAGCTTTTTATTCATCATTTTAATTTTTCAGTATATTTCTCTCCTCCACTAAGAGAAAACTATCCTTTATTAAGAGCAAGAAAGACAAAACTATCCAAGCCACCAGAAAAGTCTTAACTATGTGTTGAGTTTCATCTAGAGTTCCCAACCTTGCAAAGAAGGGTGAGAAAGTATATTCTTATATCTCAAGTCTTTTCCCACTCCAGTCTGTCCTCTACTCCAACTGCCAAAATCATCTTTCTAATATGTAGGTCCAAGCAAACTACAGGGACTCCCTGTTACCTCCAGAATTGCATATAAAATCTTTTGTTTTGTCTTTTAAAGCTTGTTGCAAGCTTTTTTTTTAAACCTTTCCAGTCTTCTTGTAACTTTAATGCCCTCTGCCTGGTCTACGATCTATAGGAATGCTTCGCCAGGAGCTGCGTTCTCTTTCCATTGTTCAAAAGAATTCTCTTAACCCCAAAACCAGAGTAGGAATTAGGCACTAATTCATTTCAGAGCTGGGGACAACCTTCTGGTGGGAGAGAGGCCATATTTGATGGGCAGATTATTATTATAGAAAAAACACAATTTTTTTCTACTGGTCAACTTCGAGACAGATTAACGTTATCTTGAAGTAAAAGATTATTGTCTTTTGAAAGGTGCAATTCCATTTAGTAGAGACAATTGAGAGATAATATTAAGAAATATTCAAACAGGGCATCATAAAAAATTCCATTGTAAATAATGCTGTAAGGATTGCAAAGTAGTTTGTCATCGTGCTGATTGACTGGAATAATGTATGCAGTGAGGGCTAAATGCCATGGGTCGGAGTATCCTCATTTTACAGATGAGGAAATGGCCTAAGATGTTAGCCTCTAACCTCCAGATCCTATAGCTCATAGGGTGCTGGGATTTGAAGCCATGGACTTGGAGCTAAGGCATCAGCCAAGTCCCTTGATTCCAAGTCTGTGGCTCTAGTGAGCCATTCTATCTCCCTAATTAGTCGCAGTGATGTTTCTTGCAATACTTAAGTCAACAAACATTTATTAAATACCTAGCTTGTACCAGGCATTGTGCTAACCCCTAGGGGATAAAAAAAATTGGCAAAAGACAGTCCTTATCTTCAAGAAGCACACAATGTAATGAGGGTGGTGGTAAAGGGCCTACAGGAATTCAGCTTAGAAAAAGAAGCAGCCAAGGATATGTGGTGAGGAGTGAGGATGAAGGGGAGATGATAAAGTCTGAGGAATGGAGCCTGGTGGAAAATAAAGAGATGGCTGATCTGGGCATCTTCTTTATTTTAAAGTTTTCAATAGCAGCTATTTTTGCAAAGATAGCTTCTAACACTCACCCCTGTAAAACTTTGTCTTCCAAATTTTTCTCTCTCTCCTTTCCCCCTCACTCCATTCCCCTAGACAGCCAGTAATCCAATGTATGTTAACCATGTGCAGTTCTTCTAAATGTATTTCCACATTTATTATGCTGCACAAGAAAAATCAGATCAAAAAGGAAAAAAATGAGAAAGGAAAAAAAAAGCAAACAACCACAAAAAAGCTAAAAATAATATGTTGTGATTTACATTCAGTCTCTATGTCCTCTTTCTAGATGGACCTCCTCTTTCAATGGAGGATTTGAATCTCTCTGCTTTCTTCTCACCTCAGCCACCTCACCCCTCCAATGTACACACCCCCTCTACTCAGAGGAAGGAAAAGGCACTGGGAGATGAGGTTTGAGTTTCAGGGTTGATATATTTTGCAGGAGGAGAAGATCCCTGGGGGCCGTGATGAAGCCTTGCAAATGAGAGCCTTGATAAGTTTAATGATTGGAGAAGCCTATTATGGATATTCTTTAACTGAGTGAGAGGAAACAGCAGTGAAGTATTAGGTGCCTGCCCAAACATACCAAGCAGGAGATGCGAGTCCGCTCAACTGGAGAGCTGACCTTGGGAAGCCAGTGAGACTTGGACCCTGAATAGGGTTTGCCTTACACAGAAAGACTAGGAGATGCTAAAGGATGTGGGTTATCAGTCTGAAGACTATATATATATTCAAATAGTGAAATCCAGGAAATTCCCAGAGCAGAGGAAGCATGAGGAAGAGCATTTAGCCGAAGATCAGTGGAGGCAGAAACAAGTGATGGTGTCTGCAAGGTATACTACAGACCACCTGAACATGGAAAAGAAATAGATGAGAAGGTTAGATCTGCCACAGGGGCAACATATGATGGAGAGGCTTCAGTTATTCAGCCCTTTGAAGGCCTTCTCTACCTGCCAAAGGCAGAGCAACTAAAAATTTCTTAGCTTAATGATCATTTCATGCTTCAAAAGATGGTGGAAGCAACAAAAGGGAGCCTCTCTTTGGGATTTGATTGGAGCTGGTTGCTGGGAAAATAAATTATGGATACCTTGGGCAGAAATGTTCACCACTTTGTAGAATTTGTGATAGAAAAGAAAAGGGAAGCTCTGATTAGCCTAACACGTACCTTAGATTTTCAGGAGAGTAGATTCCAAAGAGTTTAGAGAACAATTTATAACTTAAGGAAGGTTCTGCTGGTCAGATCAGTCTAGGAAGACTGAAAAGTTCTCAAGAAAGATTCCAACTGTGCAAAAAAGTTACCTAAAATAGATTGAGACACATGGAAGAGACACGGAGGCACATCAACCAACTTAGATTTTTAAAAAGACAGATAAAGAACATAAGAAGCTGGCCAGAAAGGGAAGAGGCCTCCAAAAACTTGGTGTGGTCTCGTAATCATAGTGGCCGCAGTCCTAGTGCTCAGAATAAGCCCAGGTTGAAGGTTGGAAGGCCTGAGTAACTAGCAAAGATCACAAAAAAGGATTTTTCTTTTTCAAGTTATGCTGGAGAAAAGAAGAGGATTGAAGAAAGTATAATCCTGATGCTGTGCCATTAATAGGATGCAGAAGATTTGTGAAGGAAAAAAGGTTGCTCAACTTTCACTCCCCTTCTGATTGCTCTGCCAAGGACAACAAGGACCGAAGAAAATGCACTAAAAGGCAGAGTTATCCAAGGTAAGTAGGGAGTTTGGAAGAGATCATTTAGTTGCCTGTGATGAATTCAAGCATCTGGTCCAATGGAACTGGTCTTGTATATCCTACAAGCTAGGTGGCACAGTGCACAGACTGCTGGAGCTGGGGTCAGGAATATTCGAAGTCAAATCCCACCTCAGACATTGATTAGCTGTGCCACCCAGTACAGGGAACTGAACCTCTCTCTGTCTCAGCTTCTCCAATTATAAAATGGGCATTGTATTAGAAGCTGTCTCTCAGGGTTTTTGTAAGGGTTACATGAGATGTTTGCAAAACCCTTAACATAGTGGTTAGCACATAGTAGTTGCTGAATACAAGTTATCTTCCTTCTGAAAGAACTGGCAGAATGGAATTGCTGAGTCACTGGCAATATCTTAGAAAACTCATGGCAGAGAAGAGAGGTATTACAAGGGAGGGGATAGTATTATACTGTGATAAGAGCCTTGCTTTCAGACCCTGGAAGCCTGGATTCAAATCCCACTTTGTATGCTTACTCTCTGTGTAATTGTAGGCATGCTTTTTAATGTCCCTGGGCCTCAGTTTTCAGAACTCTTTAAGCAGGACATTGGCCTACACCTCTTGCAGCTTCAGTTCCCAGATCATGAGACTAGAGAAGTCAAGTATTCTCTCCATTTTCAAAAAATGGAAAGAATGACTTCTGAAAGCTCAAGCCAAGGGATTTTTGGCACATAGGTAGAGAAAGAAGCAGTTATCACAAAGAGCCAGCATCATTTCAAGAAGAACAGGTCAGCCCACGCTAACATCATTTCCTTTTTTTTTTTTTTGAGAGGCTTCCTAAACTGGGACATCAGGGGAATGCTATGGACATAGTTAATCTAGATTTTAGCAAAATCTTTCATGTTATTTTTGAAGAAAAGCTAGAGGGAGAGATAGGCTAGCTATCTTCTTAGCTGGATTGGTATGGCTGAATGAGCAGACCCAAGGAATTGTCACTAATGGTTCCATAATCAGCTTGAAGGAAGTTTCTGGGGATGGACACTAGAGATCTAGACTTGGCCCTATGCTGTTTGGTACTACTTAGACAGGGACTTGGAAAAAGGCATAGATAGCATAGTTAACAAATTCACTGTTGACATAAAACCGAGAGGGCTAGCTATCACAGAGTGGCAATGTTAAGATATAGGATATTGAGATATAATTTACTAGAGGCAAATGTAAAGCTTTAAACTTGGCTTAAAAAAATACGCTTTGTGAGTGTAGAATGAGAGACGCATTTATCTAAATGAGATCTGGGGTTTTAGTGGATGAGAGAATAGCCAATGTAGTACAGTTTTTGGCAGAGAGCCGCAATGTCCAGGAATAGAAGGTGATAGCGCTGTTGCACTTGGCCTGGCCAGGCCACATCTGGACTTTTGGGTTCAGTTTTAGGCACCACATTTTAATAAGGACATTAACAAGATGGAAAGCCACACTGGAGAGTTGGGTCCCCAAAAGGGGAAGAGAGAGCAGAAGTTGTACTTTCTTCTAAACCCAGTGATTGGATGATTTTCTTCACGTTCCTAAAAGAAGTAAAAGACTGTAAAGAAGCCAACAAGTAGAGGCGTCAGCCCCTTGGTCATGTTTCTATCCTTATCTTACCATTCCATGCTTCTAAGGAATTGCCTTTGGGTAAAATCTAGGGCTCTTTCTCTTTGATTGAGCTGAGAAATCTGACTCCCATTGGCAGAGCTCATTGACTTTATTGCCTGGTACATCTTCTCTGATTTATAAATGGGTGATTTGCTATTTGTGTTTTGTATAACTAGTACTTAGTGGAAAGGGAGTCACACCTTGAATATATATAAAAGAGAGCAATCAGGAGCTCATTTTGAACCTAAAAATGATTTCCTTCAGATTTATGATTTTTAGGTAGACAGATATAATTCTAGCCTGGTACCCTTTCTCTGAGGAAGCAGTGTGCATCCTCCGTCATCAGTATCTGGCTTTTCATCCTGGCAGCATTCAGCATCTTCCGTGAAGAATGGTGAGTGGGGGACAATCCAGAGATGTCTGTTCATACCACCCTGCGAGCCACATCTAGACAAATCCATGTAGACAACACGAAATCTACACAGATAACGGAGATTGCATAGCTTCCTGGATTCAGCTTTATTAAGTCTCACCTTCCCACCTCCAGCAATGCCTTCTTTAATTTTTCTGCCCTTGGTTGTGTGTGTGTGTGTGTGTGTGTGTGTGTGTGTGTGTGTGTCTATAGTCCTAAAGCTACTGGTTCTTTACTCCTTTCCCAGGAACTGGGGAACTTCACCAGCAAGCATTTCCCTGGGAAGCCATTTTTCATCCCAGAGAGAAGGGAAATTTAAGTCCAGCCTCAAAGTCTCCTAATGCTTGTGGGGCTGAAGGAATTGCTGTTGTGCATCTTTTCATCTGCCTTTCTGTCAAATTAGGATGATCTATAGTAGTAGCTAGATACATGCTTGGAAAAGCATATTATTGGCTACATCTCCATGTGTGAGCATTGTCTCTTGTTGCAAAATATTGAGTGTTGCTTGGCCTTAATTTCAGAACTGCTCCAACACTTCTGATTTTCTTCCTTGTCCATGTTCCATGTGCGCTGGAGCGAGGATTATTAACCTGGGCTCCATGGAGCCTGGGAATATCCCCAAGGATTTGTTGATAGATTTCAGGGAGTCTGTGATTTTAGATGGGAAAATTACCTTTTTATTTTCACTAATTTCTAACCTTTTCAGTCCTATGGATTTTATTTTTTAGCATTTGAAATTATTATTCTGAAGAGGGACCCCAGAAGCTTCCGCAGACTGTCAAAAGGATCCAGGACTTCTGCTGTAAAGATGTATAAAAAAATACATGTATACCTTGTTCTAGAAATTAGAGGTGGAAAGGACATTGTATCAGAAAAAGGGTAAAGTGGGGTATTATCTCCAAAGAGGCAAAGAAAACCATTATATCTGAGAGAAAGAATGAGGGGGATGAATATAGTGGTATTTTACTGCCATAAGAATTGACTTTAAAAGAAAAAAATTTAGACATATTTAATATACGGTGAAACTTCTCCCATCTCATTGAAAAGTGAAAAGGGAAAAGTGAAAAGGGAAGGAATAAGCTAAGCAGAAGGGAATACAGAAACTGAGAGGGAAAGGAGAAGATAGGGAGAGGAACCTCTAAGGGGGGGAGGGATACTAAAAGGGAGGGCTGTGAGGAAGGTGCCACAAGTTTAATATAAAAGGGGAAAGAAGGGAAAAAGCATAAATAGGGGGAACAAGATGGCAAGTAATACAGAATGGGTTATTTTAACCAAAATGTGAACGGGGAAACTCCCCCAAAGAGGAAGGATTAGCAGAATGGATTAAAAGCCAGAATCCCAATATGTTGTTTTACAGGAAACACACCTGAAGAGGAACAGGAATAAAGGTAAAAAGGATGGAGAAAATTACTATGCTCAGGTGAAGTCAAAAGGGTGATCCTGATCTCAGATCAAAAAACAAAATTGGTCAATTAAAAGAGATAAGGAAGGGCACTATTCTTGCTAAAGGCAGCATAAATAATGAAGCAAATCAATATTAAAATATATACCAATGGTCTAGCATCTAAATTTTAAAGAGAAATTAAGAGAGCTGCAAGAAGAAATAGATAGCAAAACATAAAGGGAGATCTCAACCTTGCACCCAGAATTAGATAAATCAAACACAAAATAAATAAGAAAGAAGTCAAAGAGGAAATAGAAATAGAAAAGTTGAGTACACTTTTTTTAGCAGTTCATGGAACCATACAAAAAATAACCATATTTTAGGAATAAAAACCCCAAACCTAAATATAAGGCAGAAATAGGGTAAGCATCCTTTTTTAACCACGATGCAATAAAAATTAATCAACAAAAGCCAGGGAAAGTAGACCAAAAATAATTGAAACTAAATAACTATACAAAGAAATGATTGGGTGAAAGAGCAAATCATAGACATAATTAATAATTCACCCAAGAAAATGACAATAATGAGACATCATATCAAATCTGTGGGATGCAGCCAAAGCGGTAATAAGGGGAAATTTCATTCTAGAGGCTTACTTGCATAAAGAGAAAGAGAAGGTCAAGAATAGGGCTTATAACTAAAATGCTAGAAAAGGAACAAATTAAACCCCCAGTCAAAACTAAACTGAAATTTAAAAATAAAAGGAGAGATCAATAAAATTGAAAAAAAAACTATTGAATTAATTAATAAAACAAGAGTTGATTCATGAAAACCAAAAAATAGACAAACCCTTAGTTAAATCTGATTAAAAAAAGGAAAGAGGAAAATCAAATTGTTAGTCTTAAAAATGAAAAGGAGAACTCCCATAATGAAGAGGAAATTAAAATAATTAGGAATTACTTTGCCCAACTTTATGGCAATAAATTGACAACTTAAATGAAATGGAAGAATACCTTCAAAAATATAGCTTGCCCAGATTAAAGAGGAAGAAGAAATCCTAAAAGTCCCATCTTAGAAAAGAAATAGAAAAGTATTAACCAACTCCCTAAAAAAAATCCAGGACCAGATGGATTTAATTGAATTTACAAACATTTAAAGAACAATTAACCCCAATGCTATATAAACTATTTGAAAAATAGGGATTGAAGGAGTCCACCAAACCCTTTTACGACAAGACATGGTAATGATACCTAAACCAGGTAGGCTGAAAACAGAGAAAGAAAATTATAGACCAATTTAATGAATATCGATTAAAATCTTAAATAAAAATTTAAAAAGATTCGAAAATCATCCACAGGAAATACACTAGATCAAGTAGGATTTAATTAGTAATGCAGGGCTGGTTCAAATTAGGAAAATATTAGCAAATTGACATATCAAAACAAACCAAAAAACCATATGATCATCCTTAATAAGAAAAAGAGGATAAAATCCAACATCCATTCCTAATAAAAACACTTGAATATAGGAATAAATGGATTTTTCTTAAAATAGTCAGGAGAATATTTAAACCATCAGTAACATCAATGCAATGGGAAAAACTGGAATCTTTTCCCAGTAAGATCTGGAGGGAAGGTTGCCCATGTCACCATTATTATTAAATTGATTAGAAACACTAGCCCTGGCAGTAAGAGTCCAGAAAGAGAAAAGGAACAGAATAGGTGAGGAAAACCAAACTATCACCTTTTGCAGATGATATGATGGTATACTTAGAGAACCCAGAGATTCTAAAAAAGCTATTTGAAATAATCCATAATTTAGAAAGTTATTATAAAATAAATCCCCAAAATCCTCACATTTTTATACATCACCAACAAAATCCAGCAGCAAGAGATACAAAGAGAAACCATTCAGAATAACTGTTGACAGCATAAAATTTGGGAATCTATCTACCAAAGGAAAGTCAGGAATTTGAGAGCTAAATTACAAAAACTTTCCACACAAATAAAGTCAATTTAAACAATTGAAAAAATATCATGTCCTGGATAAAACAAATATAATAAAGATGAAATACCTTTAAACTAATCTATTTATTTAGTGCTAACCAATGACTTCCAAGAAACATTTTAATGATCTAAAAAAAAACAAAAATTATATGGAATAAAAAAGGTCAAGAATCTAAAAGAATTAATGAAAAAATCAAATGAAGGTGGCCAGTGTACCTGATCTAAAACATATTATAAAGCAGCAGCCCAAAACCATTTGGATTGGCTAAGAAATAGATTAGGATCATGGAACAGGTTAGGTTACAAGAAGAATAGTCAACTATAGCAATTTAGTGTTTGACAAACCCAAAGATCCCACTTTTGGGATAAGAATTATTATTTGACAAAAACTGCTGGGATAACTGAAATTAGTATTAAGAAATTAGGAGGACCCAAACTTAAAAATACCAAGATAAGATCAAATTCCATGATTTAACAAAAGAACAAGATCATAAACAAATTGAGGAACATAGGATAGTTATCCTCAAATTGTGGAAGAGGAAGAAATTTGTGACTAAAAAGAATAAAACCATTATTATCCAAAATAGAAAATTTTATTAATCAAATTAAAAAGTTTCTGTAAAACAAAACTAATGAAAAAGATTAGAAGGGAAGAAAAACTGGGAAAACATCTTCACAGTGAAAGGTTCGATAAAGTCCCATTTAAAAATATATGAGAGCTGACTTAATTTATAAGAAACCAAGCCATTTCCAATTGATAAATGGTCGGATAGAAAGACAATTTTAGATGATGAAATTGAAATTATCACCACTCATATGAAAGAGTGTTCCAAATCATTATTAATCAGAGAAATGCAAATTAAGACAACTCTGAGTTTAATACACACCTTGATTTAAGATGACAGGAAAAATAATGATGAGCGTTGAGGGGATTGGAAAACTGGGACAATTGATAAATTGTTGGTGGAGCTGTGAAAACCAACCATTCTGGAGGAAATTATGTTATGCCCAAAAAAGTTATCAAACTGTGCATATTTGATCCAGAGGGTTTCACTGGGCATATCCCAAAAAGACATAAAGGAGGAAAGGACTAGTATGTGCCAAAATGTTTGTGGCAGCCCTGTTTGTAGTGGTTAAAGTGAAACTGGCGGATGCCCATCAATTGAGAATGGTTGGGTAAATTGTGGTATATGAATGTTATGGAATATTATTTTTCTGTAAGAAAGGACCAGCAAGATGAATACAGAGAAGCTTGGAGAGAATTACATGAACTGATGCTAAGTGAAATGAGCAGAACCAAGAGATCATTATATATGTCAACAACGATACTGTATGAAGATGTAATCTGATGGAAGTGGATTTCTTTGACAAAGAGAAGATCTAACTCAGTTTCAATTGATCAATGATGGACAGAAGCAGCTACACCCAAAGAAAAAAACACTGGGAAATGAATGTAAACTATTTGCATTTTTGTTTTTCTTCCCGGGTTATTTTTACCTTCTGAATCCAATTCTTCCTGTGCAACAAGAAAACTGTTTGGATCTGCACACATAGATTGTATCTAGGATATACTAGGACATATTCAACACATATAGGACTGCTTGCCATCTAGGGGAGGGGCTGGAGGGTGGGAGGGAAAAATCGGAACATAAGTGAGTGCAAGGGATAATGTTGTAAAAAAAAAATTACCCTGGCATGGATTTTGTCAATAAAAAGTTACTATAATAAAAAAAGAAAAAAAACCCAACAAAATAAAATAAAATTTATGGGATGGGGAAAAAAAGGATCCAGGACACAAAAATGGTTAGGAATCCCTGCTTGGGACAGTTAGGTTTGAATACTGTGTTTTGGTATGGGGTTTTTGGCTACCACTTGTTAAGTAAAAGCATCCCCTCATGCAAGCTGGTGACTGCCAAATTCTTTGCCTTCTTGATTTGAATGATACCATCAAAAAGGGCCTAAAATGAAAGCCTAATGTAGAAGGGCCATGATTCATGTTAGAGTGCAGTTCCCAGATACATTCTTCTTTCTTCACCTTTCTGTTTTCACTCCTATTTTTAAAACAAATGTTTTGTTCCAAAAATTATATCCAATGAAATATTGAAACACAAATATCCGCAGGGATGGGTCCAAAAAGTGGAGGAGAATGAACTTATTCCAAGATAATTATTTGTGAATCATGAAATTAAGGCACCAGATATATTCTCCCTTAATGGTTTCTTATTTGGAGACAAAGGTGCGGTTCCTAGAAACTCCAGGGACATTTTCTTAGGGCAGTTCAATTCTCAAAGGTATTACCTTCTTTTTGGGGGATGTTTCTCAACCAGTACAGCTTTTCCCCCGTGAAAATTATATAAAAACATCAAGCCACCAGAATGACACTGTCTTCCTTCAGCACAAAAGGAATTAGCCATAGCTACACATTTCTTGTCACTAGCTCCTAGAATCTAGCAGAAGGGTATTCATTGGGAAATGTGGCTTGAAGAGTTGAAGCTTGTGCTTTGTGTCCAATCTTTTTTAAGCCTAGTCTTAGTTATCAGTGACTTACTTTCCCCCCACAAATTTCATTCAAATAAAAATGAAGATATTTCAGACCACCTATTTCTGGGCTCACCAATCTTTTCAAAGGTCTTGGAAGTTGATTTCCAGAGTTGCCATGTTAACCATTAGGTGGCAGTGCTGTTATTCCTTCAGGCCAGTAAACAGACCTAAAGGAATAAAGGGGAAAAAAGGCTAGAGAGAAGTAGTTCCGTTCTAGCAAATTGCTGTTGGTTTTTGCTTATTTTATTTTAGGCTTTTTCCCCACCACTGAAAATATAAAGTGTGTTCTTTTACTTAAAATTTCGATTGCATATCTATGAAAACATCTATACCTCCAATTCAAAGCAAACCCTGGGCAATCTGTATCTTTTGCAAGATAGCACATGTCTGTGCCATTTCATGATATCCAGCACACAGAATGAATGGATTGTGTCGGCCATTTAAGGCTCCTTTAGCCCTTGCTTCCCTCTAGACGCCACATAGAGGATCCTTTTAAGATGGCCGCCTGAACTAGAGAGCAAAAAAAATCCCATGTTTATTTTGAAGTATTCCTCTGATTTTCTCCTTGTCCACACTAACGCGATTCGTTTAGCTCTAAACTAGTGGTGGGTCCTTGAGCAACTTATTTCACTCCTTTAGGGCTCAGTTTCTTAATCTGTAAAATGAGGGTATTGGGCCATATAGCCCTTGAGGTCTTTTCCAGCTCTAGATCTATAGACCTACAATTCTTTCTCTGCTGATCTGACAGTCGGACATAGAAAACTCCTGGACTTGAGAGAAGCTAGCCTTTGATGAGACCTACTAGTGGACTAGAGTGGACTACTTGATCCCTAACTGGAAAATGGGTATTCTCTGGGTGTCCACACAGTTGAGATTTTTGGCAAGTCAGTGGGCTGCAAAGAGGGCAGCTTTGGGTAAGTTCCCTGTCCATCTCTGAATTCAGAAGGCCTGTGCCCTGGCCTCAGAGGGCCATGCCCTGCGCCAGCTACCCAGTCCAACAAGACATGGCTCTAGTCCTTTACAGCTGAATTGTATAGGTAGTAAGGGCCAGTTAGTAGAGCTTAACCTGATGACTGATAAGGAAGTTCCCAGGTTTCCAGAATGACCAATGAGAGTGTAAACTGTGGAAGCTTTGCTCCCCAGTGTTATACCTACCTTTTCTCCTGCTTCCCTAATTTGGCAGAGCCTGGTGCAAATGCACATGAAGGCATTTTAAAGAATATGGAATGTTATGGGGCTTCCTTAATTTTAGCAGGGAGCTTCTGAGAGGGGAACAATAGTGAAGATTGAAATGATAAGTCACTTAAATCCAAAATGCACTTACAGTGTGTGAGATACTAAGACAAAATGAAAATATGCTCTGGTTCTCTTGGGGTTCCTCTTCTGGGAGATGGGATAGTACAGGAAGTACACAAAATTAGCAGGCTAGGCTTAACTCTGCAGAGAAAGAATTGTAGGTCTATAGATCTAGAGCTGGAAAAGACCTCAAGGGCTATATGGCCCAATACCCTCATTTTACAGATTAAGAAACTGAGCCCTAAAGGAGTGAAATAAGTTGCTCAAGGACCCACCACTAGAATCAGAGGTAGGATTGTTTAACTGATACAACATTACACTTACAAAGAGGACACCTGGGTTTGAGTTTGGCATCTGCCACTGAAGGCATACTTCTAAGCCTCAGTTTCCTCAGTTGTAAAATAGGAATAATGATACTTGTGCTGCCAATTTTTAAGGGTATGGATATGTGTAAAAATGGAAATTTAAAAAAAATTATAACTCTTTATTGACAAAACCCATGCCTGGGTAATTTTTTACGACATTATCCCTTGCACTCACTTCTGTTCCGACTTTTCCCCTCCCTCCCTCCACCCCCTCCCCCAGATGGCAAGCAGTCTTATACATGTTATATAGCGTATATATCCAGATTTAATTATGTGTGCAGAACCCAAAGTTCTTTGTTGCAAGGGAGAATTGATTAGGAGGTAAAATAACTTGGAAAGAAAAAAAAAATGTAAAAGTTTAATATTTCCCAGTTTCTTTTGGGTGTATACTTCTGTCCATCCTTATCAATTAACCTGAGTTAGATCTTTCTCTTGTCAAAGAAACCATTACAGAAAACATCTTCATCGTATTGTTGTTGAGGTTATAATATTCCCCTGCCTATTTCACTCAGCATCAGTTCGTGTAAGTCTCTCCAAGCCTCTCTGTATTCCTCCTGCTGGTCATTTTTACGAAAATAAATTCCATAAATCATATACCACAATTTATTCAGCCATTCTCCAACTGATGGGCATCCACTCAGTTTCCAGTTTCTGGCCACTACAAAGAGGGCTGCCACAAACATTCTTGCACATACAGGCCCCTTTCCCTCCTTTACGATCTCTTTGGGATATAAGCCCAGTAGAAACACTGCTGGATCAAAGGGTGTGTACAGTTTGATAACTTTTTGAGCATAGTTCCAAATTACTCTCCAGAATGGCTGGATGTATTCACAATTCCACCAATCACCATCAGTGTCCCAGTTTTCCCACATCCCCTCCAACATTCTACATTATCTTTCCCTGTCATTCTAGCCAGTCTGACAGGTGTGTAGTGGTATCTCAGAGTTGTCTTAATTTGCATTTCTCTGATTAATAATGACTTGGAGCATCTAAAAATGGAAATTTTTATAGAAATGTGAGTTACTGTTATTAATGGGACTTGTAAAATTTCTGTTGCACATTTAATGTGAAAAATGTCTTTAATGCAAACCTGAAGTTTGTAATTATGAATTATAATTATAGAATATTAACTCTGGAAGAGACCTCTAAGACCCAGAAGTTCTTCACCATTTTTGTGTCATGGACCCCTTTGGTAGTCTGGTGAAGCCTATGGATCCCTTCTCAGAATCTCATTTTTGAATGCATAAAACAAAAAAACCCTACAGTTTTCTTTTTTCCCCTTTTTAAAATTAAAGATTTTTATTTTTCAGAACATATGTATGGATAATTCTTCAACATGAACTCTTGCAAAATCTTGTATTCCATTTTTACCCTTCCTCCCCTAGATAGCAAGTATTCCAAAATATGTTAAACATGGTATACATGTATATTAAATCTAATAGATGCATCCATATTTATACAATTATCATGTACACAAGAAAAATCAAATCAAACTGGAAAAAATGAGAAAGAAAATAAAATGCAAGCAAACAACACCACAGAGTGAGAATGCTATGTTGTGAGCCACACTCAGTTCCCACAGTCCTCTCTCTGGGTGGAGATGACTCTCTTCATCAGAAGATCATTGGAACTGGTCTGAATCATCTCATTGTTGAAGAGAGTCACACCCATCTGAATTGATCATCACATAATCTTATTGTTGCTGTGAACAATTATCTCCTGGCTCTGCTTATTTCACTTATTATCAGTTCATATACCTCTCTCCAGGCCTCTCTGAAATCATCCTGCTGGTTATTTCTTACAGAACAATAATATTTCATATGCCATATATATTCATATGCCATAACTTATTCAGCCATTCTCCAACTGATGGGCATCCACTCGGTTTCCAGTTGCTTCCCACTACAAAAAGAGCTGCCAGAAACGGTTTTGCATATATGGGTCCTTTTCCCTCCTTTGGGATCTCTTTGAAAACCCCCTATACATATATTTTTAAAGAAGCCAATTCTACTGAAATACAGTTCTTAAAGTACTTAAACATGTTTGCAAACTCCAGGTTAAGAATCCTGGTCCAACTCATTTGTTGAATTTTATTTTATGTTATAAAAGGGTACTTACCTTGAAGACATAGGAAGAACTAAAATACAGTGTCCCCTCTTCCCCATCTGCCAAGGCGGGGCACTCCCTCCTCAAGACCATGGCAGTCCCTAGGAAAGTGGGCTCATGCAACACAATTTCTACATAACATTTGCCCCGCCAACTTTACTCCAAAGCATAAGGCAGATATCCAGTTTTAATTTGAATAATTCAGCTCCCTCACAGTGATAAATGAGACCTAGATGTCCAAAGTATTCTTCAAAGTTTTGTAGAAAAA
This sequence comes from Sarcophilus harrisii, assembly GCF_902635505.1. Lineage (NCBI taxonomy): Eukaryota > Metazoa > Chordata > Mammalia > Dasyuromorphia > Dasyuridae > Sarcophilus > Sarcophilus harrisii. Next base: position 63,000,184 of record NC_045432.1, read on the forward strand.
TATATAGCTGATACTTTAGTAGCACTTTGAGGCATAAAAGGGCCCTCCGCCTATTTCATTTGCTCCTCCCCACAAGGTGATGGGGTAGGCCACAGGTATTTTTATCTCTACAAACTCATATAATATCACATTCTCTAAAGACTTAAAGCAGTAGGTCAGCCAGAGGATAATGAAAGAGCATATTGGGCAGCATGAATTGCAGTCTCTCACCAGTAAAGAACTGTGCATAGGACGTAACATAAAGGATATGAACAGATATATCATTGATGTAGAGAAATGTTTCCAGCACATGAGAAGGACCCCTAGGGAGCAGTCTGATAAATTGGAAAGAGCGCTGCATTAGAAGTAGGAGAATTTGGGTTCCAATCCCCATTCTGATACCTGTGAGCCTGGACAAGTCACTTTGTGTCTCAGTTTACTCATCTGCAAAAGGACAGGGTTGGACTAGCTGGACTCTTTGGTTCCTTCCAATTGTGATCTAAGGGTTGCACATGAGGAATGAGTAGGGGTTGATTGCATTGAGGAAGGGAACATCCGCGTTGATGAAATCACAGTCCTACTGAAGTATTTGAAGAAGGAGGATTCTGAGGCTCCAATGGGGTAAGCGAGTTGGCCAGAGTCACACAATCTAGGAAATGTCAGAAATATGAGTCAGTTCCAGCCTCCTCGATGTTAGAATTCCATTGCTCTTTCCAGTCTACCATGTCATTTGTATGGATGTTATGTATGTTAATGTGTGCTAATTACTTGTGAATGAAATCTGATCACCGGAGAATACAGTTTCTGAAGATGATGAATAGATGCCATTTGGCTTCAAAGAACAGAGACCTTGGTTCCGCCAGGGAGGGGCAAAAGCATGGAGAGATATGCCATTTGAACAACAGAGAGGAACTTTTCAGATGCCAGTTTCTAATCGTTTGATCTATTCAATGAAACAAAAATATATAAAGGGCCTTCCTGCCAAAGGCTCCAAGTCCTTCTTGAACCTTCCCGGCTTTAGCATTCTTTTTTAATAATGTGGAGAGGCGGAAGGAAGAAGACCCCACTAGTGTGCTGAACCAGGAGGGCAGAGATGAGCCCGGGAGGGAGAGAGGGATTAGATGAGATATCACCAACATGAATCATAGGTGCCCTTTGTGTCCTGTGTGCAGATCTGCAGTGAGGCTTCATGTCTTCAGGGAAAGGCATTCATTTCAGATGTTTTTCCTTCTTTATTTTTCCTCCTCCCTAGACCTTCTACACCTTCTAAAACTACATGTTAATTTAAATTCTGTTGTTCTTCAATATCAAAGATCTCTAACTTACACAAACAAGGGCTTTTTGGACTTGTATTCATTTGAGGAATCGCTTCCTTGACAATATATTGAGTTTACTTATGCTCCAAACCTTAAATGAAGATTTATTTGTCCTTTTGCTAATCATGAATCATGTTCCTTTTAGATCAATTAGATAAATCACTTTGGAGGCAGTCTGCTGTACTCTTTATAGATGAAAATCTTTGTTCTCCATGGTCTGTGAAACCTCCCCCTTCCCCCCAAAATGCAATTAATAACGTACCAGTCCCTGGAGTGTGTGCTTCTTTCCAATGTTTTGTCAGAGTGAGCGATTCATTTCTAGCTGTTTACTAAGCAGACTTAAGTAGAACATCAATATTAATATGTACTAACATTCTGGTTGCCATTCTCTCAAATATGTTTAGTGAACACAAAAAAAACTTTTTAATGGAATTACTTATAATGCTCTGAATGGTCAGTGGGTAAGGTTAAAAAAAAAGGTTTCGCCCATCAGTTGTTTGTGGACACAGTTGTGTCCTTCCTAAGTCCCTGGGTCCGAAGCCTCCAGAGTGTTTGAGCGATAAAACAGAGACTTGTGGCATTAATTTCTAATGGCAGGAAGGAGGGACACTCTAAGAACTTTGGAGTAATTAAGTCATGTAGGTAAAACACACAAGCAGTAGAACTTGTCCCAATCTGGGTTCTAGAAAGGTTTCAAAGGTCAAGACACAGAGGTTGATCTCACTCATTCAAGATGGAATTATGCTGCCTTAGACCATGAGAAGGATCATCTGTGTTCAAAAGACATTTAAAAATTCATTGAATCTAGCTATTAGTCATTCCAAGGGTTTTTTTCTCATGCCATCACACTCATTTCCTCACATCTACCTCTGCATTTGCAAACCACTCTGGCCATATTCTTCCCCCCGTCACTCAGTCTCTGTCCCTGGGATCATGCTTCTGGAAGTCTGAGATCTGATAAGAGTCTTTTCACCTTCTTGTGCTCAAAATTAGGCCAACATGCATCACTTCCTTCCCATCTCCAAACTGTGCTGAGACATATATAGACCCTTTCTCCCCTTCTAGCTCTGATTTACATGTTTTCTTCTATTGGCATGGATACACCTTAAGGGAGCTATTTGTTTTGAGTTATGAGATGCTGAACATATTTGATTGGTGCGATAAGACAAACTTGAGTAGCCACTAAAAATGTTTCAAGAAATTTTGAGATTTCCATCTTTGCATTTAGGCAAATAGAAATAATTGGTGTCCTCATTAGAAAGTCTATAATTATGTTTAAGAAATCATTTTGCAAAAAGAAAAACTTTAAAAAAAGTTATGCTTCCTCTAAGTCTCTCATGTCAAATATAATGGAATCTCTTCTGATTATTGGAGTTGTTATTCAACTCATGTTATAGTCCACCTAAAGAAAATGGAAATAAGGATAATTAGAAATTAATTTGAAGTAAAATAGCTTCTATTCTATCCACTAAATTTGCACAGATAAACAACTGAACTGTTTGTTACATGTGACTCTGAATTCCATACGTACTTCAGTATGCTGATCTAAACAATTTTTGACAAGTACAATAATTACTATTGTGCTCCCAATACTTCATTTTTTGTCAGTGTCATCTCTAGAAAATGTATCTGTCTCTTATATCTAACCCCTAGTTAATGAGCCATATTGCTCACTCACTTACTAGTGCTGCAGTCTGAAGACAAAGCCTTCATTTAAAGTGTATTATGAACGTGGTTTTCATACTTTGAAAAATACCCTGAGCCCTAGAATAAACCGGGGATGACTTCCTCTAAGCATCAAGTGCTTCCCATAAGAGCACATGATGCGCAGAGCTGAGCACCTCCATTTTGCAGACGAGACCAGTGACCAAGTCAGGTCGAGTGCCTTGTCTAGAGTCATACAGCTAGTAAGTTGCAGAGCTGGGATTCAAACTCAGGTCTTTTGACAGGAAATCAGTGGTTCTTATAATCAGCCACATGCCAGGAAAAGCTTTACCCCCTCTCATCAACTGAATTATGAAAAATCAACCAGAAGAACAGTAGCAGTAGTTAATTTACTTAGGGTTAAAAGTGCATAATATTGTGGGCATTCCTGGAGAACTTGGAGGGTGTTAGTGTAGCAAGAGATCCGAAACTGAATCCCACAGAAATTCAATCTCCCAATCCGTGGAAAAAATTACAGGATGCCAGAATTTGAATGGCTTTATTTGCAGGCTATAAGAAGCTGGTAGAGATGAGGCCACTTGGTGAAGATGAACTTATATTTTTTAGGGTTCCACTTTTAATTAGCTTCGTTGTTCTCCCTATTTTACTCTGCAACAGTTTGTACGAGGTTTCATGTGTGTCTTTGAATCTTTAACATCTGTGAATATTAGTAGGATGCCGGATCGTCAGAAACCTGGGAATTTTCTTTCATTATCTTACTTTGTTACCTCCTGTTTTGTCCTAATATAGGGAAAAAAGTTTTGTTACATATATAAAGACAAATTGTTTTCAGCAGAAGTTCTGGTGCCTACCATTTTTTCTGGCAAGATTATGAAGCTGTTTGCTGACATTTCAGGTAATTTAGATGATATTAAATGTAAACAGAAAGAAATCTTTTTCTCATACTCCACGAATGTCAAATTAGATCAAAGCATGCATCTTCTGATATGTAGCTGGGCAATTAAAGTATACAAGACTGTTATATTTCTATACCACAGTTTGATCAGCAATTCCCTAAATGAAATGTACCCATTTTAGTGTCCACTTCTTGGCTCTTTCCAAAAGTTTCGCTATGAATATTTTGATATCTTTTTGAGTCTTTCTCTCTGCCTTTGCTCTCCTTGGGTAAATTCAATCTCCTAAAACTGAATTAATTCAAACTTCATTGTGTGTGTAGCCTTGGGACTGAGATATGTATGAGGAAAATGTGATTTTCCTGATCATTTGAGAGTATCAGTTATATGAAAGATTTATTTATTTATTTACAGGCTAGCTCACTAATTTATTGCTAGATTGCTTTCCTCATTGTTATGAAAAAAAGGGTCTGAGCAAAACTATTTTATGTATGAGCTTTGTATAAAAATTTGAACGGATAATGTTGAGATTTGCCTATTGTTCCTCTAAGATCAAGTCCTATCTTTTTTGAGTTCCACAGTGCTCCTAGACTCGACCCTCTAATTTAGCATTTTATTATAGACTTCATGTGACTACTTCAGCCATCATTTGTTTCCTAATTAATGAGCTCTTTTTGTGATTTCACCCCCTATAGAACTTCGAGTTTCTATGGCCAAAGTAATTTGTTAGTCTCCTGGTAACGCGTCTTGCCAAACTTAGTGTGGGTGGTCCTCGATTAATAGACAGTCTGTTGTTGAGCCTGAGCTTTTGAAAGTTATAAAAGTGGAAAACAAGTTCTCATAGGTCCTACCAAGTTAGAAAAACTTTGAAGAGGGGCCCAGTGATGTAGGACTACATGGTTGCCCCTCCCCTACTTTGAGAATTTTCATTTTTATTCCCTTTCATTTAAATATTTGACTTGGCTTAATTTTTAATACAATAGTGACTTGTATGCTTTAATTGTCCAGCTATGCGTCAGATAGTAGAGGCATGCTTTGATCTAATTTGACATTTATGGAGTAATAGAAATAGATTTCTTTTTGTTTATATTTAATATCATCTAAATCACCTGAAATGTCAGCATTCAGCTTCATAATCTTGCCAGAAAAAAAATGTTAGGCAACTGAACTTCCGCTGATGATAATTTATCTTTATATACTTAGGAAAACTTTTTTCATATTAGCACTTAACAGGAGGTAAGAAAGTAAGGTAAAGAAAGATAGAGGCAAAAACTATGTTACCTGGAAAAGAGAGCCATCCTAAGGTTTTCTACCCTCCAGTACCTTAATAATATTAACAGATCTTTTGGGACACAGAAAGGCATCTTTAGAAGGGGGCTTTTTGAATGGGAGTTGGGTACCAGATGTTATGCTGTACCCCCCCCAATGACATTAATAATACCCATGAACCCTGTTTTCTGGAAAGTATTGGATGCCAGTAGGAGAAAGGTTCCAGGGCTTTCACATACTCCATTTCCCAGAGGAAGAGCCTGAGGGGTTTCAGTCTCCAGACTGAAAGCTACATTACAGTTTCTTTCCATAAGAACAATTCAGGCTTAAGCTATAATCCATATTAGAGAGGGGAGGGAGGAGAATGGCTGCCTCCTCTCCTTGTGAGAAAGAATCAAGTCCCTTTCTTTTGCCTTTTATGAGTTGTGTATTCCTATATTCCTGTATTCCAACTGTGAATGAATTTGGTTGGGGGACAGGGTGCTTAGTGGCTCTTAGGTCTCAGCAATGCCTTTAACATTAAATTTCACTTTCTGCAAATGTGTGTGTGTATATATTTATACATATATATGTATATATATATACATATACATATCTTGTACACGCTATATATACACACACCCACATATATGCAAAAAGATTAAAATTCTTCCTCTATAAGTACAAAAGTATATACTTTTTTTCCTGGCATGCTCCTTAAGGAAGCATTTTAATCTTATTGCCTCTATTTTGACGTTTTATTTCATTTCCCACGACTTCTTCCTAGAACATACTCAGTGCAATATTATTTAAGGTTTTAGAACTGAAAACATTTTGGTTTTCAAGGTCTTTAGTACTGACTTAATTGTGATTACCTCAATGCTACCTTCATCACTTCCTTGCCTTGAAAAGGTCACTTTCTATTGCAATTGGAGGAGCATCTTGAAGAAGACTAATTCTCTAAGCATTCACATGTTGAGAATCTTAAATGCTAGGCTTGTGATTCATGGATGAACTTCAATGATCGCCAACACCTTTTTCACAGTATCATAGAATCTCAGAGTTGGAAGGAATTTCAGAAGCCATCTAGCTTAGCTCCTACTTTGACGGCCATTTTACACTATTGACTTGCATTGAACTTGCAGATCACTGAGCTAACATGACTAATATTCTCACATCTGTTCTGGTAACAAAACTCTGCCCTTTTCCTCTGTAGTTCCTGTTAGTTAGCTATGGTTTTTACTGATTGCCTTGGACAATGGAAGAATCTTCAGAGGGACAGCTGGTTGAGTGATGGGTAGTAAGAGAGAAAAGCAAATGGAATAACCATATGTAATTAGCTCAAGTAGCTAAAAGCTGGATATTCTTAAATTAGAAGATAAGTAAGGGAAAAAAGGAATGGGAGAGTCAAAGTTATTATAGATTTTTTTTTCAAAGTAGGACATGGATTGAGAAGGTGGGTGGGAAGTTGATTGGTTATTTTATTTGTTGGAAAAGGTAGTGGGTTTTTGCATTTTCTTGGCTTTCAGTTAATTTCCTCCTTCGGTCCTCTTTTCTCCTGCTTTTTCTGTTTGGTGCTTGGTGCTTGTCTTGAGACTCCAGTGTACTTAATTAGATTCTCTTTTTTTAAGAAGCAGGAAATCTCTTCTGCTACCACCAGTCCCAATAAATCCTTAAAAAAGCCATTTTAGAAGTGTGTGTGTGTGTGTGTGTGTGTGTGTGTGTGTATGCGTGTGCACACATGCTTGTGTCTGAATGACAAATCTTATAATACCTTTGTATTGTGCTCCATATGTTATAAGCCTTGAATTGGGTATACTGGGGCCAACTTATTTGAATACTACAAATCATAGCTTGGTTTCTTGTTTTGTTGCTTGTCTATCTTAAAGTGATGGAGAAAATATTAATAATTTAGATTAAATTTAAAAGTATATCCTGTGTACATGTTCTCAAAGAGCTGTTTGTTAACCATTTACTGGCATATTCCATCATTAATTATAGGTTTTCATTTTGCTTTAGCTTCCAGTCTCCTGTTTCTTTTAGGGATTTTTCCTTAATCATTTTACAGGATCATAGGCTCAAGTCAGTGTTCATGACTAGATACTATACAGACTGTGCATTAACATCAACATATCCTATAGGGATTCATTCCTCTCATTCATACCTGAAATTACATAATAGTTTAAAAGAATAGATAAGGATATCTTAATTCTCTAAAATACACAAGTCAGTATATCTGATGGCTAAATGCATATGCAGTCCTATATAAAATGTCCCTAAATACCTTTCAACTAAATACTCTATAACTAGTCCAAGAGGAAAACGTGGACATTGTCAGATTGGCGTATTTCTCTATTCTGTGTTAGGAAAAGGAGCCTATATGCATTTGAACTTAGGATAAATGAAACTTGCATATTGTTTTTATTTCCTTAAATCTTCTCACGAAGGTTAAGAAGTTGGTTTCTTTCTGAAGATTTTGAAAATGTTTTTGTTTTCATTTGCTGGAAAAATGTTCTGTAAATCTCTGGTTATGTTATGTTAAAAATTATTATTGCCTTGTTGGCGAGCATTTTGAGGAAAAAGCTTCAAATGGTTGGAGCTTTCAAGAGTTAATGGCAACATAAATCTCTACTTTAGCAACATGGCTTTTAGGAAGATGGAAAAGGCCATCCGATCAATACTTAGAACAGCCTACAACAGAAAGCCAAAGTCTAGGGTCTTGCAACATTGTTAGAGAGATCAAAGAGAGGGATGCTTGCCTTCTTACCAGTGTCAATCATAGTAAATACATGGCTCTGGAAGATTTTAGAGTTAGGTTGGGCAAAATGAAAAACTTTTATCAGAAAATAAATCTTATCTCTAGGAGCCAAGGAAATATGCTGCCTTTAGATTAGAGAGCTTTGGCTTCAATCCACAACTGAGTCTTTCCTTTGTCTTTCTGCAAATCCCAAAGAATTCTTCAACAATTGGCAGGCAACTTGTCCAAGATAGGGAGGAAAAGGAAATGCACTGGGCTATTAAAGTGAAAACCTGTACCTTATATTTCACCCCAAACCCATCTCTCCTCCTAACCTTTCTATTACTGTCAAAGACATGACCATCTTCCCAGTCACCCCACCTCCTCTACTCCTCCATAGAGTCCGTCTGTTGCCAGGTTTTGTCCTTAGTACTCGCACAACATTTTTCTTATCTGCTCTCTACTCCCCATTGAAACAGCTGCCACTATGTGATTGACCTCCTTTTCCTATTCCAGATCATCCTCCATTCTGCTGTCAAAATGATTTTCCTTAAACATAGTTCTGCCCCCATCCTCAGTGAATTCCAGTGATTCCCTATTAATTCCCAAAATCAAATATAAAATCATCTGTTTAGCTTTCAGAGCCCTTCCTAAGCTAATGCTTTCCTACTTTTCCAATGTCGTGGTTCATAGTAGGTGCTTAATAAATGCTAGCTGATGGACAGTCTCTCAGTTCATTCTGGTAGCCAGCTACATGGGTTCCCTACATGATATTTCATCTTTTCCCTGGTTGCCCTCCTTTCCCCCCATTCATAGAATGTTCTCCCTCCTCACCACTGCCACTTCCTGGCTTCCCTCAAGACCTTGCTTACATCTCTCCTTCTGCAAGTGGCCTTTCTTGGTCCCGCTGCTGCTAATGTCTGCCTTCTGAGACTTGAGGTAAATCTTGTTAATAGCTACTTGTATACAGATTCTCTCTCCCGTTCGAAGGTGAGTTCCTTCAGGAGAAGGACTGTTTTTGCCTTTCTTTGTATCCCCAGTGTTTAAGAGAATGCCTGCCACATAATAAAGCATTTAATAAATGCTTGTTGACTGACTTTTCAAATGACTTGTTCACAAATGTGATGTCATACTTTACAACCAGGTTTTTAGGCGTTAGCACCATTTGTAGCCAAATGAAAATTAATATGGAGGGGAATCTTGCTTTTTGTTCTTCAGTGATCCCTTTCATGTTTTAAGAAAACAAAATTCTGCATATTGGACTTTTCTGAGGCATTTGTGTGAAATAGACAGCAAAATAGTATAGTGCATAGAGTGCTGGGCCTGGAGTCAGGAAGACTTGGGTTCAAATCTGCTCTCTGACCTTACTAGCTGTATAACATGGGTTTCACTGAATCTTTGTCTGCCCCAGTTGTCTCAATTGTAAAATGAGAATAATAATAGCACCTACTCACAGGGTTTTTGTGAGGATTAAATGAGATAATATTTATAAATATTTCTATTTATATAGCCGTTATGGGTAGATAAGTAGGTGCTGTGTAAATATTTGCTCCCTTTTTCTTCCTTAGCCTATTTTAAAAATATTAAGAATTACCGAAAAGAGAAGTTGAAAAGGTATTCTATCATCATTAAAAATTTAGGGAAAATAAACATATATTTCTACAATGGCATGGCTATAAATAAGACTGTCAAACCATCACTTGAACAAAATAGGGAAGAAGAGAGGTCATATAACATCTTTCTCTGATTCAAGGATTTTCATTATCAGAGTAAACGAATTTTCCACCAGAGCTTCATCTTGGAGTCTCAAGCTGCTTTCAAAAAGGAACTTAGTCAAACTGAGACCTGGGAAAGACCTTAACTCAAAAAAAGCCAAGGCCTCCTATTGTATCTAAAGTCATCTCCAGTCGTCCTGATCTCTCTAGCCAGTGGACCCAGATGGCTCTGGAAGAGAGAATGAGGCAGGTGACCTTGCCTAGTTCTCCCTCACTTCAGTCCAGCTTACTTTCCTGTCATGGCATCACCTCCCTGTCATGGTGTCACCTCCCTGATGTCATGGTCCTCTTTGATAAGGAAGGACAAACAATAAGATAATGAACTAACTGGCTGGGGTTGTACTGCTCTGTATTCATGTTAAATGAAGAAAGGGGAAGATGAAGAAGCACCCGAAGAAGTACCTGCTTCCCTCCCCCACCCATGGGAGCTTGAGGAGCTTAAGAATCTGGGAGCCTTAGGCTTTTGACATCAAAGTAAACAGGTGGCGGAAGAAGTTTCTTTTCTTTAAATTTGTTAAAGGAAAAAAATGGACTTATAAAAGATCCTAAAGGTTAGGAATTCAAAAGAAAGGAATCCAATTGTTCCAAGGGCTTTATAGCCTTTAAATGTTTGCTCTTATCTCAGAAACTATTAAAGTACTCATGAGTATTCATCTGTTTTTAATAAATCAAAAAATTATTTAATAACATGAAATAAATTGGAAAAATGGGTTATTTTTCTGCCTTTCAGTCATGCTTACAGAATAGATACTTGAACCTTTAGTCATTAGCAAGGCAAACTATTTCTCTGAGGAGAATAGATATTAATTGAAATTAATTGACAAGTATTATTAAACTCCTACTATGTGGTAATTGCTGTGCCTAGCACAAAAAAGCTAAAAATGAACCAGTCCCTGATTTCAAGTAATTATTATTTAGCAGAAAACATGTACACATAAAAGCACATACAAAAAAAAGCATTAAAACATAGAAAATAAATACAAGATAATTATTGGGAGTGGGGGGGCAGGTACAAGCATTTTGGAGAGTCAAGAGAGGCCTCAGACAGGAGTTAGTGTCTGAGCTGAGCCTTGAAAGAAACCAGGTCTCCTATGAGGAGGAGGCCACTGGTGGACTATGGATAGGTCACTGGTCCTAGAGTGATAAAGTTAGGTTCAAATCCCACCTCCATACTAGCAGTGTGACATCGGGCAAACCATTCAACGTCTTTGAGTTTCCTCATCTTGTAAAAAGGATAGGGGGCAGACATTCAGTGATTTCTAAGCCTCCCATTTGTAAATCTGTGGTGTGGTAGAGTGGGGAGGGAGTGTATCCTGGGAATAGGATAGCCTCTGCCAAGGTCCAGAGATGGATTGTTGGACCCAAGGAGCAGCAGCAAGACCAATTGTAAGTAGGCTTTAGTTTAAGAAGACAGAAGCAGACAAGCAGATAGGAAGAGAAATGAGAGAAGTGTCATGAAAACTCAGAAAGAAATTATCCATGAGAAGAGGATGATCACACAGTGAAAGATGCTGCAGAAATCACACAGTTGACAACTCTGAAAGGAATATTCTCTGGCATCAGATAATTCATCCGTTAAGCAATTATTAAGTGCCTGGCACTGTGCTAAGCACCAGGAATCAGCATTAGAGGTATATTGCTTTGGTTAGCCATTTGGCAAATCTATGGCTTATTCTGGCTACTAGGTGAAACAATTAGAGCGTGTGGCTCATTTTCCCCACTGCCTATGAGGGCTTTTTGCTTTACTCTGCAGTTGGGGCTGTTACACAGTTGTTACAAAGAGTCCTGCTCTAAGTCCACAAGTGAAACAGTGAATTGGGATACTTATTTAGGTAATCTAGATTTTTCCCTAAAAGATTTCACTTGAAAATTTTAAATAATAGAAGGAAAAGTTTTTCTGTTGTTTGGATTTTCCAGAGAATTGCCTCTTTTCCAGTTCTCTCCCTTTTTTTTAGTGTGAACCTTTCTCTCACTTGGCCGTGCAATGTCTTTGTGCCATTGCATCTCAGAAAGTTATGAGAAAGAATGGTACCATTTACCATTTGCAATGTCTACAACTTATTGAATAGCCTATGTCATGTTTTTTGCTTACCCTGAGACTATTGAATGCATTTACTCTGTATTCCACTAACTAAGGAGATGATTCTTTTATAACAAAGCTAATCTCTAACTATTTTGAGAGTGGGCTACTCTCTAGGGATTTGCAAATCAACGCAAAAGATCCACATTTAAATTCCATGTAAGTCTTGTTGGTGTAATATTTAACCTACTGACATTTTAAAATAGTTTGAATTTTTAATAGTAATTATGAGGTCATTCATGTCAGAAGTATATTACTTAATTAAAGCCATCACTTAGATGCTGCTATAGGCTAATCATTCCTGTCCCAAATCTGTGTTAATCATGAAAGCTGTGAATGTGATATGCAGTATTTCTAGATAAAAATGTCTATTTTCTACACCTGATAAAATGCCTTCGGAAATATTTCCCAAATTGAGTATGTAAGTCATGTGCTATTGTTTGAAGGTGGTTGTTCTTATCTGGTGGTTATTCATTTTCATGGCACAGTAAATAGAATGCTATACTTGGAGTGAGAGGACATGGATTCAAATTCTTGCTTTGCCCCTTTTATATCTTCTTTCTCCATTAACCTGGCTGGGAGCTTAATCCTTGTGAGGAAGGGAAAATTGTCACCAGATCTTTTTCAGGGAGCTTTGTTGTTTAAAAAACCAACGCAGCTAAGATTAGAGGAGAAGCAGATAAATGGGGGGGTGGAATCTTTGAAGCAAGTTTCTCCAATACTGGTCTCATTTCTAAAATATCTAAGGAACTAATTTATAAGAATAAGAAGCCTTTTGAAGTTGACAAGAAGTCAAAGAATATAAGCAGGCATTTTTCAGAGCAAAAAAACTTCTACCATACTATCAATAACCAGTTTGAATACATGTTATAAGTCACTAATAATTAGAGAAGTACAAATTAAAACAACTCTGAGGTTGTTTTATTACGTCACATCTATTAGATTGGTTAAGATGACAGTAAAGAAAAATGACAAATGCTGGAGGGGGCAGAGGAAAAGAGATGCTAATGCATTGTTGGTGGAGTTGCGAATTGTTCTGGATAATCTGGAAAGCAAAAACACTGTTTTTTATCTTCTCCTCTGCCTTTGGGAAGTTATGAAAAGGATCATATTGGAGAGTGATGAGAGGTCTAGATTTTGAATTAGAGGACTCGCATTCAAATCCTCTCTCTGTCAGGAACTCTCTGTCTGCTGTGGCAAAGTCACTTCCTTTCTCTGGGCCCTCAGTTTTCTCCTCTATAAAAGAGGGAGATCGGACTAGTTGATCTTTAAGTACTCTTTGAGTTGTGAGTCTAACTTTTTAGTGATTTGGCCTGTGGATTCAAGATACTAATGTCCTTTCTACCTCTAAATCTCTGATCCTAAAATAAGTAAATTGCCACAGAGAGAAAAGAGAAAAGCTGTGGGCTATTCCATGATAGTGCTAGAAGTGTGGATGAAAACTTGAGGTCTCCCTGACACGACTCCAAGTGTTTTACTTGTAGAGAAGACTGTACTGATATGCCATCAGAAATGTTTAGAATTGATCGTTGATTGTTGTTACTGGTTTGAAAAGATTTCAAATAGAGTTAAAACAAACTAATATTCAAAGTTGTATGACTAGCCCACATCTTCATGCCACAGTTATCATAAACAATAATTTTAAGTTAACGGTTGCCTTCTCAATATTCTAAGAAGATTCATATATCTGGGTTTCAGCCATGTCTGCTTATGAAAACATGAAAAAAAGCACTTTTGTATTCCCTTTCCCAGTGATCCCAGTATCTGAGTTGAAAGAACATTCAAGGACCATCTAATCCGACACAAATTCCCACCAAAACACCCCCTAAAGTGATCATTCAGTCATTGCCTGAAGACCTGCTATCTCTGACATAAGCACAAAACTCTTCTTTTGGCTTCTTAAGGATTTATATTGCTAACGATACCAGGGAAATGGGTAGGGGTTTAATAACAAAAATGAAGGTTACCAAGTTCATCAGATCAATGATTTCAAGTTATAGAGATCAGTTATAGCGAGTCACCTCATTTTACTCATGTAAGTGATTGATGATGAGAGTCCCTAATTAATCTTCTGAATTTTTCCAATCAACTTGATGAGGTTACAAGCTAGTGTCTTTGCTGAAGGCAACTGAGAGGTATTACTCTAGGAGAGGGTGAGTATCTCCCAGGATCCTTGCTGAGAGGATCCTCAATTCCTGGTGAATTCGGGTTACTTCTGAGATCTGAACTTGTCAAGTGAGGTGACAGATCAAAACAGCAAATGAGTGAATATGCAAGAGAAGTCACCAGATCTTTCCCTCAGGAATCAGAGATAGTAATCTTAAGGCAGAGATATAGGAGGGTTACATGTGTTTGCATGGGGTATTCGTATATTCCTCAGCCTACATAGGCTTTTCTAGCCTTAGATTCTAATACCTTAGGCATTGGAAGATTTCCTTCAGAAGTAGACATGTGTGGGCTCACTCTGCCCAACATGGAATTCTTAGGCTTGGAGGCTGTCTCGTGGGTGATCTCAAGTTTGAGAGTTTGGGGACTAGACCTTCTGGAGATAGAAGATTGCCTGATGCAAATATGTTCCTTGGAGAAAGATGAGAATCCTCCATACTGTTCCTGAGCAGTTTCTTTCTTGAAACTCTCTGTCTTGCCTCAGTTTCTCCATCTTTGAAATAAGATAATATCTACCTCCCAGGATTGTTGTGAGGCTCAAATGAAAGAAAATATGTGAGGTGTTTTGCAAACCTTAAATACTGTATAAAATGTTAGGTATTTGTAGCCTACATCATGGTTGTACCTCCCTCCCTTAGGGGTACTCGTGCAACTGGTTAATTGTTCCTGGTTCACCTTAGTCATGTCTATCTGCACATTGCTGTCAGCAATGACAATGAGTGCAAAGACCTTAGTAGATTAGCATAATGTTTTAAAATATTAATTATGGCATTTATTTGAATTGGGGGGGAGAGGCCTAAGTTACCTTTCTTTGGGACTCTCTTCAGGAATCATGGAAGTTATATTCTAAATATTTTATTCTTTTTCAGCTTCTAAAGCAGCATGCTATTCCTTCTGTAGTTCTGCCAATAAAAATTTATTAATTGGCCCTTCTGTAGTTACAGGACTGTGACATTGCAATGCCAAGGTCCAAATGAGGACAACTTGACTTGGAGGCAAGGAAAGCTGGGTTCAAATAGTGCCTTAGATCCTAGACTAACTGTGTGATTTGGGGGGGGGGTCGTTCCATGCCTAGATCCCTCATTTATAACTTGGGGAAACATAAGTTTGAGCTTGAAGGGACTTCAGTGACTGCCTAGTCTAATTAGATACCCTGTTCTTCCCTAGTCCCTATTATACTATACCCAATAAATAGTTGGCCAACTTTTGCTTGAACTCATCCGATGAGGTAGAACCTACTGCCTCCCAGTGCAGACCATTTCACTTTTGAATAGCTTTGTTAGTCGGCTTTTCCTTACATCAAGTTTAATTTGTCTTTGCAATTTCTCCCCACTGATATGACTTCTTGCTTCTGGGCCCAAACAGAAAAGTCTGACCTATCTTTTAGGTGACAACCCCTCAAATTCTTGAAGATAACTGTGGGGTTATCTCTGAGTCTTCTCTTCTCCAGGCTAAATTTCTCTGATTCCTCCAACTGAATAACATTACCATCTTTCTTTTGTGTGTTATCTTCCTCAGACACATAAAAGAAAGTTAAAATCATGGGAGTCAGGAGAGATGAGCATGGTGGAGAAGTCCAAGAAATCCCAAAGCCATAGGGGAGTGAGGAGGCAGGACACCAAGGCCTGTGTGTGGCCGAATGATGAAGTTTTCCCAATAATGAGCTTCCTGGATGGGGGGGCGGGAGAGAGAGTCAGGTGAGGAATGAGGAGTGCTTTGAAAAACCTGAAATTACTTTGAAAATGTCAACTCTTATGGCTTATGAGGGACTGAGCTGTAGTGGCTAGAGAAATGATGGCCTTGGAATCTCAAAGGCTTGGATTCAAGTTCTGCCTTTGGCACAGTGGCTAGATGGCCATGGACAAACCATGGAGCCTCTCAATGCTCCAAGCAGATCTCTCATATTTATACTCTACATATCTAGAGTCTTATTAATATTTATATTAGTCTGCATCTAGCTCTGATTCTTATTCCAAGTGAAAAGAAAACAGATTGGAGAGGATTCTGGGAAGATGGCATAGAAGGTCAGAAAATTCCAACCTCTTCAGATTTCCCTCACAAATAAGACAAAATTGTGCCTCAGGGTGAACACAGAGACATAAAAACAAATAAGATTTGGGGCAGAATAGTGTTCATACTGGGATAATTGGAAAAGATCCAAAGAAAGACACCCGGATGGAGGTTTGACCCATGTGAAGTGTCAACACCTCTTGTCTGGTTCCACTGAAACAGCAAATGGCGAGCCCTGGGGCTAGCTGGGATGGGAAGCAGCCTCAGCCCTGGACATAGAAATTTTCAAATTCTGGACAGTGTGAAGAGTTGGGTGTCTGAGGTGGGAAGATTGCTGATGAGGAACGCCAGGCCCAGCTGTGCTGCTGAGATGCAGCCCTGGGTGAGAAGGAACAAGCACATGCTCAGTGAGCACAGAACCAATAGAGCAGGAATGTGTTGGCTGTGGGCACTTACAAAAGGGTGAGAGTTTTGATTTCAGTTCCAGAGGAGAGAACTGAAGGAAGACCTGAGGTCAGAGGTACCATCCCCCACATTCCAAAACTGGAGGAGATTACACCAACAATTTGTTATAAGTTAAAAAAAAATTATGAGCAGGCAAAGAAGAAGGAACCCAGTCATAGCTAGTTACTATGGGAATAGGGAAGATCAGGGTTTATCTTCAGAGGAGGATATTGAAGTAAAAAAAAAAAAACCTTTCCTACTACAAAAAGTAATCTTAAATGGTCAGCTGGCCAAAAATAATTTGTAGAACTCAAAAAAGATTTTAAAAAATCAAATGAGAGATTGAGGAGAACCAAAAAAATAAGAATGGTCCAAGAAAACCAACTTAAAAAGGAGATTCAGAATCTTAAGACAAGAATTCCTTGAAAACTAGAATTGGCAAAGGGTAGTCAGAAAAATTATGAAACCAAGAAGTAATAAAACAAAATATAAAGACGGACAAATAGAAGAGAATATGAGACATCTCTCTTTTTTTCTTTTTTATTTAATAGCCTTTTATTTACAGGTTATATGTATGGGCAACTTTACAGCATTGACAATTGCCAAACCTCTTGTTCCAATTTTTCTCCTCTTACCCCCCACCCCCTCCCCCAGATGGCAGGATGACCAGTAGATGTTAAATATATTAAAATGTAAATTAGATACACAATAAGTATACATGACCAAACCGTTATTTTGCTGTACAAAAAGAATCAGACTCTGAAATATTGTACAATTAGCCTGTGAAGGAAATCAAAAATGCAGGTGGGCAAAAATATGGGGATTGGGAATTCAACATAATGGTTTTTAGTCATCACCCAGAATTCTTTCTCTGGGCGTAGCTGGTTCAGTTCATTACTGCTCCATTGGAAATGATTTGGTTGATTTCGTTGCTGAGGATGGCCAGGTCCATCAGAACTGGTCATCATATAGTATTGTTGTTGAAGTATATAATGATCTCCTGGTCCTGCTCATTCCACTCAGCATCAGTTTGTGTAAGTCTCTCCAGGTCTTTCTGAAATCTTCCTGTTGGTCATTTCTTACAGAACAGTAATATTCCATAATATTCATAGACCACAATTTATTCAGCCATTCTCCAATGGATGGGCATCCACTCAGTTTCCAGTTTCTAGCCACTACAAAGAGGGCTGCCACAAACATTCGTGCACATACAGGTCCCTTTCCCTTCTTTATGATCTCTTTGGGATATAAGCCTAGTAGTAACACTGCTGGGTCAAAGGGTATGCACAGTTTGATAACTTTTTGAGCATAGTTCCAAACTGCTCTCCAGAATGGTTGGATTTGTTCACAACTCCACCAGCAATGTATCAGTGTCCCAGTTTTCCCGCATCCCCTCCAACATTCATCATTATTTTTTCCTGTCATCTTAGCCAATGTGACAGGTGTGTAGTGGTATCTCAGAGTTGTCTTAATTTGCATTTCTCTGATTAATAATGATTTGGAACACTCTTTCATATGAGTGGTAATAATTTCAATTTCATCACCTGAAAATTGTCTGTTCATATCCTTTGACCATTTGTCAACTGGAGAATGGCTTGGTTTCTTATAAAGTAGAGTCAGTTCTCTATATATTTTGGAAATGAGGCCTTTATCAGAACCTTTGACTGTAAAAATATTTTCCCAGTTTACTGCTTCCCTTCTAATCTTGTCTGCATTAGTTTTGTTTGTACAAAAACTTTTCAGTTTGGTATAGTCGAAATTTTCTGTTTTGTGATCAGTAATGCTCTCTAGTTCTTCTTTGGTCATAAATTCCTTCCCCTTCCACAAGTCTGAGAGGTAAACTATCCTGTGTTCCTCTAATTTATTTATAATTTCATTCTTTATGCCTAGGTCATGAACCCATTTTGACCTTATCTTGGTGTACGGTGTTAAGTGTGGATCAATTCCTAGTATCTGCCAGAATATGAGACATCTCAAGAAAAATAACAATCTGAAGAACAGATCAAGAAGAGAAAAAAAACTGAACTACCTGAAAGCTATGATCAAAAAAATTATTGATATAATAATACAAGAAATAATTAAAGAAAATGTCCTGAAGTGTTAGAACAAGATGGGAAAGTAGAAATTAAAAAAAAATCCACTGGTTACCATGGATCTCATCATTGCCAATTCCCACATCCTCAGATTAAGGAGAAAATATTAAAAGCAACAAGAAAAAACAATTCAAACACAGCGGAGTCACAGTTAGAATCACACAAGTTCTAGCAGTGGCTACATTGACAGATTAAATGTCTTGAAACACTATATATACATCAAAGAGTAAAAGAATTAGGATTCTTACTAAAAATATCATACCCACATTATTAAGCATAATCCTCAGTGAAAAAGATTCAGTGAATTGACAGACTTTTAGGATTTTTAAAAAATAGCTTTTAATTTTCTTTTTTTTTAATTATAGCTTTTTATTTACAAAATATATGCACGGGTAATTTTTCAGCATTGACAATTGCAAAACCTTTTGTCAGTTTTTCCCCTCCTTCCTCCCACCCCCTTCCCCAGATGGCAGGTTCACCAATACATGTAAAATATGTTAAAGTATAAGCTAAATATATGTATACATGTCCATACAGTTATTTTGCTGCACAAAAAGAATTGGACTTTGAAATAGTGTACAATTAACCTGTGAAAGAAATAAAAAATGCAGGTGGACAAAAATAGAGGGATTGGGAATTCTGTGTAATGGTTCATAGTCATAGCCCAGAGTTCTTTCACTGGGTGTAATAGCTTTTAATTTTCAAAATACATGCAAAGGTAGTTTTCAACATTCACCTTTGCAAAACCTTGGGTTCCAAATTTGTCTCCCTCCCTTAGCCCTTGTCTAGGCAGCAAGTAATCCAATATGTGTTAAACATGTGCAGTTCTTCTATACATATTTCCACATTTATCATACTGCACAAGAAAAATCACATCAAAAAGGGTAAAATGAGAAAGAGAAAACAAGCGAGCAAATAACAAAAGGTGAAAATGCTATGTTGTGATCCATACTCAGCCCCCATAGTCCTTTTTCTGGGCACAGATGGCTCTCTCCATCACAAGACCATTGGAACTGTCCTGAATCACCTCATTGTTGGAAAGAGCAAACTTTAGGATTTTTTGTAAAAAGACCTGAATTTAATGGAAAATTTGACATGTAAGATTCAAGAGAAATATAAGGTAAACATCAAAGACTAAATGCTTTATTTATTTATTTGTTTGTTTGCTTGCTTGTTTTTTATTTATTATTTATTCATTCATTTACTTATTATTGATTATTTATTATTGTTATAGCAATTATTTATTGTTTCAATAAAAACAAACTATGTTTTGTATGTGGAAATGTAAACATATTTCTAAAATTCTCATTAGTCATTGGGTAGTTCAAAAGCAAGATTGGGGCAAACCTGAGGGTTATGTGATTCTAAGGTAAAGGTAAGAAAAGATATACCAGTGAGGTGCAGGAGGAAAAACTGACCCAGAGCAGTATGATGAGGGAGGAAAACTGATAGTTCAAGAATCTTGCTCACATCAGGAATGGTTTAAAGAGGGCGCAACAGACACACACAGATAGATACATATAGAAGGATATAAAAATCTTTTAAATTTATAAAGAAATAAGAGGGGAAGGAATAGGATAAGGGTACAGAAAAGTATATTGATAAATGGAATAAAATATGTAGATGAATCAGAATGTAATAAAGAGGAGGGGAAACGGTAGGGGGAGAGGATAAGAGAGGGATTTTGGAGGGGAGTAGGTTGAGTAATAGTAAGGCAAGATAGCGAATAGAAGTAAAGCAGAGGAGTCAGCATGGATTGGAAGTAATAATAATGAACAGGAATAGAATTTTTAGGGAAAAAAGCAGGGGTAGTAACCAGTGATCTCAAAATTAAAACTAAAATAGATTTTATCAAAAGAAGATACACTATATGTCAGCCATATTAATCAATATTATTTTAGACTATTTAAAATAACTAGACTGTGTAAGGTTGGAATATTGCTGTAGTGTAGGACATGATGAGTTGGTGGATTTAGAAAAAGACTTGCATTTATGAAGGATGGTGTTATGCACCTTCAGATAAACAGGGGACAAATAAGGGTGGTATACAGAGTTACAAAGCTATATATATATATATATATATATATATATATATATATGAATGTTTATACGTGTATATGAATATGACTATAGATAACTGAATATGTAGTATATACATGTATGTGGATATGTACATAGGCATATGTATATCCAAATATATCTTAATTGTATAGTCTTCTTGGGGGAGGCAGGGGAAGGAAAGAGAAAAAGAATAAAGTAAAAGGAACAGATCAGAGAGCAAAAGAAAGCAAAGATGGACAGTTTTGAATACAAGGTATACCATTTATTTTATAAGCTTTCTTGAAAGAGAAATTTATTTTTTCATATTTTGAGACTTCTCCTATGTTCTGCTGTGCACATGGCAATGTTTTATTTTTCTTTGCTTTTTTACTTTGTATTTACATTTTATATAAATCAAAAAAAGAAAACAGACTAGGGAATGTCCATTGTAGTCTTATTGAAATCAGTTTTATTGAGAGAGACATTTTATTGTGCTCTAATTATTTACATATTGGCAACACAGTTCCAAAGGCAAGTTTCCATTAATATGGATAATTGATTTACCGGAACATCCCATCTGACCTGATTTTTCAATAATAAAGAGTTCACTAAACACACACATACAAACGCAAATATATGTATTAATGTATGGAGAGAGAAGAAGGGAGAAGAAGGGAGCAAGGAAGAAAGAGAAGGGGGAGCAGAATCAAAACTTGGGAAATTATTGCTGGTCATGTAGATATAATAAAGGCAGACATTTGAAATAAAGGATTTCAGAGAACAGAAATGCCTTATATTCGCTCCATTTCTTATCTTTTGGTTTTTTGTCTTTTCCAACTTCATTTGTATCAGACTTAAAGGATCTTGGGAGGCTAAAAATACATGTGGTCAGGACCTATATGTAAAGGGGGAACATAAGCTTCCAATGCAACAAGGTCTCTTATGTCTTCTGGGGATGTCATCATGTGATCGTCTGAGCTCACTCAGTGTTGGGAGTGGGAGCTCACTCTGCTGGGCCTTATCCTCACTATGTATCATATCCCTATCTCTGTTTTTTGCTGCTGCCTTTCTGTCTGAGCATTGTTATTTTTCTGCTTCCCACTTTTATCTCTCCTGGGATATTTATGCTCCTGTCACCTTTTGTGCCTTAGTTGGAGTCCTTAAATGAGGTGCTAATTTTTTTCCCATTAAGAGGGGTATTTTGTTGCCTTTTCTACTTCAGCTTAAAACACAAAACTCTTCAGTTTAGCTTTTTCAGTGAGAAAGGCAGGCCCCTCATGCATCTAGTCAATGGACAAGAAAAAAAATAAGTCTTTTTGACTTAAGGTCTATCATTTGCCAGAATTTTGGTTTCCAGGAGTCAAACTCCTTTGGAACTCAGGGAATCCAGCCAGATAATTGGACTCATCTGACTTTTTTTGAGCCTCTTTCTTCTGCTATCAGACTTCATGTTTTTATCTCAAGTGTCTATCTGATAGAGTGTGGAAAAAGTCCTTATAACTCCGGTTTTGTTTCTGATTACTAACTTGTACCACCTTCATTTGTCTGAGGGACTACCTTCCAACAAATCAAAAAGAGTTATTTGGATCTGAGATGCCTCAGTTTTTCTTAGCTTCCCAGATCTGGGAGGAGGTCTTCCACATAAATCAAGGGCTAAAGAAAGGAAAGTACAAAAAGAGTCACCTTTAACCTCAGTCTTTTGTCCCTAATTCCTCCTTTTATTATGTATATTTGACTAGCAATAAATATGACAGGCTTTATGCCACCATACATACATATATACATAGACATATTCATGCACATATGCATTTAAGTATATATATGTGTGTGTGTGTATTTTCACATATTCATATACATACACACACATTCACCAAGACCGAGTTTCAAATGCAAATACAAGTGTGGGACAGAAGTATGTGAATGCATTCTTTATCTGTGTTTTTCCATAGTATCTGTTTTCATTTTGTAATTACAAAACAATCTCTGAGAAAAAAAAAAGGTTTTAAGCCTTCTTTCACTGACTCAAATTCTTATAGCATCTTAAATTTATACAGATGTACAGACCAAAGTCTATTGTAGAAATCTTTTAATTCAGTATTTTAGCACACTGAAGTCAGAAATTGAAAAGGCAATTTGAACTAAGAGATAAAATCAATATTTGTAACAGTTATGGCTAGCAGGGTAATGTTTATGGATTTCAAATACAGAACTCATTTATTCATGGATATTTATTAAGATTCTGAAGAATCATGAGACACAGGAGAGAAGAAATGTAGTGAGTAACTGTCAGAGGTAGCTTGTTTATGGTTCCTAATTGCTGATAGAAAGTAAGCTCTTTAAGTTATCCATATACCTAGCAGGGTTGAATAATTATTTATATGGAATAATCAACCATTCACTTAATGAGCAAGCATTTATTTAACACCTACCATGTGCTCGATGCTGGAGATGCTCAAATATTCAACACTTAAGTAGATCTCTGACCTCCTTGATTGAGGTTGATTCTAATCATAACCCTTTCCATCCTATATGCCTCTCATTCATGTCTTCCTCAAAGTTGTCCACAAGGGGCCCATTCAATGTGTTGGATGCCTTTTTAGCTTTCTCATTACATTACATTGAATGTAGTATTGTGTCCATTCACTTGCCATTTCTCCTTCTTGCCATCTGAACAGCCCATCTTCTCTTTCTGTTATGCAAGTAATGACTTTTATGATAGAAGTAATATTTCATTATTGTTTTTAGTTCTGTTCTTTTTTGGATTTCCAAAATTGGTTACATGGTGCAGCCTGCTCAACCTGCTATGTACTGTTTCATTCACCTTGATGTAATGCTTTTACTTACTTCTTCAGAGGCAGTGGTGTTTTGGGTCTCATTGACATACAGCAGTACTAGTGAAATACTTGTGTTGAAAAGATGGATTTTGGAAAGCCTAGTGTTAATTAAAAAAAAAAGGTTTTGCAATTTCCTGAAAGCAATCCAGCCCATCTTCCTCCATCTTAGTTCTAGAAAAAAATCCATTGTCTATCAGCATTGTGTATACACACATGCATATTACATATACATACATACATACACACATATCTTATTATTATTGGAAAAATTCTTTAGGGAGAGTGTTGAATTCTGGGCAATAGACATTGTTCATCCATTTTGTTTTTCTTGCATGGATGGATAACTCAAATTTGAATTATTACAGATATATTCTGGTGGAAGAGAAGCTCTGTGATATATTAGGATTTGATATGATCATCGTCTGAAAATACGAACATCTGGGAACATCTCAGCATCCATAGGAAATCCCTCTTGGACCTTGATTCTGTACTGGATCTCTCCTCCCCCGACTCCTGCAATAGTGAGGTATGGTTTGGGCTTGCATTTATTTTCAAGTCTTGTTCTTAACCTGATGTTTATTAACAGCAAGTAACTGACTAGGTTAATTTCTGTTACATTTTCCAAGGGATCTTGAATAATCTTAATATATGAATGGAGAGAATCTTGTTGAAAATAGTCTTAAAGGCAGCAGTTTCTTATGCAGAGTTGAATATTTGTTCCTAGTCAATAATCAGCACAATGGACTCTTCTATTCTCCATGTTTCAGCCAATTATGACATAGCAAAATGTGGTTACATTGTTGTACAGAATTTGTGAAAGCTTGCTTGTTCCCTATTAATACTCTCATTGAGGATGCTCTTGTTTCATGTATAGAAGACTCAAACACATTTAGTATAGGTGGAAGAATATGTTTATGGATTAGTAGTTAGTAATGTTTTATTGGTCACTTTTTCGGGAATCATTAAGAACCCAGCTTTTTTTCTATTCTTGTACTGTATTCTGTTCTCTGTGATAGGAGTCCTTTATAAGTCAATACATCCATGCCTTCACAAGTATATAATCTTCAGCATAGATCTCCTGTATATTCTTGATCTAATCTTTGCTTTTCCCATCTTTGTTGTCTTTAAGGCCACTTTTATTTCCTCTGAAAGAGCCCCAGGGAGGTTCCATGATCCTTGATGGGGAAAAACATTTTGTTGAAATACTTTTTGCAATTGATTCTTATTTTTCTTCTGTTTATAGTCTTCTTTCTGCTTTTATACTTGAGTGCCTTTGGGATGTCTTTACTTAATTGGATAACTTGCCAAGCTTTCTTTGAACTGGTTTTCTCTTCTTTTGCTTCTCTTTGCTGATGAGATGATACCACTCATAAGTATCCATCATATTTATCTTCATAAGATTTTATAGATAAGTTTATATCTTAATTCATTTTTGCCTTTGGCCAAGTAAGTCATAAATTTATTGACTAAAACAATTTCTAGGTTCCTTTGGTCTCTTTTGTAGCAATCAGCTTAATGCATTGGTTCAGCTTGTATAAAAAATTCAGTGTTAATGTTGTTTCTGCTGTGCATTTTATCTATGAGTTTTTTTATTGTAGGTTTTTATTGATGGAACATATGCATGGTTAATTTTTCAACATTGACCCTTGCAAACACTTCTGTTCCAGCTTTTCTCTTCCTTCCCTCCACCCCCTCCCCTAGATGGCAGATAGTCTCATACATGTTAAACGTGTTAAAGTATATCTTAAATACAATATATGTGTACATATTTATACAGTTCTCGTTACACAAGAAAAATCAGATTTAGAAAGGTAAAAATAACCTGGGAAGAAAAACAAAAATGCAAGCAGTCCACACTCATTTCCCAGTGGTCTTTTGCTGGGTGTAGCTGGTTCTGTTCATCACTGATCAATTGGAAGTGAATTGGATTCTCTCATTGCCAAAGATAGCCACTTCTATCAGAATTGATCCTCACATAGTATTGTTGTTGAAGTGTATAATGATCTCCTGGTTCTGTCATTTCATTTAGCATCAGTTCAGGTAAATCTCTCCAAACCTCTCTGTATTCATCCCGCTGGTCATTTCTTACAGAACAATAATATTCCATTATATTCATATACTATAACTCATTCAGCTATTCTCCAACTGATGGGCATCTTCTCAGTTTCCAGTTTCTTTCCACTACAAAGAGGGCTGCCACGAACATTTTTGTACATGTAGGTCCCTTTCCCTCCTTTAAGATCTTTTTAGGAAATAATCCCAGTAGTAACACTGCTGGATCAAAGGGTATGCACAGTTTGATAACTTTTTGAGCATAGTTCAAAATTGCTGTCCACAATGGTTGGATCTGTTTACAACTTGACCAACAATGTATCAGTGTCCCAGTTTTCCCGCATCCCCTCCAATATGTGTCATTATCTTTTCCTGTCACCTTAGCCAGTCTGACAGGTGTGTAGTGGTATCTCAGAATTGTCTTAATTTACATTTCTGTGATCAATAATGACCTTTTCATATGAGTAGAAATAGTTTCAATTTCATCATCTGAAAATTGTCTGTTCATATCCTTTGACCATTTATTAATTGGAGAATGGCTTGATTCCTTATAAATTAGAGTCAATTATATATTTTGGAAATAATGCCTTTATCAGAACCTTGAACTGTAAAAATGTTTTCCCAGTTTATTGCTTCCCTTCTAATATTGTCTGCATTAGTTTTGTTTGTACAAAAGCTTTTTAATTTGATGTAATCAAAATTTTCTATTTTGTGATCAATAATGATCTCTAGTTCTTCTATGGTCACAAATTCCTTCCTCCTGCACAAGTCTGAGAGGTAAACTCTTCTACGTTAATTTTATGATCTCATGCCTAGATCATGAACTCATTTTGATCTTATCTTGGTGTACAGTGTTAAGTGTGGGTCCATGCCTAGTTTCTGCCATAATAATTTCCAATTTTCCCAGCAGTTTCTGTCTAATAGTGAATATTTATCCCCAAAGTTGGGGTTTGGGGGTTTGTCAAACACTAGATTGCTATAGTTATTGGCTATTTTGTCCTGTGAATCTAACCTATTCCAACTGATCTTAGGATCAAATGGTGTTGGTGACCACTGCTTTATAATATAGTTTTAGATCAGGTACAGCTAGGCCACCTTCATTTGATTTTTTTTTTCATTAGTTCCCTTGAAATTCTTGACTTTTTGTTTTTCCATATGAATTTTGTTGTTATTTTTTCTAGGTCATTAAAATAGTATCTTGGGATTCTGATTGGTATAGCACTAAATAAATAGATTAGTTTAGGTAGTATTGTCATCTTTATTATATTCGCTTGACCTATCCAAGAGCACTTAATATTTTTCCAATTGTTTAGATGTGACTTTATTTGTGAGGAAAGTGTTTTGTAGTTTTGCTCATAGAATTCCTGACTTTCCTTTGGCAGATAGATTTCCAAATAGTTTATACTGTCGACAGTTGTTTTAAATGGAATTTCTCTCTATCTCTTCCTGTTGAATTTTGTTAGTGATGTATAAAAATGCTGAGGATTTGTGTGATTTATTTTGAATCCTGCAACTTTGCTAAAGTTGTGGATTATTTCTAATAGCTTTTTAGTAGAATCTCTGGGGTTCTCTAAGTATACCCTCATATCATCTGCAAAGAGTGATAATTTGGTTTCCTTATGGCCTACTCTAATTCCTTTAATCTCTTTTTCAGCTCTTATTGCCAAAGCTTGCATTTCTAATATAATATTGAATAGTAATGGTGATAGTGGGCAACCTTATTTCACTACTGATTTTATTGGAAATGGTTCCAGTTTATCCCCCTTATCTATGATACTTACTGATGGTTATAAGTAGATGCTACTGCTTATTTTAAGGAAAAGTCCATTTATTCCTACACTCTCTAGTGTTTTTATTAGGAATGGATATTGGATTTTATCAAATGCTTTTTCTGCATCTATTGAGATGATCATATGATTTTTGTTAATTTGGTTGTTGATATAGTCAATTTTGTTAATAGTTTTCCTAATATTGAACCAGCCCTGCATTCCTGGTATAAATCCTACTTGGTCATGATGTGTTATCTTGGAGATGATTTTCTGTAAACTTTTTGCTAGTGTTTTATTTAAGATTTTTGCATCAATATTTATTAGGGAGATTAGTCTATAATTTTTTTCTCTGTTTTCATCCCACCTGGTTTAGACATCAGTACCATGATTGTGTCATAAAAGGAATTTGGTAGGACTCCTTCAATCCCTATTTTTTCAAATTTTTTTTATAGCATTGGAGTTCATTGTTCTTTAAATGTTTGGTAGAATTCACTTGTAAATCCATCTGGTCCTGGGGATTTTTTCTTAAGGAGTTGATTAATAGTTTGCTCTATTTCTTTTTCTAAAATGGGACTGTTTAACCAATTTACTTCTTCCTCTGTTAATCTGGGCAAGCTATATTTTTGAAGGTATTCATCCATTTCATTTCAGTTATCAAATTTATTGGCATAAAGTTGGGCAAAGTCACTCCTAATTATTGTTCTAATTTCCTCTCCATTAGTGGCAAGTTCTGCCTTTTCATTTTTAAAACTAACAATTTTATTTTCCTCTTTCCTTTTTCTAATTAAATTTACCAAGGGTTTATCTATTTTGTTGGTTTTTTCATAGAACCAACTCTTAGTTTTATTAATTCAATAGTTTTTTAAGTTTCAATTTTATTAATCTCTCCTTTTATTTTTAGAATTTCAAGTTTAGTGTTTGACTGGGAGTTTTACATTTGCTCTTTTTTCTAGCTTTTTTAGTTGTAAGCCTAATTCATTGATTTTCTCTTTCTCTGTTTTATGCAAGTAGGCCTCTAAAGATATAAAATTTCCCCTTATAACCTCTTTGACTGTATCCCACACATTTTGATATGATGTTTCATTATTATCATTCTGTTGGGTGAAATTATTAATTGTGTCTATGATTTTCTGTTTTACCCAACCATTCTTTAGGATGAGATTATTTAGTTTCCAATTTTTTTTGGTCTATTTTCCTCTGGCTTTTTATTGAATGTAATTGTTATTGTATCATGATCAGAAAAGGATACATTTACTATTTCTGCCTTTCTGCATTTGAATTTGAGGTCTTTATGTCCTAATTTATGGACAATTTTTGTATAGGTTCCACAAACTGCCGGAAAAAAAAGTGCACTCCTTTCTGTCTCCATTTCGTTTTCTCCAAAGATCTATCACACCTAACTTTTCTAGTGTTCTATTTACCTCTTTAACTTCTTTCTTATTTATTTGTGGTTTGATTCGTCTCCTTCTGAGAGTGCAAGGTTTAGATCTCCCACTATTAAAATTTTGCTGTCTGTTTCTTCTTGCAGCTCTCTTAACTTCTCCTTTAAGAATTTAAACGCTACACTCGGTGTAGCACTTTCTCCCCCTCCCCCCTCCATACATATAACTTATATACATATATGTTACATACACACATACATACATATGTTGCTATCCAAGTTTGCCTCCTCTTCTGGCCTGGCAAGGTACTTTGAATGAATGTCAGTGTCACTCCTGAGGGAGGGGTCTTACATCAAGTCAGCCTGATTATCCTTAGCAATCATCTTTCCCATTCATGACTTTCTTTACTAAATCTTTTCTTTAACAATATTAATGATTAATACCAAGTGTGCCTGGGTCATTAAAGTGGGAAGTCATTCAAAATAGTCTAATCTTTTCTCTGGCCTCAAGAAAATGCTTTTTTCCATGCATCTGGAGGAAGGGAAAGTACCTATGGGGAAAACCAGACACACCATCAAGTGGAATTCCTCATTCTAGATAGATTTTTTTTTTCCTCTTTATACTGAAAGGCCATTTCTTATGGCAGAGAAAAACTAGCACTGGACTCCGTATATTATTGTTTGCTTGTTTGTTTGTTTTTTTTACCCATAAGGCAAAGCAAATAAGGATAGGGTGAATATTTTTATTTCAAAGTAAGGTTATAATAAAAATTTGCAATAATTTAATCCCTCTTGGTCCTTTAAACACAGCACAGTTTCTGGCACATAGTAGGTACTTAATAACTTTTTATTGATTGATTTAAATTATTATTTATTGATCGAAATTATTTTTTGATTGATTGAAATTAATGAACCTTAAAAGTGGACTAAAACTTTTGGGATACCTTATATATAATTTACTTTGGTAGTTGAAGTGAACAGAATCTTAGCTTTCTTGTGTCTCACTCATTAACTGTAACATAATATATAGCTGGATCTAAAACTGGTCTCTGATATTTGAGGCTGGTAAAGGTAGAATCAACTCCTATGGCACAGATGATTGCATTGATTATGCCTGCAATTTATATAACCAAGAAAATTCAGAGCCTATCGTTTGGTTACTATTGCCTACCCTGGGTAGGTAGCAGACATGGCTGAAGTGAAAGTGGTAAAAATGCAGCTCTGTTCTCACTTCATCTAGGTTTTGAGTTATGATTGGATGTCCAGTGATGTATACTGAAAGAATAATATTCAAAGACCAAGTTCAAATCAGTTCATTCCAAATAAATAGACTTGTTAAGCATTGAGTTATCGCAAGATATTAGATACTCTTCATTTTAAATTAATAAAACTTTGATGCTGTTGTTTGTCCTTCTTTCTTGAAGAGGACCATGATCTCAGGGAGGTGGTGCTATAACATGCAAGTTAATTGGATTTAAGAGAGGGAGGGCTGTGCACAGTTGCCAGCCTTGCTTTCTCCTCTGGAACCATCTGGGTCAAGTGGTAAGATATGAATATAATTAGCTAAGGTCTTTAACAGGTCTAAATTTGACTAAGGTAATGCCCAATGATTGACTAGATAAGAAATGAGTCAGAGTAAAAAAAAATCAATTCGGGAGGGGAAGACCCTCAAGATTTCTGGCGAAAATGGAAACAATTGCTATTTACGTTCACTCTGAGCCAATGAGGGCCCACACAATGATCAAGTGGAACTTGGACTGGGTCCTCGTGTCGGCCAATCAATGAGAGCAAGTGATTTGGGTTTAAGGCATGTTCCTGGCCTGTAAACCTCAAGATATCTTGCAAGGTTTCAGTGATCAAAATTTACATTCTTTTGGGCAGAGCACCTATATGGACAGAGGGAAGGGAAGAGAAAAAAAAGAAGGTAGGGTAGTTTGTTAAAGGAATCAAAAATTTTAAATAGCGTTTATTTTTCAGAAAAAAGAAAGATAGTGTGTTTAAAAAACTCTAGGATTAGATGTGGAATATGTATAGGGGAGTAGAAAAAAATGTTAAGTCTTTAGTCATTTGGTGTAGATAGTTGTAAAGATGCTTTCCTTAAAGCAAATGTATGTGCTGGATTAATTTGTAGAAAACATATCTCGATGAAAGGCTGGTATCCTCTAATAAAATGCTCTTCCTATTTAGGTCAAAGGATATGAAAAATGTGTGAAAGAGAAATTATAAATTGCTAATATCCAATGAAGAGATGCTTAAATTTCCTAATATTCTGAGACGTAAAAATCATGGCAATCTTATTGGGAAAATTACTTTTCTTCCTCAGCCCTCTCAGCTTATAGAATCCACTGTTGGCAGAGGTGTGAGGAAGTAAGCACTTGTACATTGTTGGTGGAATAAAAACTGATGCAAAGGTGTTGGAGAATAGTATGGGAATATGTAGTGAATTATAAGACTGACCATTCCTTATGACTCAGCATTTATCTTACTGGAACTCTGTATTCATATCATTGCATCATGAAAAGCAAAAAAGGACACGTCAGTATAAAAATATTCATAACTGTTCTACGTGTGATAGAAAAAAATGAAACCAACCCATAGGTTAAACAATTGGAGAATTACTGAATAAATTAGGGTCTATTTATGTAAGGAAATAATATAGTGTCATATAATCATCAATCTGAAGCATGTAGAGAAGGGTACAAAGACTTCTTGAGTGGCATCATCAGAATAATAGCTATGTGTACAGCTCCAGCTGTGTTTGATTTGAAAGCAAAGAAGAAAGACTGAAAATAAAACGAAGAGGTGCAGAATTTCAGGCACATCTTTTGTTCTCCATTCATTAGTTTTGTTTTTGTCAGTCTGATTCTTGGTGATTCCATCTGGGGTTTTCTTGGCAAAGATATTGGAGCAGTTTGCCATTTCCTTCTCCAACTCATTTTACAGATGAGGAAACTGAGACAGACAGGCTGAAATGATTTGCCACACAGCTCGGAAGTCTCTGAGGTTAAGTTTGAACTCAGGAAGAGGAGTCTTCCTAATTCCAGACACAGAATTCTATCCTCCAGGCCCCCTATCTGCCCTTAAAATATTTTATTTGCTTGTTTGTCATTTGGTAATTCGTTTCCTTCTGCCTTTGTTTTGTAGGTTTATTTGACTTTAGTGACAAGTAAATTTATAGTTGAAAAATAATCATTGGAAAACTACCTCAACCAAGCTAGACTTAGAGAATTTTGGAGTAGTGAGGAGCTTAGAGACGGTCTTCTTTTATAGAGTGAGTCAGTGGTAGATGAGGGAATCCTGACTCTCCATTTGCTGATTTTGAGTAAGAAACAGGAAGGCTAAATAAAAGAATGTTGGTCATTAGAAATTTATGTGTATCCACAGATAGCCCTCCCCCCAACAGTTAACAATCCCAGTTTAAGGTTTTGCACATTTATCTTTTGCTTATAGGGTACAAGCTAATGCATGAATAAGAAACAAGAAAATTTCAGTCAGTCCCAGGCACATTTTCACTGCTGAGTTGTTTCAGTCATATCCAACTCTTTATGACCCTAGGGGGATTTTCTTGGCAGAGATATTGGAGGACTTTGCCATCTCATTTTCCAGCTCATTTTGCAAATGAGGAAACTGAGGCAAACAGGGAGAAGGACTTGCCCAGGGTCTCATAGCTAGTAAGTATCTGAATCCAGATTTAAACAGAAAATGAAACGGAAATGTACTCTAGATTTTCTAGATTCCTAGAGGAAACAGTGTGCAGATAACTAGGCAGTTGCAGGACCCGTGCAGAGGACATGTCAAGCAGTCTCAGAGGGGAAGGTACCACCAGTGTGTGAGGGCACTAGGAAGTCTTGAGAACACTGAAATTTGGGCCAAGTCTTGAAGGCAACCAGAAAGACTGGAGACAGACATGAGGCCGAAAGTATCGGAGTCCTGAGAGACAACCAGTACAGAGGCTGATGTGTGAAAAGTAGTAAGTAGGCAGTGTGGCTGGTTTGGAAGCTCTGTGAAGGGGATGACACATGATAAAATAGGAAAGGGGGAAACTGAGCCAGCTTGTAAAGAGCTGTACATAGTGGGCAGAAGATTTGGTAACTCTTGCCTCTGGAGTTTCCTTTTTATTTGTTATTTTATTTTAACTTTCTTGAGTATGGAGAGATGCACTCGGTCTCCCTACCCCATCTCTTCCCACTCCAATCCACAGAGCTACCGAGTGCTTTTCCGAAAGTGGGGCAATCCACATCCCTGCCATCCATACTCAGCGTCTGTCTCTAGTTGCTGATTGCTCATGGGTTAGCTCACTTTCTAGTGCCTTTAAGGCTGTGAGAGCTCTCTCCAGGTATGCCCTTAGCATAGTCGGAAGCATTTCCAGAACAGCGGCTGTCTGACCCTCACTTTACTCAGCACTGCCTTTCCCCAAATGCACCAAGATCTTTCTGATCCAGTCCTGCCTGACTTGGACCAGTCTGGCCTTTCTGTTTTAGGAGTTGGAATGAGAAGAGACAATTACAAATTACATAACATGTAACCAAAAAAGATTTTACTTGTCAGTATCAAAAGAGAGATATTCAACAAGGATACAGTATTGATTCAGTAGAGCTTAGCTTCCCTGTCTCTGTATGGGCCAGGTCGGTTTGCCATTCAAGCCTGAGAGACAGCCCCTCTTGCCTCTCCGTTAATTCTGGCTTTTGTTCTTGGGCTATGAAACTATGCTGCTGGATTCTGCCGTAGTCCCCTCAGTCTATTAAGTATCTAGATCAATTTTGATACCTTTTTAAAGGAAAAATTAGCAACTTAGGTGCCAGATAATGTCCTTAGCACAAGAGGCCACTCATTGCCACAGAGTCATCAGTTCATAAACATGGAGGAGCCTGCCAGAAAACAGGCTCTGAACCCTCCAGTGATATCAGTTGATGGATCTCTTTTCGGGCTCTTTCTACGATCATTTCAGGAATCTCAAAACTTCTCCCATGGAACTATGGAACTCAGCTATCAGAGTAATACCATTTGCTCCTCCCTCTTAAGCATGTCGTCGCCCCAGGGATTTTGCTCATTCTGCTATTGATTCCTATAGCGGAAGCCAAATTATCACATGCCTAGAGCTGTAACTAGTGTGAGGGCAGAAAGGACTTCGTTCTAAGGTGTCAACATGGTGAGGGTCATGCTTCTTCCTCAAAGTGGTTCTCTCTCCAGGGAAGAGCAAAGGAGTGGAGGGGGGCAGGGAGACCTAGGACTTAAGTTTGTCCTGAGGTAAGAAACAAGCCAGGACCTTTGGACGTTCTGGGAAGGTTCTGTTCTTCCTCGTGATTAGGTGTGGCCCCAGACAGCCGAGTGACATAGCCTCTTGGCAGTCTGGAGAGGAGTTGTGGATTGTCCGGTTGTCTCTTATGGGGAGGACAGGTGCTTTACTTTGAGAGCGTAGTTTAATTGGAAAGCCTATCTTGTAACTTTGGGTACCTTCTTGGGACTTGAACCTTTCTTATTCCTATAGATGCCATGGACGAAGATAAGGTTTGTTCTTTGGGCCATTTCTTCTACTTCCACAGTCTTCAGAAATAAGCGCCCTTTCATTGTTGTAAGACAATTATTAAATTCTCTGGAAAGTATGGAAAGAAAATTATTATGAGGATAAACAGTAATGCACTGTATCAACTAAATCACTGAATCACCTCATAGAATTGACAGTGTCATAAGAGAACCATTTACCAGCATCATCCCTAGAGCAAAGATTTTTTTTAGTTGTAAATTACCCTCCCCTGCTTAAATTGGGTCCTCCCTAAGACCAAGTAGATTAGCCGCAAAGACAGTAATGAAGAGAATGATATTAAGATCATTAGGTGTTCAATAGTATTTGGGGAAAGCTATAAAAGAATCTCACCTGGCTGCTTCCATAATGGTTTGTATATCTGAAAATGGGATGACGGGCAGATTGGTTACTGAGGATTCTAGAAGATTAGTTGCAGAGTTTGCAGATGCTTTTTCTGCATAATGCCAAGCAGAAAACAGATTCTGAATCAGCCGTTTGAAAGTCTCGTTTCACAACAGGGCAAGGGTAACACCATCAATTTGTGTCTAATTATGCTCTTCCATGGGAGATAAAAAAAAAACCCTCAGGGTTTCGATAATACAGGCTCATTAATGCAAATGAGAAATAATTTTGAAATGTTTCCTGCTAGGGCTAATGTGAATGGTGAAGCTAATTGCTCTGGTAGGATCTTAAGAACCCCATTTTCAAAAGAGGCAAACTTTACAAAGTGCCCAGTTCTTGCACACACAATTCCTTCCCTACTGTTTGGCTCCTATGAAGAAACAACTTGTCTCTTGTTCTAAAAGGGAAAATGGTGGAGATGATTATTTTAGGGTTCCTTTTTCATATGAAGGGAGAGAGGAAGAGGGGGAGAAGGAAGGGGACAGAGCAAGGGAGAGAGATAGAGAGGGAAGCAACAAGGTAAAGAGGGAGGGAGGGAGGCAGGGGGAGAAAGACAGAGAGACAGAGAGACAGGGAGGGAGGGAAGGAAAGAGGAATAGGGAGGGAGGGAAAGAAAGGGAGATAGGAGGGAGAGGGCAGAAATGATGAGGATAATGATGAGGGGAAGGGAAGAAGAGAAGGAGGATAAAGACATAATGTAGGCATTGGGGGTTGTCTGGCTCCTAGAAGACAGGTATCTCGAGATGTCAATAAACTATACCAGTGTTGTTTTGTAATCCTCATCAAATTCAACCCTTCTGGTTATCCCAGCAGTTGGTGTGACGAGGTAAAAAGTGACATTTTGTTATTTAAGTAGGAAATGTTAAAAACAAAGCTACTATGCAATTGGCATCTACCCGGAAGCATTAGGGAGATGAAGTAGCATTGCAACCCATTTTATATATCAAATACCATGATTTGCATGAAATGATACATGATGCTATATTTGTGATAAATTTACGTAAACTTTTTTTGTATGTCTCAACCCTTTCATGCACTTATTTACACCAATTTGTTCATGTAAATCTACTCTTGCTGTCAGTAACCCTCTCCGAACCATTTTTGGCTCATATTGTATAGATATTTCAGTCATTGTTTTTGTAATAATTCCTGATCGTTTTCCAGAATGGTTAAAACCATCACAGTTCTATCAAAAGCGAATTAGACTTCCTGACTGCTCTATAGCCTTCCTTCCCAACAATGTTTTTTTCATCATCTTTGCTAGCTTGACACAGGTGAAGTGATACAGGATTGTTTTAATTCACATTTTAAACAATTATTACCATTTGAATTTTTGAGTGGTTGTGGTAGTTTTTATTGTACTTTTAAAAACACATTGGCCATGTTTCTATTGGGAAATGATTATTGATATCATATAGTTCTGTTAAATCTATATAGATTTTAGATTGCAACTTTTTCAGTGATATTTGGTGCAACAATTCTTTCCCCCAATCTGTATCATTTTCCTCTGCATCGTATTTATTTGTGCAAAAGCCTTTAAACTTTATATCATCAAAAATGTTTAATTTGTTTTATAAGATCGCTTCTATTTTACTATTACAGATTATTCCTTTGTCTACAGTTGTGAAATAGTGTTTCCAGTCTCTCATTTTTCTATGGTATGACTTTTTGTATTTAGATAATTTATCCATCTGTAAAATAACTGTGTAAGGTAGAAGATGTTGGCCTACATTCCTTTTGTTCTCAGGCTGTTTTCCACTTTTTTTTTCAAGAATTCTTATGAAATAAACAATTCCTTTCCTAGTAGTTTAAGTTCTTAATGTTTATAGAACATTATTACTCTGGGAATTTGTTCCTAGAGCTTTCTTGTCTAATATTGTCTGCTAATCCACGTTTCAGTTTTTTAGGCAGTGAGAAGTATTTGAATAATTTTTGTGTGTAATACACAGCTTGACAGTGAATGCTGACAAACCCCCATCTTTTCTACTTTTTTTTTCCATTATATTCTTCTGTATTCTTTTTTTGGCATGGTGAGTAAGGCAATTAAGTGACTTATTCAGAGTCACATAGCTAAGAAGTTTCAAGGATGTGAGGCCGGATTTGCATTCAGATTCTCCCGAGTCTCACAGTGCTCTATCCACTGTGCCATGTAACTTTCCTTATATTCCTCTGTGTTCTTGATTCTTAATTTTTCAAATGTATTTTGCTATTTTTCCTAATTGTGTTATATATTTCTTTGATAATCTAGCTAGCATTAGTGCTAAATCTATGAAGCCATTTGGGTGGTATCATTTTCACGATATTGGCATAACAGAGCCATGTAGATTGAGTATGTTTTCAATTATTTGAGTAATTATATGTCTATAGAAAATTTTTTCCTTGCGATATAAGATTCATATATATCTTGCTAGCTTTATTTACAGATATGTAATGCATTTTGTTGAGGGTTTAGGTGGCATTTCTTTTCCTTCTCAT
Organism: Sarcophilus harrisii; assembly: GCF_902635505.1. Taxonomy (NCBI): domain Eukaryota; kingdom Metazoa; phylum Chordata; class Mammalia; order Dasyuromorphia; family Dasyuridae; genus Sarcophilus; species Sarcophilus harrisii. Next base: position 63,037,067 of record NC_045432.1, read on the forward strand.
TTTTGTTATATATACAGAAAAGTTGAGGATTTTTGTGGATGTGATTTGTATTCTACTTTACTGAATTATTATACATAATTGTGTATTTCTTGTATACAGCAAATTTGGGGGGTTTACTTTCTAATCCAAATGGGACCTCCCTTTATTTTATGAATCTATCTCATTTATAGTCATGGTCATATTCTCCTCCCCCGCCCCCTTCCCTAACCCTGTTTTCTTTACCAAATAAGAATAATAACTACCATTATGTGTTTATGCACTTTATGCAAAGTTTCTATAGCTTGTATCATCAAAGGGACTACAAATATTAAAACCAGAGTTCCTAAAAGACCTTTTCTAGTTTGATGATGGGAATCTTGAGCCACCTAGGTGCTGATCTGACCATGTCTTCTACTTTGTCTCTGAGCTGTCTAGTCACTAATCCACTTTGTGGTTTCTCTTTGTGTGATGCTCTCCCTGGCCCCTGATCTAGCCTTGTCTACAGGTTTCTGTCTCTGTTTTCATTTCTGGCTGCCCAGGCTTGCCTATAATACAAATAGCCACAGGATTCTGGGCATCTTTTTTAGTAAACCTAGAGTTCATGATAGCCTATAGTTGATTCTCTTTTGTAGGAGACAGGTATTTTTTCAAGGGCTGATCTCTTTTAGGGCCCAACATGCCACCATTTTCCCACAGTTCCTTTCCTGCATTATTTGACAGAGTGGACAAAACATTTTACAACCTGCACGTCGGTAATAATTTACCGTGGTAAAGAAAAGTGGAGCTATCCAGAAATACCTTTAAGGGTAGCTGTCAAATGCTGCCGCTGCAGAAACACCCCTGAGGGAATTTATTGAAGATCTGTAGAAAGGCACTGAAAGTCATTATCAATATGTAGCTGGTATGCACAGCAGAGAACTTGAATTTCATATTGCTCAATTAAAGACAACCAAAAATGAAACATGCAAAAACATGATTCCTTGATCAGGAAAATAAAAGTATACTAGAAATTCGAGGTTTCGTTCTTCAGTAACTGTAAGTGAAAGTAAAGAAAGATACCCAGAAAAGGAAGATGTGGAAACTTTCTACTTGTCTATATAGTCATAAGTATTCCAAATCAAAGGAAACATAATTTAGACCAAATGTCAAAAAAGAAAATTTGTGTGCCATTAATTATGAAATGGGACAGAACTGTTAAATTAAGGAGGTGACTGAAAACCTGTTCTCTCTGCAAAAGTGGCAAATGGCAGGTTTGAATAAGGTCCATAATTATTGGCTTAAATATTTTACAGTGGTACCAGAATTACAAACACAGTGCTTTATTGGCTTCTTTTTAGTGGTAAGACTGATTCTAAATTTCTTAAGAGAAAGCCTTAGATATCTGTTGCTGAAGGATGAGAATCCCAGTCATCCCTCCTATAGACCACTATGTGTTTTATATGCTTTATACAAAATCTTCACAGTTTGTATAACTAAAAAAAAAAATCTGTAAATACACAGACGTACATAATGATTGAGGAGCAAAAATGGTGTGCCCAAAAGTCCTAGGGATATAAAAAGTAATTTGTTATTTAATTATTCAATATGCTGCTCAAAGACATTTTAACATATATACTGCCTTTTTGATGATCTTAGAGCCTTTGACTCAGTTCTGTACTCATGGTTTATTCTTTAAAATAAAACCAAATCTAATGAGGACAGTAAAGTATTTGGCATTTGATGTTCACATGGAAAACTGTTATCGATTTAAAATATTCCACTAGTATAATAAAATCAAGAATAATTTATGTAAAAGGTGGAATTTTTCAGTAAGACATTTTCAGCCCAATAGGAATCACTCTAGCTTTAAATCCAGTATGATTGCTCTTGAAATAAGTTACATATAGTTTCCAGATAGCGATTATTTTTCTTTGAATGCCCATAGCACATAACCAGATTTCTTTCAGAATATAATATTATTATCATGATCATTAGTTTGTTATGTATTCTGTTATTTTAGATCAGAACACTGGATTGTTAGAATGATGAGGTAACTCATGCCAAGTTCACCTGAGTTGTATTGTTTGTGTGTGTGTGTGTGTGTGTGTGTGTGTGTATGTATGTGAGAGTATGAGAGTCAGCATAGTATAGATGATGGAAGGCTACCCTTGAAGTCAGTAAGAGCAGGGTTCAAGTTCTGCCTCATATAGCCATATGATTCTGGGCAACTAGGTGACACAATGGATGGAACGCGGGAAAGAAGCCTCACGTTCAAATGTGGCCTCAGACATTTATTAGCTGTATGATCCTGGGCAAGTCACTTAACCTCTGCCTGTCTCACTTTTTTCATCTGTAATGTGATAAATAATAGCATCTATCTTCCAAGATTGTTGTGAGGATAAAATGTAATAAAATATGTAAAGTGCTTTGTAAATCTTAAAGCTCCATATAATCTCCTCCTCCTCTTCCACCTCCAGACAATTTTCTGAGAATATAAATTCCAGATGAGTTGCCATTATCCAGGACTGGAGAGGTTTTCCACCCAGAGAGTTCTTTTCAATGATGAAATCACAGATCCAGGCTACATGTAATAACAATACCCGTCCACCACAGAGAACATTTTTCTCTGGTGCTTCATTCTAGTATAGAGATGACCCTGAGTTCTCAGAGGCTTTGATTATGAACAAAGTAATATCACCTAGTAGCTAAGGCCAGTCCAGCTAACTTTTTGGACATTGGTCCCCAATTTGTCTATAAGTTGTGACATTTTTATGTGCCAGAATAAGCTGTCAAAGATCATATATAAGTAGAGAAAAGTTAAAATTGATTTTGTTATACAGAAGAACACCACCAAAACATTTTGAAGCAATCACAACATTAAGACAAATAGACACTTTTCTCTGCTTCAGGGATCAGCAGTTTCACATATACGTGGGTACTCCGTTCACACAAATCCTAATACCCCCTCTGTTCCTTGCTAGATTTACTGTGGCCAAATTTTTTTTTCAAATAGTAGCCATCCCTCTAGGCATGAAGTTTACTGAACTAAGTTTTTTATCTTTGGATGGCAGACATATAAGGCCATCACTGAGTTCTGTTCATGTGATGCAATAATTATATGAGTTAAAAGTGTATAATATAAAGAAGTACCCTGTAGTTTTGAGAAATTCATTGCATGTCAGTAAAAAAAAAAAAACTAGCAAGAAAAGTACACATATTCCACATAGAGAGAAATTAAAGGGATGAGGCAACACTAACACAATCTTTAGGCTGTAAATGCATTTTGAGTCCCAGTTGTAATATAGCTAATTGACATTGTAGGTGAGATGGGAAAAACTCTGGGTTTGGAGTCTGAACGTGCCAGCCCTGAATCTAAGTACCTATATGAGCTTGGGAAATCCTTTCACTTCTCTGGGCTTCAGTTTCCTTGTCTGCAAAATTAAGAACTTGGTTGAGATGACCACTACTAAGCCTGTTTTCCAATCATGTTATCCTCTGAGCTTATAAAATAGGCTCTGTATAGACTTTGGGGCCTCATCCAGAGCATCTTTTTTTCCGAAATGCAGATCAGCAACAATGAGTTGCCTGATTTTATCAATAAATTGTTCTTTAAAATAAGTATCATGTGGAGGAATTCTTTTTATAGAGCATCTCCTTTGCATTACCTCCCCAAGTTGGCACTTGAAAATGGCAGGTTGGATCCCTAGGGAACAACTACTATCTTAGGTTCAAGGCATCTTACAAATCCTGGCACAGGCATGGAGTACAGAGAGATGCACACACATTGAAGCGTGTGCACGTGGCCAAGGCCACTAAGATCTCTAGCACTATAGGTCCCTGTGTGCCTTCTTTTCATATTGTGTCCTCATGCTGGTCCCTTGTGGGCACAGTATCTCTGCTTATCTAGAACTAAGAATATTTCCCCTGAGGCCAAGTTAGTTGAATAAGGAAGTGGTGTGGAATGAGATTGGAGGTAAGGACAGTCCCCCAGAATCTGAAATCCTACCTGATAAGGGTGTTACCTGAATTTCACCTCCTTCAAGGTAGCAAGAAAGGGAGGCCCCCAGAGGAGAGCGCCACAGCAATAAGGTCTTGGAAGGAGGTGGCTCGGGCTAAGGACAAGTAAGATATGAGGATTCTGGTTTCTCAAGAGTGGAAGTCCTAAAATCCTTTCCTACCTCCCCCACCTCCAGCCCTCTAGGGCAAAGCTCCTTTTGCCCTCTGCTAGTTACAGTTGTAGGACAGCTAATTAACGGTTAGAGTTGTGGGATCTCGGGCTATCACTGAATCCTATGGACTATTCGATACTGATTTTTTTTTTCTGAGGCAACTGGGGCTAAGTAACTTGTCCAGGATCACCCAGCTAAGAAGTGGTCACAAAGCTGAGTATGGGGCCTGGAGGCAAGAGGGGCAGGCTTCCGACGATTACTAGCTGGACAAGTCATTTAACCCTGTTGGTCTCAGTTTCCTCATCTGGAAAATGAATCGAAGAAGGAAATGGCTAATCACTCTGGAATCTTTGCCAAGAAAACCCCAAATGGATCATGAAGAGTTGGAAACCACTGAAAAATGACTGAACAACCACAACAAATTAAAGTTGTATAGTTTTACAGTTTTAGGTAATCATACAGTTTGGTGTTGAGTGCTTTTGAAGGTATTTAGATCTGATAATCATTTAATTGCTTTAAACTCTCCATCTGAAGACAGAAAGTTCAAGGACTAAAGTCTAAATAGTAAACTATTTAGAAGCAAAACTAATCAGAAAACAGCAAAATGTTTAATGATTCAAGGAACATTGTCTTTATGACATTGTAATTGGAACATGTGAGAAACAGCACTCTCAAGAGATCCTGGGCATCTCGTTGTCAGAGAAGAATATCAATAGCTTAATCATTAATTAAATATATTTTATCATAACATGTAATGTATTTTATATATGATTGTATTTCAAATTTGGAAACGCAATTGAATATTGAATGGCTTACACATGCCCTTTTTGAAGAGATCAGAACACAGGCAGTGGGAATAATGGAGCTGTATACCTAATTAACGAGTTGCTTATCTTCACATTGGAAGTGCCCTACATCAAAAAACTGCCAGGTGGAGGTCTCTGTTCTTCAAAAAAAATAGTGACCACTTTTGTGTCAAGTTTTTAGATGGTTAAAATCCAAATTAATTTTTTAAAAGTCTTAACATAAGAAGTGACTTCTTACTAGTCCAAGTTTTTTTTTTTTATTTAATTGAAAATTTTTAATCGAAAAGAATTCTGTATTGTACCAAGTGTTTAGTTAAAACCCATAAAACACAGGGAGTCTTCTGTTAGATGCTGACCATATGATGCATAGATAATTTCAGATCACTTTATTATCATTAACCTAGAGTTAATAATAGAAATCACAAAGCTACACATGCATTGCCTTTCAAGATATAATGGACTGCAACAAAGAGTCCCACCTGGGAAATGAGGACTCTTGCTTCTTGGGACCCTCCAGAATGCCTGCAGTCAATTCTGCTTATTCAGGTACTTAGTAAAGGGACAATACAAGATGGGAAATCCTTAGCCCCTTGGTCCTTCCATTTGCAAAAGAGAGCCTAAAGAATATTTAGTTCAGTCATCTAATTTTGAATTTGGGGCAACTGAGGCCCAGAAAGGAGAAATGACTTTCCAAAGATTGCACTTTTGTTGAGTTCTGGTGAGTACATAGACCTGAAAACAGAATGGCGAGTCTAATCAAGGCATATGCCTGTGACATATAATGGAATCTGAGCAAAATCCAGCGCCGTTCAACTCGGCAAACATTTATTAACTGCCTGCTGATTATATCAAAGTTTGTGCTAGGTGTTGGGGTTAAATGACTGAGGGGAAAATAGGACCTGTCCTCGAGGAGCTTACCTTCTACTTAAGGAACACAATTTGTACACGTATAATGTTGTAAAAAGTAATTATAGAATGAGTACAAAGGAATTTGATGATCTGGTAAAACTTTATTCTTTACCAAGGAGAAATCCAGAAAGGCCTCTTAGAGAAGGATGCATGTAAATGAACCTTATGGCCAGGTAAGGGGTCCAAGACATAGAGGTGAGGAGAGAGAGAGTGGTTCAGGCATAGAAGACTGTCCATGAAAATACATTGGCGTGAGAGACATTTTGCCATGATGGAACACACCAAACAGGCTAGTTTTCTGAGAACATAGACTCTCTGAAGGGAAGTAATTAGGAGTAACCAGGAAAGCGATGTGTAATTATTCTGAGCCTTTGCCCTTTAAGTGCCAAAGGAGTTGGCATTTTATCCTAGAGCCCATAAAAAGCCACTGGAGTCCCTTGAGCAAAAGAGGAACAGGGAGGCAGGTAAAGTTGGCTGTTACCCCCAATACTCCTTTGAAGTGGGCATCCCTCCACTCCCCAGGTGTGCCCTCATGACACTTAGGGCATGCCATAGCAACTTATACTTTGGACATTTCCCTCCATTCTCACTTCTTCATTTTTATCCCTTGTTCTCCATGAGGTCAACCAATCTCTGCCAATGTGTTTGGTAACTAAAGGGTCACTCTTTGGAAGTACTGTAATGTCTTTCTTCAATGTCCATTTCTAGAAGTGCCCACCCAGATTTCTGAGAAATATCAGAGATATTTCAGATGTGTAGAGTTCTACACATCGGCAAAATAGGCAAATCTGGAGGGGTAAGATGATAAAGACTGAATGGAATTCTGGGAGGATGGTCTCTAGAGCCCATTTAAGGGGCTTCTGCAATAGCTAGGTGATAGCTTGTGGAAGCTAAAAGTACCAGAACTCTCTGGCAGTGGATTCACTGGTAATTATAAATTGTCAAGTTTAGAAGTAGCAAAGGTTCACATTTCCAGTGTGTTAGGTTTGAGTTTTTTTTTTTCTTAAAGGAGCAGGACAAATAAGAATAGATATGTTTCAGTTTAATTTATGATAATATTTTTATTTATTTATTTAATAGCCTTTTATTTACAGGTTATATGCATGGGTAACTTTACAGCATTAACAATTGCCAAACCTCTTGTTCCAATTTTTCCCCTCTTACTCCCAACCCCCTCCCCCAGATGGCAGGATGACCAGTAGATGTTAAATACATTAAAATATAAATTAGATACACAATAACTATACATGACCAAACCGTTATTTTGCTGTACAAAAAGAATCAGACTCTGAAATATTGTACAATTAGCTTGTGAAGGAAATCCAAAATGCAGATGGGCATAAATATAGGGATTGGGAATTCAATGTAAAGGTTTTTAGCCATCTCCCAGAGTTCTTTCTCTGGGCGTAGCTGGTTCAGTTCATTACTGCTCCATTGGAGCTGATTTGGTTGATCTCATTGCTGAGGATGGCCAGGTCCATCAGAACTGATCATCATCTAGTATTGTTGTTGAAGTATATAATGCTCTCCTGGTCCTGCTCATTTCACTCAGCATATGATAATATTTTGAAAAAATATTTTTCTCTGATGCTGTTTTGTTTTTGTGACTTATGGTCCAGGACATTCCCCCTTCCACAAAATACTCTTGATGTTGACTTGCTTGGAGCCCACATTCATCCCAAAGAGAACAGACAGGCTTTTCTTATGTACCATGGATTCTTTTGTTCTAGTTTCCCAATCTTCTTCTTTTACCTTTTACCTTTAGGTAGATGTCTAGGGAAAATTTCTTGAGTAAATCTTAGGTATAGCTCAAATCTAGAGTCTCTCCAACAAGAAATTAACTTGGTCCCTTCTCAAAAAAGATTTTCAGCATACAAATTAGATATGGATATAGGACAGCTATTTATTTCTCTATCACATAAGAAATGCCTAAAATACAAGACTCCTAAGTGCACATTAAGACATACTTAAAACCTGATGGTAAAGAAACTTTAAAGGACTGCTGAACAGGCTTTTCACTTTACCCTGAGGGCTTCTCTGTCTCAGTCACTCACAAGGTCACAATCTACTAGTCAGATAGGCCTGGATTTTTAGTCATGGATGATCTTGTCAATGGTCATCTCTGAGAAGTGGGTAGTTGCAAGAAGCACTTCCTGCTGGATGGCCAGCACCAACCCAGGAACTCAAAAGGTCAGGGAGTGACCTGTGTTCACGGAAGAAGCATAAAAGAGAAGAGGCAGTTAGGAAATTGAGGTCCAATCACAGGGTCACCTAGGCAAGCACTCTCCCTCTAGTCTCCAAGACCACTATTAGTTAAAGTGATATATTTGTTCATTGTTTCTCTTTTCAATGGATGAAACAGAGTGGTATTGGAAAACTGTGTGGAATGTTGGACTTAAAGATAATATTTGAGTTCATCTCAGCTCTGCATTTCCTAGCTGTGTGGCTATAGGAAAGCCCCTTAATTTGCTCTGAACTTCAGGGTAACTTCATAGGATTCTATGTTGTTGAAGAATTGCAGTCTGCATCCAGGAAGGAGCTCCCATGATGATGAAGCTATAGGCCTTTGTTGTACTTACCTGAAACAATAAGACTAATGTCTTTGAAAACTGTACCCAGTTTCCAAGTTGTTAGTGTTCTCCACTCCCAAATTCCTTTTAGTATATTTTGATTTTTAATTATCTAATTAATAAAAATTATTTAATTATTATGTGTTCAACTGCCAGCCAAATGTATCTTCTTGGAGGATAGGGACAGTTACAGGTTTTGTTTTTGTTTTTGTTTTTGCTTTTTTTGGTCTTTGCAGCCCAAGCGAATGTAGAGTGAGAGAACATGTGAACATGTGCTTAATGGACATGTATACTGTGGGTGTGCAGTTGATGTTTGTTAACTGGCATAGTATGAGTGGGTTTTTTCACATACACTTATTTGCCTGATCTAAACCCATCTTGTGCCTGGGGTACGGGGATCAGGGAAGAGAAAAGAGGTTCTAGGAACCTTCTGCTACTTCAGTGCTCAGTCTACAGCTACCTTGAAGCCATGTCATTAACCATGTGGTACAAGTGTAGATCTTTGACCTGGCTAGGATTGTATTCCAACATGCACTTTTTGTCCATAGTCAAGAGATCTCTGGACCAAGCTCTTTTTTGTAAAGCATGGAATAGGATGAGGGATTTATCACCTAACTGGCCTGCTCTTCCTAGAGGAAAATGATGACAATTGATCCATTGCTGCTGCCATGCCAAACCTATTTGTCAACAGGGACCATTAAGTTTTGCTATGGTTTTATCAGGCATTGGTAGTGACATCAATGCTAATGCATAGCTGCCCAATCCTCTCATAACCCAAACCACTTTTTGTGGCTTTTGTCACATATGTCAGAATCAACGATTCTAGTTCTACACACTGAGTAATAGCCCCAGTAATCTCTCCATCAAGAAAAACTAATCTATAAGGGGAGGGAAGAAGGGGTTGGGAGGGTTCAAAAGTCCTCTTCACAGCAAGCAGCTGTCTTGTCATGTTCTCCACCCCTAAGGAGCTGACCTGATGGGTAGACTCTTTTTGAAGTTAATGAGACCCTTGGTTTTGGCTCAATTTCATGGGGTACAGAACAAGATGAAAACCTGAATTCTAACTTTGGAGTCAAAAAAACTCCCTAACAAGCCCTTGCTGAGCTATTAGTACTGTGTTCTTTTTGTGTTGTTTATTTTGTGTTTTTGTGGAGAGATGACACAGTCAACGTGGGGACAGCAAGAAGACAATAAACACTATGGATACAGTGGGCTAATAAAAGGATGCAGAATAGGTGGCCCCGAACTTTACAAAGTGGAATTTGATAACTTGCTCCCTCCTTTAAATGCACATCTGTCTCTGCCCTGTGCATTTTTCCCCTTCACCCCTTGCTGCCTCTCTTGATTACTTAAGGATTTTGCCTATATGTATTTGACTTCTCATATAAAAGCAGAAACTCTCCTGAAATCTAGCACAGGGCTAGGCATACTGGACTTAATCAGTTAATCCAGCACAAATCTTCCACTTGTGCTGTTGTATGGAAACTACACTACACTCATTTCTGCCTCTGTCCCTTAGCTTGTTGAGTGTGGTAGAGTAGAGAGAAGGCTGTTCCTAGAGTCAGAAAAACATGGGTCCAAGTCCTCCCTCTAACACATATTAGCTTTGTAACATCACTACTCAGGTGCTGCTGGGGCCACTCTGAAGAACTCCTATAAGGTGACAGTTGACATAGGTAGAGGGAATTTCCACATTAGGAAGGAATGTTGAAATATTTGCTCATTGTGTTCCACGTTGCTTAGAAAACCCTCTTTCCCCATCCATGCCTACTCTATCCTTTAAGCTCAGTCTATGGAAGCTTCTCTAATTCCTCATTCTAGAGTGGTCTTTTCTTTCTCTAAGTTATGAGAATGTTGTCTGCATCACTTGTTTTGGCATTTACTTGCATGCTTCGATATCTTTGACTGTGTCCAGAGTCAGGAAGACCTAAATTTGAAACCTCAGACACTTACTAGCTATGTGACCCTGAGCACGTAATTTTATCTCCATCTCAGTTTCCTCAACTATAAAATGATATTAATAGCATCTCTCTCACAGAGTTGTGAGGAACATATAAGATAGTATTTGTAAAGTGTTTAATAAATGCTGGTTCCCTTCGCTTTCCTTTTTCACTTCATCATGTAGCATCTGCTTGAATGAAGAGGAAACCAAAGAATCCCCCCAAAACCTGTTCCGTCCTTTGGCTAATAGATAAAATTTCCCCTTACTTCTAGGTCTAAAATTTGTTTTTTGCTACTGCCATCTAAATTCTGTATTCCAGGGCTAGGTGTGATAGGCCTAATCCTAATCTGTGCTTTGTGCTAATAGAAACATTGCCCGATACTGAATGTCCTGAATACTTGCCCTTTTCTGGTTCATTGACTTTACCTCTATATCCTTCTTAAAAACTTCCCTTGTCGAGTATAGGTAAGAATGTCATTGACATTTGCACCTTCTCCTTCCCATCCTTCTGCTTCATTGTTTTAATGTCCTTCACCTAATGTACCATAAGTCTGAGACACATATCCCATGATTCTACTTGTACTGATAAAATAGTGTTATATTCCTCTTGTTTAGCCCAGAGAAGAAAGTGATTCAGCATCTCTTTTCTCCTCCTACCTCCCCATTCATCTCCTTGGTTGAATAATTTATTTGTGGTGCTATGGTTTCCAAAGATATTAATTTCATTTCATTTTTCTCCATCCTTTCTTTTAGGATATTTATCTCTGATCACCTATCATAGTATTAAATGAGGACCAGCTTTTAAGGGAGGTTAGTATTATTCTTTGGAGTTCATAAGTGCTACCCCATTACTCAAGCTTTTCCTGCTATGTTGCTGTTCATTCATTTCGGTTGCGTCTAACTCTTGGTTGCCCCATTGGGGTTGTCTTGCTAGAGATACTGGAATGGCTCCAGCTCATTTTACAGATGTGGAAACTGAGGCATACAGCATTAAGTATTTGACCAAGGTCACACAGCTTATAAATGTGTGAGGTCAGATTGGAACTCATGTCTTCTTCACTGCAGGTCTGGTGCTCTATCTACTGTACCGACTTAGCTGCCCTAATGCTATGTAAAACTTGGTTATTTTGATTAATTTTCTCTTGTTCACTGACTTTGCATTTCAAAGAGCCTGCTTCTCAATAGCTTTCTCAAGAGTAATAGAAGTTCTTGATTTATATAAAAATCCATTTTTTCTACATTCAAATAAGATCAGATTTTTAGGAAAAATTGCATTTGGGAGTAAGCTATTTTTGTTCAATTTTCCATATACCATAGTCCAGTTATTTATTTAATTTTTCATTGATGCCAGGTAGTACTTGTTGACTGAAAATTTTACTTCATGACATGTGAATCAATTTCTCTTGGGAGGTTTAAAAACTCTTATCTTTGACATTAAAACAACTAAATTTCTCAGTGTGTTAAACTTAGTGTTCCTCTCTGATGATGTCTGTTGAATGCAGCTTGTTCTCTGTCATAATGCTTTGGGGCAATTTTCTTGTTCGGTTTCTTGAAATATAATAGTGAGGATTTTTATCATGGTATTTTTTCCCATAGAGGTTGGTCATTCTCATTTCACTGAGCTTTATCTGCAAGGTTAGTCATTTTATTTTATATAAACCTCAAATGGTCCCATTTCTCATGTCTTTTGACTTTGTTGTTGTTGTTTCTCTATATTTTTAATGCCGTTTCTGCCATTTGTTTTTACAGACTATATCATAATATATTAAGATTTTCTTTTTTGTTGTTGTATACCATGGGGTTTTATGCTTGTGTTTTTTCCCTCCAAAATTTGTTCTTTACCTCTTTATATCTTAATTCTCTTATTAAACTTCAACCACTGTAAATTCTTGTGGCAATTTAATTTTCACTTTGTTACTTGTTACTATAGTGCTATTTTTTCATTTTATCTCGTAGCATTTTTATACTGTATTCGGGGATTTTTTTTTGGTAATTCATTTTTATTGTTCTCCTACTATCTCATGACAAGATTTTTTTCCTTTCACCTTTTTACTTTGTTATTTTCTTTTGTTTTTGAGAAATGAGGGTGAATTTGTATAAACATAGACCTCCTGGTTGTAAGAAAGCTCTTTTAAATGATTGTTGTAATAAACAAACTATATACAAATGTAGTATAGTCTTATTTTGTCTGTTCTTCACAGTCAGTATTGTGAAGATGGGACTGTAGTCTTTGTTAAATCATCTGTGAAATCATTTATGTTCCTTTCTCATATTTTTTCAGAAAAGATACCTTTGATACCTGCACATACTATTCTGATATTTTATAAAAGTGAGAAAATAGATCAATGGGTTGTTTTGGATAATGTGGTCTGCTTGGTCATCATTTTTTTTTCCTTATTGTTGTGAAATCATCTGAGTTCTTTCGTATTCTTTCTCAAACCTCCTCCTTTTGGGCTCTTAAAAATATATCACTCAATAGTTTGAAGATACTCATCTAGCTATTTACCTTTTTGTTTCTACAAAAACTTTGCAAGAGCAGCCTTGGCAGCCTCTGTGTGTATATTAAATGTGTGTATTAGATGTATGTGCTTTCAGATCTAGTCATGCTTTGAGACTTGGTGTTCTTAAGTATCATTGCCATTTTTTTACATAGCATACCATACAGAGGTGGTCAAAACCAAAGGGAGTAGCATGGTGTGAAGTCTTTGAATGAATCTCAGTCTCAGTGGAGGCAGAAAGAGAGATATTGTCATTGAAGTATATTACAAACCATTTGGACAGAAACATCAAATAAATTGTGAAGTCAGGAAGGTGGGAGGATTTTAATTGCAAAGAAATTTGCTGGAGCTTTTTGTCTTCTAAAAGCTAAAGATTTCTTGACTTGCCTCAATGATAATTTCTTCCTTCTAAAAGTGGAGGCATCAAGAGAGAGAGGACATTCTATCTTCTATCTGATTCTATTCAAGAAGGACAAGGTGGTTGCAAGGATCATAACCTTGGGGTAAAATGACTATTCCTTCTTAGATTTTATGATGACAAGGAGAAAGGCTAGGAACAACATAACTTGCACTTGGTTTTTCGGAAGAGAAAGTTTCAAAGGATTTGGAGAAAGGGAAATAGGCCTAAATATGATGGGAAATTCTCAAAAGGAAAATACTGAAAATGAAAAGAGAAACAATTCCAGTGATGAGGAGAAAAGGGCAATATCTAAACAGAAAAATGGGGATACAAAAGGAACTCGTTGACTGACTTGAAAATTTTAAAAGATATGTACCACTGCTAAGAAGAAAAGAAGATACTAGAGGATGAATACAAGAGTATTTCAAAGTCATATAAGAATAGTATTGCTGATGCTGAATCTCAGAATGAAAGCTCAGGGCCAAACAATGTGATTTTTAAAAGCATTATTTGGGAAGAACATTATCCAAGAAAGCTTAGGACTGTTGCTTTATATGAATGGGATAATATTAACTAAAACTGGAGAGAAGGTAAAGGTGCCTAGTTGTCATTTTACTTAATTTGTGGCTCAAATGGATATTTAAAAATTTGAACCTTGGAAAAGCACTAATAACTCTTGAAATTATCATGAAACAAATAGAGAAGGGGCAGGGGAATATAGAATTCTTTCCAAGTTAAAGGTTACCTTAAAATGTTATCAGTTAAGGATGTAGAGGTTTTTATTTTTCCTTTACTATCAAACTACTTCAAAAAATGAGTTGTCTAAAGAAGAAAATATGATGTATGACTTACAATCTCTGAAATAGTAGAAACAAATTAATCACATTTATGCCTCTCAGTTGTTGTAACAGTGATGAATGACAGAGTAAAGTGTGTTGCTGAATCATCCAATACACAGTTTGCCATACAGTAGGTCTTATCCACAGAGATGCTGACCTTCACTGGGTTCCTGACAGGCTTAGTTATCAAATTCCATTTTTGGCCCTCTGTTCCATCTTCTGAAAATGTGCCCTGACTATAAAAAAAAGTTATCCTCCAACAAATCTGTTGCTAACTTTTCTGTCTCTTTTCCTTCTTCACGGAATCACAGAAAGCAATACTTTCTATTGTCTTAATCTTGGTTTTTAGTCCAAAATGCTGAGTGTTCTCTGTATTATAAAAGCTTAATATGAAGTGAGAGGATAATTGTGACAATATAAAATCTGAAATGGTTAGAAGAATCTTCTAGAAATCTGTTAAAATAAAATAGATAAAAAGAAATGAAATTATGCTTAAGCAACTTTTTTTTATAAAGAGGAGATATTGTTGATATTAAGACATTCATTCAATAAAAATTTAAAAAAATCCATACCAAGACAATACAGTTTTTGAACAATGACAATTAAGAGACAGTGGCCCTCTAGAGTTCTCATTATGTCGTCAGACCCTAAAACCACAATTTCCTCAGTGCTGGCTTATCAAACATAACCAGTGAATATTCCCAGGAGGTGATTGCCACACTATTCCTAGCGGGGATTTTATGGAAGGCAAACAGACTCTGTGTGTCTGTTGCCTGAGGGCTCTGAGAGGTTAAATAATTTTACTCTTTACCACATATGCATTATAACTTTGTGTCCACTTATCCCTAGACTCTGTATGTGCTTATTTTTATTTTGAGTTGAGGAAGAGGGAGGTTTTGTACTAGGTTTTGACCATCATAGTGAATATCCATTTTTGAAAGCTAATAAGTCTATCTGATTAATATTACCTGATAATGTAGAGGCAGAGTCAGCTGTGGTATTAGAAAGATAACTCCATCCTGTCAGGATTTGGTTTGTAAAGGGCAGTGGGAACCATGTGACCTCTGGAAGCCTGGTTTGCCAGTGTGAGTCAGGGTCAGTCTAATTGCCAGGAGTCTGGGCTCCTGAACTCCGTGATCCTTTGATCTTTCCTTACAGCATCAGACTGCTTCTCACTTTTGTTTTATGTATGCTGTAAGTACAGTTTTCCCCACATCCTTGATTCCCCTGTGTCAGAATTTATTTATTTAAAAAGAGATTTGCTCTGCTCCATTGCTCCTGTAGGATTAACTGACTTTTCTTCTAGAATACTCAATATTGACCAACACTTTGGTTATTGACAACCACGTTATACTTATTAAAGGAAAAGATGGAATGAAAACGTCATCTGTGTATCTTCATAAATACTCCATAATGTGTCAGTGATGCTTTCATTTTATTGTATCTGGTCCATATGTGTTTTTCTCTATATATTAGGTGTCAGACATGCTGACTTTTTAAAAAAGGTTTTTTTTTTTCAAAACACACGCTTAGTTTTCAACATTCACCCTTGTAAAACCTTGTGTTCCAATTTTTTGTCCTCCCTTCCCCCAACCCCCTCCGATAGATGGCAAGTAATTCAATAGATGTTAAACACGTGCAATTCTTCTAAAGATATTCCACATTTATCAGGCTGCACAAGAACAATCAGATCAAAAAGGGGGGGAAAAGAGAAAGAAAACAAAATGCAAGCAAACAACAATAAAAAGAGTGAAACTGCTATATTGGGAACCACACTCAGTTCCCACAATCCTCTCTCTGGGTGTAGATGGCTCTCTTCATCACTGAACAATTGGCACTGGTTTGAATCAAGTCATTGTTGAGAGGAGCCATATCCATCAGAATTGATCATCGTATAGTCTTGTTGCTGTGTATAATGATCTCCTGGTGCTGTTCATTTCACTTAGGATTAATTCATTAGTTTTCTCCAGAGCTCTCTGAAATCATCCTGCTGGTCATTTCTTACAGAACAATAACATTCCTATACCATAACTTAGTCAGCCATTCTCCAATTGAGAGGCATCCGCTCAGTTTCCAGATCCTTGTCACTACAAAGAGGGCTGCCCCAAATGGTTTTGCACATGTGGGTCCCTTTCCCTCTTTCAAGATTTCTTTGGGACTCAGTAGAAACACTGCTGGGTCAAAGCATATGCACAGTTTGATAGCTCTTTGGGTGTAGCTCTAAATTGCTCTCCAGAGTTCTTGCATCAGCTCACAACTCCACCAACAAAGTATTTGTCCCAGTTTTCCCACATGTAATATTCTCTCTAAAATGTAATGTTCTCTGTTTCTTTTTCTTTGGGGGTCTCTGGAGCAACCTTCGTTTCAATTCAGTAATTACCACAAGTACAGTCAAGTGTTAAAGTCCAAATCTTTTATTGTCTCTTTCCAAGTCTTGTCTCCTTTCCTGGGGCCCTGTTAGCTTTCTTAGAGGCCTATCTCTCTCCTTGGTTCTGAGAGCTTAAGCTCCTGCCGCCAGTCCTGTCTTCTCTGCCTCTGCCAGCTTCTTGAGGTCCTCCTGAATTTGTCTTGGTTTCTGTGGGGGAGGCAGGAGGACCGCCACTACGGTCCTTTGTCTTTCCTAGTTCTTATTCTGGGTGAGTTTGTCTGAGCTTATACGCTCTCTTATCACAGGTGTGAATCTTTTAGAACTATAGTAAGTACCAAGTACATGTACTGAACTAGAGAACTGTTAAGCACCCTGCCAACTAACTAACCACTGTCTCTATCAATTCCACTGATTTAGCTCCTTGTTTCAAGTTCTGGCCCATAACACCCACATCCCCTCCAACATTCATCATTATCTTTTCCTGTCATTTTAGCCCAATCTGAGAGGTGTGTACCTCAGAATTGTCTTAATTTGCATTTCTGTGATCAATAGTGACTTAGGGCAATTTTCAAATATGACTAGCAATAGTTTTAATTTCTTCATTTGAAAATTGCTTTTCCATATTCTTTGATCATTTATCAATTGGAAAATGGCTTGCATTCTTATAAATTTGGCTCAATTCTCTATATATTTTAGAAATGAGGTCTTTATCAGAACCCTTGGATGTAAATTTTTTCCCAGTTTACTGCTTCCCTTCCAATGTTGTCTGCATTAGTTTTGTCTGTATAAAAACTTTTAAACTTAATATAATCAATTATCTATTTTGCATTCCATAATATATTCTAGTTTTTCTTTGGCCACAAATTCCTTCCTTCTCCATAGATCAGAGAGGCCTACTATGCTATGTTCTATTTGCTTATAGTATCATTCTTCATGTCTGAATCATGAACCTATTTTCACCTTATTATGATGATGATGATGATGATGATGTCAGTGCCTAGTTTCTGCCATACTAATTTTCAGTTTTCTCTGTGCTGATTTTTTTTGGGGGGAGAGGACGAGAAACCAGTTGCTATCACAGGTTTAAAATGGTAAAATTTTTTCAACTGAGCTGCAAGATTTATAGTTTGACATAACTTACATATAGTAAGCAATAACTGGAAAATTAATATGCTTTTTATTCAAAAACTGGAGGCCGTATGTATGTGATTTGAGAATTTTTGTCATTTTGGGGGAGGGGGACAATCTGGATGGTCAATTTTATCAGCATGGGGAACTCCTGGTGTGGCAGCTGTGTGAAGGAGGGAATGGCGTTGGGAAAGACTTGGGACACAGATCTAGGGGGTTGGCTATGTGAGTGGAGAGAAAGGGATGGACATGAGACGTGCTATGATGGAGAATCTAAACCTTCCCCTGTGTTGTTGAGGAGTTACCCAGACTCCCAATCTAGTTGTTATCTATATTAGACTTCCCTCTCACACTATACAGTCATTACCATTTTACCTTTGCATGGGCTCTGGAGTCCACTGCTCCCCTACACACACACACACACACACACACACACACACACACACACCTCCTAGCCACCTCCCTAGTTCAAGTCCTTATCCCCCCCCACACACACACACCTGGATTACTGTAGTGGCTGCTTGTGGATTCAAGGCTCTCCCCATTGTAATCCTGCTTCCACTTATCTGTTGGACCCTGTCCCTCTAAGACAGATTTTACTGTGGAGTTCTCTCTTCTCCATGAATCCAGTTGTTCCCTAACACCTTTGCAGGATCAGTTATAAAATTCCTTGTTTGTCATTCAAAGACCTTCTTTCTACCTTTCCAGTCTTTTTATATTTTATTCCCTACTATATAGTACTCTGTGATTCAATGACACTGGCCTTCTTCCTTTCCCTTACATAAGATTTGGACTCTGGGCATTTTTAAAAACTATACGTTTTTATTGCCAGAACCCATGCCTGGGTGATTTTTTACAACATTATCTCTTGCACTCACTTCTGTTCCGACTTTTCCCCTCCCTCTCTCCACCCCCTCCCCCAGACGGCAAGCAGTCCTATACATGTTAAATATGTCGTAGTATATCCTAGATACAATCTATGTGTGCAGAACCAAACACTTCTCTTGTTGCACAGGGAGAATTGGATTCAGAAGGTAAAAATAACTCAGGAAGAAAAACAAAAATGCAAACAGTTTACATTCATTTCCCAGTGTTCTTTCTTTGGGTGTGGCTGCTTCTGTCCATCACTGATCAACTGAAACTGAGTTAGATCTTCTCTTTGTCAAAGAAATCCACGTCCATCAGAATACATCCACATATAATATCATTGTTGAAGTGTATAGTGATCTCTTGGTTCTGCTCCTTTCACTCAGCATCAGTTCATGTAACTCCAGGCCTTTCTAAAATCATCCTGCAGGTCATTTCTTACAGAACAATAATATTCCATAACATTCATACACCACAATTGACCCAACCGTTCTCCAATGGATGGGCATCCATTCATTTTCCAGTTTCTAGCCACCACAAAAAGGGCTGCCACAAACATTTTGGCACATACAGGTCCCTTTCCCTTCTTTAGTATCTCTTTGGGGTATATGCCCAGTAGTAACACTGCTGGGTCAAAGGGTATGCACAGTTTGATAACTTTTTAAGCATAATTCCAGATTGCTCTCCAGAATGGTTGGATTCGTTCACAACTCCACCAACAATGCATCAATGTCCCAGTTTTCCTGCATCCTCTCCAACATTCATCATTATTTTTTCCTGTCATCTTAGCCAATCTGACAGGTGTGTAGTGGTATCTCAGAGTTGTCTTAACTTGCATTTGTCTTATCAATAGTGATTTGGAACACTCTTTCATATGAGTGGAAATAGTTTCAATTTCATCATCTGAAAATTGTCTGTTCATATCCTTTGACCATTTATCAATTGGAGAATGGCTTGATTTCTTATAAATCGACTCTGGGTATTTTCCTTGGCTTTCTCCCATCCCTGAGATGTTCCCAGACCTTGTCCCTGCCTTCTAACTTCCCTAAAATATCAGCTAATATCTCACTTTGTACAGGGAGTCTTTGCCACTTCCTCTTAATACCAGTGCCTTCCCACTGAGACTCTCTCCGCTTTGCCCTTTATTTATCTTGCTTATGCATAGTTGTTTGCATATTTCCTGCCCCATGAGCTCCTTTTGAGCTCACTTGTGAGCTCCTTGAAAGCAGAAATTCATTTTTACCCTTCTTTTTTACCTCCAGAACCTCCACAGTTCTTGGCACATGATAGGTGCTTCATAAATGCTTCTTGATGGGCTGTTTGGCAAGTGATGGGCTGTATATGGTGAGGGAAAAGTGAGGAATCAAAGCTAGCGCTGACATGACAAGAAACTGGGTGACTAGGAGAAAGGTGGTCCCTTCAAAAGCAGTAGAGGGCAAAGTTGGAGGGGAGAGATAGGGAGTTGGGATTTAGACAGGCGGAGTTTGAGATGCCTAAGGCACATCTAGCTTCAAATGCCCAATAGGCAATTGGTGATAGAGGATTGGAGCTCAGGAGAGAAACTAGACCTGTATGTAGGGAGATCTGGGAATCATTTGCAGAGAGATGAGAATTATTGTCATGAAAGCTAATGAAGTCACCAGGACAGAGTCCAGAAAAAGGAAAAGGGCCAGGCAAGAGCCATAAAATTTACTCAAGGCAGAGGACCAATCCGTGGAGGAAGATCCCCCAAAGAGATAAAGTGCTCAGACAGATTGGGGTGGGGGAAGCAACTGAACACATGATGTCCTGAGAATCCAATGAGGAGGGAGAATATTCAGGAGGAAAAGGTGGCCAACCAGGTGGCAAAGAGATCAGTAAGTTGGAAGAACTGGAAATTCTTGTTAGTTTCATAATCAAGAGATAATTAGAAACTTTGGAAAGAGTAATTTCAGTTGAATGATAAGGTTAGAAGCCATGGAAATCCATTAAGTCAAGCTGGCTGAGATTGCCAACCCCATTCCCATTCTCTGTTCCCTACCACTGTCTAATGCTTTCTACGATATGATCATATTAGGAAAGCTTAGCACCTGTTTTCTTCCCCTCCCCCATCAGATCTGCTTTATTTATGGCAATCAGATCTAGCATCTATGACACTGATCTACAGAAATCTCTTAACTGACAGTACCTACCTAAATAAGATATGAATTATTAGAGGGGCTTTTGTGTGATCAGCAGGAAACTAAGACTATCTTTGCTGATGTGAAAGTAAGTGGAACCTACCTAAAAAATCATAATTTTTTTGCTCTTTAATTAGGTATAATTCCTGTACTCACATTCCAATTATTCTTTTAGTAAATCTGCTGAGCCAGTTTTTCCAAGCTAATTAGAAAGTTAGAATAGTCTTTTGAAGAAAACACCATCGTGTTACATTTTTTTGATTTCTTGATTAAAGATGATATACCTGTGCAATTATTGACTGAAGTCTAAGGACTTGGATCCAAAGTGCATTTGTGGAGAATCCTACCAAGGATTCCTTTGGGTCTGGCCTTTTCTTTTGATTCTTGTATATTTCCCCAGCTGCCTGGCGTGGGGAAAGAGAGAACTCTTTCATAAGAGATGGACTGGTCATTCATTTTCAGCAGCGGCCCCTGATGCTCTTCTAGCTGTGCTATGAAAAGGCAGCTTTCCACTCCCCTCTCTTAAACTTTGCCTACAACAAAGACTAACTCTGTTAAACAAGAGTGAAGTTGCTCTCCTCAAATGCTTGGATGGAGTTTTCTTTCTAAGTGACAGAGAAAGGGAGGCGAATGGGAGGGAGATTTAGCTTCTTTGTTCCTTCCTGCAAATCTTTCCTATTATTCTGGCTAACCAGCTGTTAGTTGGAGCATAGTTTGGAAAGTAGTGGACCCGAGGATTTTTAGCGTTGTTATTCTTTCTCCCTCAGGGTAGCTGCACACCAAAGACTGTAGGTCTGGGGGCATGAATATTGCTGCCAAAATGTCACATCGGATGTATGTTTGGTAGTCTGCAGTTCTCAAGCTTTACCTAGAAAATGAGAGTCATATTGGACGTTGACAACCATTTGCTTGTCATTATCCAGATACAAGATGCCTGCTATTCTACACATGATCCATTTCCTTTCTTCTCAAGAAATGAGTCACATAGTGCAGTGGCCAGGCACTATGCTCTCATATATACTGCGGAAGGAAAGTCATTTGGTATTCGCCTTCTTCAAATGCGACAAACTTAAACCAGAATCTGAGTCATCTGTCAGAAAGCGAGAAATAGACTATTGGGATATGACTCATTGGGGGTTTATTTACTTGATAATGGAACTTGAATGTTAGGTGCTCCATTTCTCTTTTTATTCCTTAAATGTCATTTAGTCAGTCAGTGAACATGTATTACTCACTCATTAAATGCCAGTCCCACGCTAATTCTTAGAGATACAAAAAAAAAGCAAATAAATAAATAAATAAACAAAAATAGTCCTTGCCTCTCAAAGATCTCACAGTTTGATGGGGAAGATGGCATGCAAACAACTATCAACAAACTAGTTACAGACAGAGTAAAGAGGAGGTACATTTCATGGGGAAGACCTTAGGCTGAAGAGGGTTCCAGAAGAGCTTCTTGTAGAAGGTAGGGCATTAGTTGGGATTTGAAGGAAACCAGGGAAGTCTAGAGGTTGAGATGAGGTGAGAGTGTTCCAGGCGTGGGCAAAGATGATACCTACAGCTGAAGCTTAGGTGGCTGGAAGAATGGTGGTGTCTTCAACCACAATTAGAAAGTTGGGAAGAGGAAATAATTGTAGGAAAAACATTATGAATTTGTTTGGTTCATGTTGAACTTAAGATGTAAAGGAAGGCTTCACTGAAGATCTGCTGGTTTCCTGTATAAATAATTAATACCTAATATTTATCTTCCTCAGTTCAGCTCTGGCTTCAGACACTTAGTGGCTGTGTGACCCTGTTTGCCTCAATTTCCTCATCTGTAAAATGAGCTGGAGAAAGAAATGGCAAAGCACTCAAGTGTCTCTGCCAAGAAAACCCCAAATGGGATCATGTAGATTCGGACATGACTGAAATGACAATAGTTATCAATTGCAACAAAAACATTTTTTTTTAGAGTGCAGTCGATTTAACTCTTTTTCTTTTCTTTTTGATGAAGGAACTGAAGGAAACCATAAGGCTTTTGAAGTCTGCTCTAAACAGAAGCAGTCCTCAGTCTGTTCTCTAAGCTCCTGCCCCTCTCATGAAAGTGAAAACTGAAGTCCTCATTCTATCTTTCTAGTAGAGAAACTGATTCTGTTCCTAAGATGGAAAAGTGACAGGTCCAGACCTTGAGGGAGAATTCCTTCTTAGGCTGATGTTTTTCACCACATCTGATAATCCAGCATTTGACAAGTCTGTTAATCACCTGGGAAGGTTGCCTGAAAGTCAGTTAGCCCTATACCCATGAATTGCAAAGGCAGGTACTGAAGTGTAAGGCTAGGCCCCTGTTCTATCAGAAAATCTGTTCTGTTTAAGGGTAAAACAATGAAATAGAATTTCCTTTTCCCCTAAATTATTATTTTATTTTTAACATTACATGTAAAGATAGTTTTCACATTAATTTTTGTAAGATTTTGAGTTCCAAAAATATTTTTCTCCCTCCATCCCTCGTAAGACAACAAGGAACAAGTTTATTCGGGGGCAGTTATTTGTAACATATTTCTAATTAATCATGTTGGGAAAGAAAAATCTGAGCAAAAGGGGAAAACCACAAGGAAGAAAAAAATAACAAAACAAAGTAAAGGGGGGGTTTGCTTCAATCTGAATTCAATATGAATAATTCTTTCTCTGGATAAGGATGGTATTTCAATTTTTTTAATTAAAGCTTTTTATTTTTCAAGACACATGTGTGGACAAGACCCTTGTGTTCCAATTTTCCCTCCCTTCCCCACACCCTCCCCTAGATGGCAAGTAGTCTAATATTTGTTAAATTTGGTAGAAATATATATTAAATCCAATATATGCATGCATATTTATACAATTATCATGGCACACAAGAGAAAAAGTAAAGCAAAACAAAATGGAAGCAAACAACAACAAAAAGAGTGAAAATGTTGTTGTCATCCACACTCAGTCCCCACAATCTTCTCTCTGGGTGTAGATGGCTCTCTTCATTGCTGAACAATTGGAACTCGTTTGAATCATCCCATTGCTGGAGAGAGCCACGTCCATCAGAACTTATCTTTGTATAATCTTGTTATTGCCATGTACAATGATCTCCTGATTCTGCTTATTTCACTCGGCATCAGTTCCTGTGTGTCTCTCCAGACCTCTCAGAAATTGTCCTGCTGATGGTTTCTTACAGAACAATAATATTCCATAACATTCATATACCATAACTTATTCAGCCATTCTCCAATTGATGGGGATCCATTCAGTTTCCAGTTTCTGGTCACTATGAAAAGGGCTGCCATGAACATTTTTGCACATGTGGGTCCCTTTCCCTCCTTTAAGATCTCTTTGGGATATAAGCCCAGTAGTAACGCTGCTGGATCAAAGGGGATGCACAGTTTGATAACTTTTTGAGCATAGTTGCAAATTGCTTTCTAGAATGGTTAGATCTGTACACAGTTCTACTAACAATGTATCAGTGTCTCATTTTTCCCACATTCCCTCCAACATTTGTCATTATCTTTTCCTGTCATCCTAGCCAATCTGACAGATATGAAGTGTTATCTCAGAGTTGTCTTAATTTGCATTTCTCTGATCAGTACTGATTTAGAGCACTTTTTCATATGCCTAGAAATAGTTTCAATTTCTTCATCTGAGAATTGTCTGCCCATATCCTCTGACCATTTATCAATTGGAGAATGGCTTGAATTCTTATAAATTTGAGTCAATTCTCTATGTATTTTAGAAATGAGGCACAGTGGATAGAGCATCAGCCCTGAAGTCAGGAGAACCCGAGTTCAAATGTGATGTCAGACCCTTAACACTTCCTAGCTGTGTGACCCTGGGTCAGTAGCTTAATCCCAATTGCCTCAGGAAAAAAAAAGAAGAAAGAAATGGGGCCTTTTTTCAGAACCTTTGAATGTAAAATTATTTTTCCAATTTATTGCTTCCCTTCTAATCTTGTCTGCATTGGTTTTGTTTGTACAAAGTTTTTAACTTAATATAATCAAAATTATCTATTTTGTGATCAGTAATTATCTCCAGTTCTTCTTTGGTCACAAATCCCTTCCTCCTCCACAAATCTGAGAGGTAACCTGTGTCCTTTTGATTTATTTATAATCTCATTCTTTATATCTAGATCATGAACCCATTTTGACCTTATCTTGGTATATGGTAAGTGTGGGTCAATGCCTAGTTTCTGCCATACTAGTTTCTAATTTTCCCAGCAGTTTTTGTGAAATAGTGAATTCTTATCCCAAAAGGTGGGGTTTGTCAAATACTAGATTGTTATGGTCATTGGCTATTTTGTTCTGTGAACTTAACGTATTCCACTGATCAACTAATCTGTTTCTTAGTCAGTACCAAATGGTTTTGATGACCTCTGCTTTATAATACAGTTTTTAATCTGGTATAGCTAGGCTGCCTTCATTTGCATTTTTTTCATTAATTCCCTTGAAATTCTTGACCTTTTGTTCTTCCAGATGAATTTTATTGTTATTTTTTCTAGGTCAGTAAAATAGTTTCTTGTGAGTCTGATTGGTATAGCACTAAATAAATAGTTTAGTTTGGGTAGTATTATCGTCTTTATTATATTCGCTCGACCTGTCCAAGAGCACTTGACATTTTTCCAGTTGTTTAGATCTGACTTTATTTGTGTGAAAAGTATTTTGTAGTTGTGTTCATATAGTTCTGACTTTCCCTTGGCAGATAGATTTCCAAACATTTTATACTATCGACAGTTATTTTAAGTGGAATTTCTCTTTGTATCTCTTGCTGTTGGATTTTGTTAGTGATGTATAAAAATGCTGAGGAATTCTATGGATTTATTTTGTATCCTGCAACTTTGCTTAAGTTGTGGATTATTTCTAATAGTTTTTTAATTGATTC
Source organism: Sarcophilus harrisii (assembly GCF_902635505.1). Classification (NCBI taxonomy): domain Eukaryota; kingdom Metazoa; phylum Chordata; class Mammalia; order Dasyuromorphia; family Dasyuridae; genus Sarcophilus; species Sarcophilus harrisii. The sequence continues at coordinate 63,062,552 of NC_045432.1, forward strand.
TCTAAGTTTGAAATAGAATTTCCTTATGGTTTCTAAGACCAGGATTAAATATGCCTCTCTCTACCTGCTCTTTCCCCTTTTCCTCCTCTCTGACTTGTATTTCTTTTAGTAACCGAAGTCACAGAATAATAAAGCATGCCCTAAGCATATCTTGCCCTTTGAAAGTCATTTGACATAGTGGATTGTGTGAGTGCTGAGCCTGAACTTGGAGTCAGAAAGATTGGGAGATTCTGATTTGATTTCTGTTTGCCTCAAGTTTCTTCACCTCAAAATGGGTATGACTTATACTCTCTCCCTCACAGGACTGTTGTGAGGCTCAGATGAACTCATTACAAATATTAGTTGGTATTTTTCTGGGCATTTCATGCTAAAACTCTGAAATCATATTGTCAGTAACTCAGACTCAGTTTTCTGTGAAAATTAGAGGATGTCCTTTTTAAACTCTTAGAGCTGGAATTGGGCTGGAACCTAAAGCCACTCTGGGAATTTTCAGAATATTGGACCAGTTCTAGGTCCTAAGAGCATAACTGCTTTCTGCCCATTGGCTGTATTGTATTTGACACTGATGAACACTCTGTCCCTCTGATGCCACTGGTTTCCCTTGGTTCTCCTGCTATACATCTCATCACTTCTCAGACTACTTCAAGCTCTCCAGGTTCAAGCTTGGGGCTTCTGTTCTTTTCTCTTTATACTATTTGATCAGCACTTCAGTTGGTTTTTTTTTT